>NW_022681458.1:600000-1115000 GCF_009764315.1 Trachypithecus francoisi | reverse complement strand
CTCCGGTGGGTGGGAAGAGGCCAGGATGCGAAGTCACGAGAGCGAGGAGGCCCCAGGAGGGCTCGGGACCCTCAGGAGTCCTGGGCTCTGTTCGCCTCGCCCTCCTCAGCCCCTGCCTTGGGGATTTGGACTCTGCAGGGCTGGGAGGAGGCCCAGGAGTTCATCACTGCAGGATCACAGCCCCATCCCTGCACAATCCCTAATCTCACATCAGAATCACTCAGAGGTAGGACCAGGGTCATGATCCCATTTCAGGAAGGAGTGAAATAACCGGCAGGAGAGGGACTTTGCTGGGCCCAGACTCAGAAACCAGAGCCCTGGGTGGGTGGGGACCAGACTGGGCAGCCCCCAGCCAACCAAGGGTGGAGACTGGCAGGGCCCCAAGTGAATGGGTCCCCAGGCTCTGGCCCAGGAGGCCCACCAGGGATCCGCACAATGTGGACAGTTCTGCCAGGATCTGCTCATGGCGCACTGGACAGCCGGGTGCTGACTCAGTGTCTGGCCAGCAGCAACTGGGCTGGGGCCAGATCCCATCGCAGTGCAGCCGTGTCAGCAGGCAGCTGCTCCCGGTAGATTCCTGGGGACCAGGACCAGAAGGAAGTGTTGGCTGTTGACACGTCAGTCCAAGTCCCCTACTCCTCTTTCTCTCTTTCTGTTTTCTGTTCATCCACAAAGACCCTGGAATCCCCGCGCTTCCTCTGTGTCTGCAGCTGCATTGCGGTGGTGGGAAGGGCTGCCTCTCTGTATAGTCACTGTGCTGTTTGCTAGATGGGGCTAATAGCTGGGGCCACCCCTGCTGCTCACCCTTAGCTGAGGAGGAGAGGAAGCAAATCGGGTGCTCCCCGGTGACCTGGGCCTGGATTCTGCTGTCAGCCTACACACAGAGCAGGAGGTTGGGGACTAGAGGTTCTCTGGGGACTGCACGTAGAGGACTTGACCACAGTGCTAGATGCTGGCAGGAATGGAACTGAGTAAGACACAGTCCTGATGCAACTCAGTAAGACGCAGTCCTGATGGAACTGAGTAAAACACAGTCCTGATGGAACTAGTAAGACACAGTCCTGCCCAGGGCAGTCTGCCATCTTTCTGATGACAGACACTTACACAAGTACTTACAGGGAAGCCAGGGACCTCACGCCATGGAGGTGCCCAGGGTGTGCTGGGCGTACTTCTCCCCTGTGCGGACCTACTCCTACCTCCTCAGCCTGTCCCTGCCCCTATGTCCTGGGAGGGTGGTGTCTCCAGATTCTGTTCTGGCTTCAGCCAGTAGGAGAGACTGCCAGGGCTGGAGGGCAGGAGGAGAGGATAAGGAGGGAGGGGGCTGATCCTCCTGGCCACCCCTTTTCAGATCACCCCAGACAGGCTGCGTTCTTGCTGGGGGCTTTAGTTTCTGAATGACACTGTCCAGTTCCACCACTGGCTCCCTTCTCATGCCCTCTAGCACAGGCAAACACCCCAATGCCACCCACACCTCCCTGGGTGAGTCCCCAGCCCTGTCCACACCTGTGTAAGCAGCCTGTCACCAAACTCTCTGCAGCTGTGCCCTTGGAGCATAGCAACAAGTTTCCTGCCGGAACCCTCACACATGTGGATACATGCAGGTCTTTCTCAAAAGCCCACCATCTTTGACATAACCAGGGAGAGAGCCCCTCAAAATACCAATGACTTATTCAAAGAAGAAATTATACAAGTTATTGTTCTCTGAGCCTAAAGTGATAAAACAAAAAGTAAGCAAGAAAAGTATAGTCAAGAAAAAAAGTCTAATGCCTTGGAAGTTAAAAAACGTACTAGGTTAAATGAAGAAATATAACTGAAGTTGCACTCTTTCTAGAAATGAATGAAAATGAGAATATGCTCTCTATCAAAACCAAGGGGATGCAGCCACTGTGCTGTGAGAGGGAAGTTCAAGCTTAAAGTCATTGATAAGAATTCAGGAAAGGTTGGAAATGATTGGCCTCTATGTTCAACCTCAGAATCTAGATGATGAACAACAAGAACACGATTCAACAGGATGGGATAAAGGACAAAACCCCAAGTCATGAAATAGAAAATAAACAAAAGTTAGAGTTAGAAAAAAAAGAAAAGGATTGGTTCTTTGAAAATGGCAAGAGGATATAACTATAGAAACAAAATATTTAAAATTAAATACATATATAAAAAGTGAAAATCTAGGTAACATTGACATGGCTGGGCATGGTGGCTCACACCTGCAATCCTAGCACTTTGGGAGGTCGAGGCGGGCAGATTACCTGAGGTCAAGAGTTCGAGACCAGCCTGGTCAACATGCCGAAACACTGTCTCTACTAAAAATATAAAACTTAGCTGGGTGTGGTGGCGCATGCCTGTAATCCCAGCTACTCGGGAGGCTGAGGCAGAGAATCGCTTGAACTTGGGAGGTGGAGGTTGCGGTGAGCTGAGATTGTGCCACTGCACTCCAGCCTGAACAACAGAGCAAGATTCTGTCGAAAAGAAAAGAAAAAAAGGTGGATAACGAAAAGAAAATTGAAGCAAGTCAAAGAGAAATTACTAGAGGAGTCTTACCTATCCTATGGCAAATCAACCTATCAACTTTAAGGCCATAATAGTTCAAACAACTCAGTACTGGCGAGGGAACCAACAAAAAGAGAAATGATGGAGGTAGCACATGCTAAGGCGCCATTTCAGACCAACAGGGGAAAGGCTCAACCTTCTCAGCTGCACTTGGGTGAAGGATCTCTGGGGAGGGAAAGTCGGGAACCCTCCCTGCTCCACGCGCAAGCCCAGTGGACTAAAACCTAACCTAAGAACAGAAACTGCGGAGCAGGCGAGTGAGTGGGTAAATCAGTGAGAACCAGCTGTTTCCTGACGCCTCACCCACGTGGAGGCCCACAGCCAGGGTTGGCTGTGTCTGATGGATGCGGGACACCCTCGGCCAGCAGGGGCCCAGGCGCGGCTGGAGACTGGAGGCCAGCTGAGCAGAGAGGCCAGGCCCTGCAGTGAAGCCTGATCAGAGGCAGCTCCCCGCTCCCCAAGCCTGCGTGCCGCAGATGGATGCTGGCTGGTGACGCGATCCCTGACCGTGCAGGGCAGCCGTCAGCAGGGATAGCCCACGTGCGCACACGGTTCGATGACTCGGAGTCAGTCCCGAGCCAGAGGCCTCTCGCCCACAGCCGAAGCTTGACATTGGGTCTGCGCCTCACCGCAGTGTGGCCTGGAGTTCCAGGATGCTCACATTCACAAGCCTCTGCAGTGTCCCCATGGCACTTTCAGAGGAAGGCACTGAGGGTTGAGCTGGACACATCTCCTGATCCCAGGGCCTCTGCCTCCTCATCTCCATCAGAGGTTCTCAGAGGCAGCTGGGCACCTGGTGCACTGGGCCTGACCACCGTGTTGTTAAATGCATCCCGGAGTTCCGGGGCTCGGCCTGAGTTGGAGCCACTGGTCAGAATTACCTCCAGAGCCCTGCACTGTGAAGGGGATTGTGGCTCCTGGGAAAAAGGAGGTGCCACCTGCGCAGAGCTGCCCTCTCTCCCTCTCCCCTCATCCCCTTCTGTGGCCTCAGCTCCTGGTGCCAGTTGCCAGAGAGTGACTTTCCCTGAAGCCCACACTGGCGGCTCCTGTCCTGGTCAGGAGGGGGCACACCTGGGTCCAGGTGCCAGGTAGTATCTACCCAATGCTAGCTGTGTGGTTCCTGGCAGGGATCCCTCTGTCCAGCCTCAGTTTCCCCATCTGTAAACTGGAGAGTCTTTTAGAGGCCACAACCTCTGATGACCCTTCTGCCACGCAGCTCCATCTCAAAGCGTCTGCAGCTCTGCTTCCACCCAAGGCAGCACAGCACGCAAGGGACTTAACTCGGACCCAAGGTCAGAAGACGACCTGCAGAAACAGAACCAGCAGCAGGAGCAGCTGAGAGGGAAGCTTTCCTTAGATCTTGGCAGAAGAGAAGTTGACCTTGGAGGAAGGAGTCTGGGGATCAATTCCCTTTTCATCTGTTATTCAAGAGGAGGTGTGGGGAGCTAGGAGGCCAGTCCGGATGCTGCCAATGCTGCTGTGTGCAAAGCTGTCTCTGAGAGCAAACGTGGGGCTCAGTGGCCGTGAGCTGGTTACACTGAGCATCTCTTCCAGGCAAATTCTGTCTCCCCCAACCCCAGGTGCAATCACTGGGCCATGACTGGAGAAATTGAGGGGGGAGGTGTGGAGGAGGCATTCTGGCAACACCAGGGGCAGTCGTGACCCACAGAGGACACCCTGTGTGGACCCTGATGGGGCGCTGCAGACACCCTGGACACGAGTTCCCTGGGCTGGTCAGCGGGGAGCAAGGATCTCAGCAATCCATGGCCTGAGCTCACAGGCCTGGAGGGCTCCAAACAGCCTCCCTAGTGCCACCTGCTGGGAAAAAGAATTAGAACCAGGGATGCATCTAAAAATGATAGGAAAGGTTCGACAGGCGCTCCCAACAGGGCGAGTGTGCCTCGGGAGCCGCAGCCCAGACCCCTCCGCATGGAGGAGCCTGTCCCTGCCCAGGCCCAGGTGCCCACAGAAGTGTGGACTCCCCGGAAAGATCTGGCTGTGGCCAGGTGGCCGACGCGCCTCTTCTCAGGGTGCCTGGACACATGATCCCAAGGCATGTCCCACTGGGCTGAGCACAGGGAGCCCCATCTCCATGCTGAAGCTCCGTCAGTGAAGCCACATAGGTGCCTGGGTCCATGTGGCCCCATCTCCTCCAGGCCAGCCTCCCTGGCTGCTCTTCTCCGTTTATGGGAGGGACCGTTGGGTAGGTCACTCCCTGTTCCGTGCCTCTGTTTCCTCATCTGTAAACGGGAAATAACAGAATTTCCTCAAGGGGCTGCAAAGACTGACTGAGTTCTGCAAAATGTGGAGGACAGGGCATGCGGCTGGCTCATTCACATGACTCCTGGGCTTCTGGGATGGACAGAAATCCAGCTTCCCAGCTGGGCTTCTGGTTTCAGTCCTTCCCTGATGGATCTGGCATGGGAGGGCCTACTTCCTTCCAGGATCTGCCTGTGGCCTGTGCTTCTGGTCGGGCCAGCAAGAACGAACTTACGCTCAGGGTCCCCCATCTCCCGGCCCTCCTTGCAGCTTCCTGGTCCACGTCTGCAGTCTCAGGGACTCGAAGCCCTGCGGGGAGAGGTCAGCAGGAGGCCTGTGACCTCAGAACACCTCCACCCACAGGCACCAGGTCTGGGGGCAGCCCAGGAGGGGATGGGGCATGCCTAGGGCCCTGAAGGATGGGGGCTGGGGGCTGGCCCTCAGGGCTACCAGGTGAAGGTCTGGGCTGGACTTTGGGGAAAGGAACCTGGGGGTCTGTTCTGAGGAAGAGAGGTCTCTTGCCTGGGGTGACCCTTCCTAGAGCACTCTCTCCTGTCCCATCAGGAGTTAGGTGAGGCCTTTGGCTTCAAGCCTACTGGGGTTGTAAGGGAGAAGGAAAATCTTTCCTTTCACCTCTGAAGTTTCCCTGAAAAAATGAACTGACAGAAAGCAGATTAACAGGGGAAAAGGCAAATGTATTAACGTGCACAGGAGTCGGGGAAATGTAAGGACTCAAAGAGGCCGGGCACAGTGGCTCCTGCCTGTAATCCTAGCACTTTGGGAGGCTGAGGTGGGCGGATGGCTTAAGCTCAGGAGTTTGAGACCAGCCTGGGTGAGACCCTGTCTCTACCAAAAATACTAAAAGAAAAAAAAATTAGCCGGGCTTGGGGACACATGCCTGTGGTCCCAGTCACTTGGGAGGCTGAGGTGGGAGGATCACTTGAGCCTGGGGGGTGATGGCTGCAGTGAGCTTAGATGGTGCCACTGAACTCCAGCCTGGGTGACAGAGCAAGACCCCATCTCAAAAAAAAAAAAAAAGAACTCAAAGAAAGGCAGGATAGTTGCTGTTTTTATACCACCTTGGGATTTGTAAACCAAAAATAAAGTCCTAAGTCCATTCAACCAACTGACTAGACCTCATTATATATATAAAGTTTGGTGCCACAAAAGGAATAGCACTCGAATATAAAATTTTCTTTTTAATTCTCAGCAAGGCAAGTTACTTCTATAGAAGGGTGAACACTTAGAGATGGAGCAGTGGTGAGCGCACACTTGGACAAGGGAGGGGAAGGGGTTCTGACCCCTAAAGCACGTGGCCCCCGCTACTGTGTGATTTCACTATTGGCTAAACTAATTCCGATTGGCTGATTTAAAGGGAGTGACAGGGTGCGTGTTTTGGTGGGGAAAAATGGTTATGACAGAGCAGGTAATTGGAATGAGTCAGGGTGGAGCAGGTAATCTGAATGAGTCAGGGTGCAGCAGGTGATCGGAATGAGTCTGGGTGAAGTAGGTAATCAGAATGAGTCAGGGTGGAGTAGGTAATCGAAAAAGGTTGCTTTACAAGGAAGTTAAGTTTAACAGTAGAAGGCAAATAATTGAACATACTGACATATTGATTCTTTGAAGAGAAATTTAGACCTTATATCTAACAACCCCCTCTTGACCAAAGAGACTCCACTGAAACCTGAAAAGCTGAATTCCCAGCCATGATAGCAAGTAGAGTCAGAAATACCTTATTCCCCTCCCTGTTGGGATTTAAGCACAGCTGGGTAGCATTAACCTTAAAGTGGAGATCATGAGAGTGACAGAGCAGACTCCTTGTGGCAATAAGACACCAAATTCCAGCCTGACTCTGGTGTAGCCTCACATGACAGATGGCAGACCCTGAAGGAAATCAAAATGTTTTACTCCAAACCATATTTCTTTGACATATTTTGAGAGGGCCCTGCAAAGCCGTCTTTTGTGGGGGAAATTTGCATCTGTAGAGAATCTCCGTTAATGCAGCCAGGCCTTTCTTTCTAGGCCTTTCCTGGATCTAAGGGAGATTAAATGAGAGTCTGACACTTTCAAAGTCAGAAAAGAGACATTCACCTTCTATTTTCTCAAGACTGCGACCTAGGAGGCTTCATCTGCATAGCAAGAACCATCGTCTCCACAACCCCCTTATCTTAACCCAAGCCTTTCTTTCTACTGACTTCTAGTCTTTAAACAAAGCTTAGCTCTTTCAACCAATTGTCAATCAGAAAATCTTTGAATCCACCTATGACCTGTAAGCACCCCGACTTGGAGATGTCCTACCTCTTTAGGCAGAACCAATGTACACTTTCCACGTATTGATTTATGTCTTTCCCTGTAACTTCTGCCTCCCTAAAATGTATAAAACCAAGCAGTGACCCAGCTGCCTGGGCACACTTTCTCAGGACCTCTTGAGACTGTTCCTTGGGGCATGGTCACTCATATTGACTCAGAAGAAACTTCTTTAAATATTTTAGAGTTTGGTTTTTCTTTGGACAGGTTACAGAAAGAATGGAGGCTCAAGCACAGCCAAAAACAAATCCCAGTGGCATGGCAGGTTATGGGAGGGGGAGAAGAGGAGGCCAGACTCACCAGGTTATGGGACCTCATAGCTAGCAAATGGTAAATGCTTCTTCTAGCCTTTAAGGGTGACAGACTGACATGGTTTGGCTCTGTGTCCCCACTCAAATCTTACCTTGAATTTTAATAACCCCCACATGTCAAGGGTGGAACCAGGTGGAGATAATTGAATCATGGGAGTGGTTTCTGCAACGCTGTTCTCCTGATAGTGAGTGGGTTCTCACGAGATCTGATGATTTTATAAGGGGCTTTTTTTGGCATTCCTTCTCCTTCCTGCCATCATGTGAAGAAGGGCATGTTTGCTTCCCCTCCCACCGTGATTGTAAGTTTCCTGAGGCCTTCCAAGCCCTGTGGAACTGTAAATCAATTAAACATCCTTCCTTCATAAATTACCCAGTCTCAGGCAGTTCTTTAAAGCAGCATGGGAATGGAGTAACACCATAAATTCTTACCACAGAGAGTGGGGTGCTTCTCTAAAGATACCCAAAACTGTGAAAGCAACTTTGGAGCTTGGTAACAGGCAGAGGTTGGAACAGTTTGGAGGGCTCAGAAGAAGACAGGAAAATATGGGGAAGTTTGGAACTTCCTAGAGACTTGGAAGGTTCAGAAGACAGAAAGATGTGGGAAAGTTTGGAACTTCCTAGAGACTTATTGAATGGCTTTGATCAAAACGCTGGTAGTGATATGGACAATGAAGTCCAGGCTGAGGTGATCTCAGATGGAGATGGGGTACTTATTGGGAACGGGAATAGAGGTTACTCTTGCTATGCAAAGAGACTGGTGGCATTTTGACCCTACCCTAGAGATCTATGGAATGCTGAACTTGAGAGAGATGATTTAGGGTATCCGGTGGAAAAAATTTATAAGTGGAAAACTGTTCAAGAGGAAGCAAAGCATAAAAGTTTGAAAAATTTGCAGCCTGATTATGCAATAGGAAAAAAAAAAATTTCTGGGGAGAAATTCAAGCCAGCTGCAGAAATTTGCATAAGTAACGAGGAGCTGAGTGTTAATCACCAAGACAATGAGGAAAATGTCTCCAGGGCATGTCAGAGACCTTCACAGCAGTCCTTTCCATCACAGGCCCAGAGGCCTAGAAGGGAAAAAGGGTTTCCTGGGCTGGGTCCAGGGGCCCCCTGCTGTGTGCAGCCTTGGGACTTAGCCCCTTTGTCCCAGACACTCCAGCCATGGCTAAAAGGGGCCAACATACAGCTCAGACCATTGCTTCAGAGGGTGCAAGCCCCAAACCTTGGCAGCTTCCATGTGGTAATGGGCTTGTGGGTGCCCAGAAGTCAAGAATTGAGATTTGGGGAGCTCCACCTAGATTTCAGAGGGTGTATGGAATTTCCATGATGTCCAGGTAGAGGTTTGCTGCAGGGGCAGAGCTCTCATGGAGAACATCTACTAGGGCAGTACAGAAGGGACTGTGGGGTCAGAGCCCCCACATAAGAGTCCCCATTGGGGCACTGCCTAGTGGAGCTATGAGAATAAAGCCACCATCTTCCAAACCCCAGAATGGTAGATCTACCGACACCTTGCACTGTACATCTGGAAAAGCTGCAGACACTCCATAGCCAGCCCATGAGGGCAGCTGGGTGGAGGGCGGGGGGTGCTGTACCCTGGAAAGCCACAGGGGCAGACTTGCCTAAAGTCATGGGCAATGGGCAACCACCTCTTGCATCAGCATGACCTGGATGTGAAACATGGAGTCAAAGGAGATCATTCTGGAACTTTAAGGTTTAATGACTGCCCTGTTGGATTTCAGACTTGCATGGGGCCTGTAGCCCCTTTGTTTTGGCCAATTTCTCCCTTTTGGAATGGGTGTATTTACCCAGCACCTGTACCCTCATTGTATCTAGGAAGTAACAAACATGCTTTTGATTTTACAGGCTCATAGGCAGAAGGGAATTGCCTTGTCTCACATGAGACTTTGGACTTGGACTTTTGGGTTAATGCTGGAATGAGCTAAGACTTTAGGGAACTGTTGGAAGGGCCTGACTGTGTTTTGAAATGTAAGGACACAAGATTTGGGAGGGGCCAGGGTGAAATGATATGGTTTGGCTCTGTGTCCCCACCCAAATCTCACCTTGAATTATAATAATCCCCATGGGTCAAGGGCAGAACTTGACACATGAATTGAATAATGGGGGCAATTACTGCCATGCTTTTCTCATGGTAGTGAATGAGTTCTTATGAGATCTGATGGTTTTATAAGGGGTTTCCTCCTTTGCTTGGCACTCTTTCTCCTTCCTGCCTTCATGTGAAGAAGGATGTGTTTACTTCCCTTTCTGCCATGATTGTAAGTTTCCTGCGGCCTCCCTACCCCTGCAGAACTGTGAGTCAATTAAACCTCCTTCCTTTAATAAATTACCCAGTCTCAGGCAATTCTTTATGGTAGCGTGAGAACAGGCTAATACGCAGACTCTCAGCTTATCTTTCCTAAATGCAGACAAATGAGGGCCTCAGCAAAAGCCTGACTGCATCAATGCAGGTTTTCTATACAGATGCAAATTTCCCCACAAAAGAAAGTTTTGCAGGGCTGCTTCTGTTTTCAGGCCCTCTGCACAGTCATCTCAAAATACGGCAAAGAAGTCTATTTGCAGGGGATATATTTTGGTTTCCTTCCTGGTGGAAGCTCAGATCCTGGGGGAACGTGAACCTCCAGGCCTGCCTCCTCCTCTCCCTCTCCGCTGCCCAGGAACTCCTGGGAGAGGAAGTCTGGACCCTGGTGAGACAGTCTGAGAGAGTGGACTGGCCAGGCAGCCCAGGCAGTGGGCAGCCACACAGCCCTGCAGAGAGCACTGGCCAGACTTGTGGCACAGTTGGCCTCCTGCCAGGAGCTGCCCGTGTGCCAGGCGCCATGGCCAATTCTTTCCCTGTCAACCCTAAATAAAGAGATTCAGAAAACAGGATGAAATGGACAGTTAACTTGAGCGCAAAGCATGAGGACAGCCACCTGGGAGCACAGACTCCAAAGAATGGGAATCAGCACTCCGAAGTTCTGGGGGCTATTCGTATAGATAAGGTTTGGGAAGCTTACCAGGTGATATGGTTTGGCTGTGTCCCCCAAATCTCATCTTGAATTGTAGTTCCCATAATTCCCAGATGTCATGGGAGGAACCCGGTGGGAGGTCATTGAATCATGGGGACAGTTTCCCCTATCCTGTTCTCATGACAGTGAGTTCTCACGAGATCTGATGGTTTTATAGAGACTCTTCCCCCTTCACTCTGCACTTCTCTCTCCTGCTACCATGTAAAGAAGGATGTGTTTGCTTCCCCTTCCACCGTGATTGTAAGTTTCCTAAGGCCTTTGCAGCCATCTGGAACTGTGAGTCAATTAAACCTCTTTCCTTTATAAATTACCTAGTCTCGGGTATTTCTTCATAGTAGCCTAAGAAGGAACTAATACAACAGGGCTTTGATACATTCCACACAGTTTAGCACATAGTTATGTCAGAGGTATTTGAACCAGAGCAACTCCATCTTAGATAGGGGCTGGGTAAAACAAGCCTGAGACCTACTGGACTGCATTCCCAGACAGTTAGGTATTCTATCTCACAGGATAAGACAGGAGGTAGGCACAAGACGCAGATCATAAAGTGAGACATGAGGTAGGCACAAGATACAGATCATAAAGACCTTGCTGATAAAACAAGTTGTGGTAAAGAAGCCGACCGAATCCCACTAAAACCAAGATGGTGATGAGAGTGACCTCGGGTCATCCTCACTGCTACACTCCCACCAGCACCATGACAGTTTACAAACGCCATGGCAATATCAGGAAGTTACCCTACATGGTCTAAAAAGGGGAGGCATGAATAATCGACCCTTTGTTTAGCATGTAATCAAGAAATACCCATAAAAATGGGCATTTTGATGCAGTGCCTCATGGACATTTGCTCCCATTAAAGTATGAGGACTGCAGCTGTATATTAGAGGTGAGGAACACCATTGGGCATTAGAGGGAGAGGAGCACCACTGTACTTTAGAGGGTGAGGTGCACCATTAGGCATTAGAGGGTGAGGAGCATGGGTGTGCATTAGAGTGTGACAAGCAACAGTGTACATTGGAGGGTGAGGAGCTCCGTTGTGTGGTAGAGGGTGAGGAGCACCGCTGTGCATTACAGAGTGGGGAGCACCACTGTGCGTTAGAGGGTGAGGAGCACCACTGTGCATTAGAGGGTGGGGAGCATTACTGTGTGTTAGAGGGTGGGGAGCATCGTTGTGTGTTAGAGGGTGAGGAGCACCGCTGTGCATTAGAGAGTGGGGAGCACCACTGTACGTTAGAGGGTGAGGAGCACCACCATGCGTTAGAGGGTGGAGAGCATTACTGTGCGTTAGAGAGTGGGGAGCACTGCTGTGTGCTAGAGGGTGGGGAGCACCGCTGTTAGAGGGTGGGGAGCACTATTGTACATTAGAGTGTGAGGAGCACTGTTGTGCGTTAGAGGGTGGGGAGAACTGTTATATGTTACAGGGTGGGGCACACCGCTGTGCGTTAGAGGGTGGGGAGCACTGCTGTCCATTAAAGGGTGGGGAGCACCACTGTGTATCAGAGGGTGGGGAACATTGTTGTGCGTTAAAGGGTGGGGAGCACCGCTGTGTGTTAGAGGCTAAGCAGCACTGTTGCACGTTAAAGGGTGTATTAGTCATTCTCAATGCTATAAAGGAATACCCAAGACTGGATAATTTACAAAGGAAAAGAGATTTAATTGACTCACAGTTATATATGGGTGGGGAGGCCTTGGGAAACTTATAATCATGGCAGAAGGAGAAGTAAACTTGTCCTTCACTAGGCAGCAGGAGATAGAAGAGAGAGGAACGAAGAGTGATGAGCCCCTTATAACACCGTCAGATCTTGTGAGCACTCACTTACTATCACGAGAACAGCATGGGGAAACTGCCCCCATGATCCAGTCACCTCCCGCCAGGTCTCTCCCTATATATATAAGATGGAGATTAAGGGGATTACAATTCAAGATGGGATTTGGGTGGGGACACAACCAAGCTACATCAGAGGGTGAGGAGCACCACTGACACGAAAGCTTGAGTCCTGGGCCCCACAGCATGTGATACGGGACCTTGTTTACATCTCAATTCTTTAAAAAGATGTTTTTTAGATGACTGGGCAAGCATGTCTATGGCCAGGCTCCCAGATGATAGGAAGGAATTGTGATTAGTTTTTTAAGTGTGACGATGGCATTGAGGCTGTGTGAAAAAGATCCATCTGTTTAGGTGTGCACTGGAAGATCTGGGTGCAAGAACACATTGTCGGGGTTTGCTTTAAATCTTCAGCAAAATTAAACGAGTACTATGGAGGGGGTCCTGAGAAAAGAAGCTGGACAGCAGGACGCTGCCGGCTGTTGAGACCGGTGCTGGCGCCCACAGTTTCGCAGTCCTCAAGTCTGTGCCACTGGAGAACATCCTCATTACTTAGAAGATATTTTAAAATGGGACTGCTGGGATGTGTGCTTCAGTGGGAGGCTCCCTCCTCCCTCACAAGGAGGCTCGGCTTCCTGCCCCACAGAAGATTCACCCCATTACCCCAGGGCTAAGCTGAGGGAGGAACAAGAGGGCTCACCCCACAGACCTTACAGAGCTTCAGTTCAACCCACTGTCCTGAGGAGAAGTGGAGGCTGGGCCAGGGATGGGGTTTGCCCAGGGACATGCTGCAGGTTGAGGGCAGAGCCAGGCACTGAGCTTGTCGAGAAGGCTGAGAAGCAGCCCCGATGCGCAGGGCCCATGGCTATGCCGAGTGCCATCAGGAACCGGGCTGTGGAAGCCCCTGGGGATGACCAGAAGGCCCAACCTAGGGGCCTTCAGAGCAGCGCACTCACAGCAGGGAAGACACAGTGCCCGAGCAGTGGAGGGCGGTGGGCGCCACCCAGGGCAGGCCCAGCCAGGGAGGGGGTCAGGCTGGTCTGGGGGCCTGAGCCCCGCATGAGAAAGCCCCATCCGCTGCTTGTTGATGACGAATGGTGGCAGACGGGGGTCAGAGGGCACTGGGAGCACCAAGGCTGGATGGGGAGATGAAGACAGGCTGGCTGGGCTACAGAAGGCAAGAGGCACATAGACCCCACAGGCATTTTCACTGCAGCCCCCGTCAGAGCCACCTGGACACCCTCTGAGTCATTCAGGTGGAAAAACAAACCCACAAACAAGTCCCTGCCTGCTTAAACCTGACTGCCTCCTGACCGTCCTCTGGTCATGCCCACAAACAAGTCCCTGCCTGCTTAAACCTGACTGCCTCCTGACCGTCCTCTGGTCACGTCTGAACTCCTGGCTCCCTGTGGCCATTTCCCGCTGCATCCACCCCACGTGCAGACTGCTCCCACCCCAGAGGCCTCGGAGGCCAGGGACCCGTGGGGTCCCTCCGTGACTCGGCATCCTTCCCCTTGCTGTCCCCTGAGTTTCCTGCAAATCGAGAAGCCCCCACCGGCCCTGGCCCGCTGGGTCCCTCCCCGAGAGCCAGGTCACCTGTCACTGTCTCTCACCATCCTCAGCCCCATGGATTGTGCTGCAGGAGGCCACTGCCACGTCACCGAGGCTGAGCTCGCCCGTCGGGATTCCCAAGGCAGGGTCAGTGTCCAGCGGCTTCCCTGAGGCTGCAGGCCCAGGCGGGCTGCAGAGTCTGCTTGCTCCAGGCAGGGACGGGGTGGGAGACGCAGGTCCTCTTTGGGCCTTTCTGCCATTCCTCCTGCCCCATGTGGACATCCCAGCTGTCACTCGCGCCATCAGGAAGAACAAGAACCCTGTGTGCCCTGCGGTGGGGCCGCAGTCGGCCGCTGGGTGTCACTGTTTCCTCGGAGACCGGCACATTGTCCCTATGCCTTCTCTCTGCAGTCCCTGGCTGGCAGCTCCCCGGGCAGAGTGGTGACCTCTGACCCCAGACCCGTCCCCCCTGCGCCGGTCCTTGCTCCACTGGGAGCTCCGTCCCCTGGGCTTCCTGCTGATGTGTATGTCAAGCCTGAGCTGCTGTGTCAGGGCCATTGATCTGGGCAGAGCTTCGTGGGGTCTCCCAGGGGCTCAGACGTTGGCCAGGACCCCACAGGGTGGATGCTCAGGTCAAAAAGATGCCCGTGCTCCGGGCACTGCCCAACGCTCTTAACTCTCATGCTGAAAACGGCTTTGTGTGCTGAGTGCTTCGCACACCCGCAGGCCCCACACGTTCTGCCTTCTGTGCCCTGTAATCCTCACCTCGCCCACCCGGGAGTGGCAGGGCCACCCGCTTCCGGAGCAGTGGAGGATCGGACTGTTTAGAGCACACACGCTGGGGAACGAGGGGCAGAGTTGTGAAGGGGTTAAGCAGAAGAAGCCTTTCTCCTGGGCTTGTAGATAGCCATCTTCTCCCTGTGTTTCCACATGGCTATCCCCCCTGTGTTTGTGTCCTAATCTCCTCTACTTATTAGGACACCGTTGGGTTGGATTAGGGTCCATCCTAACAGCCTCATTTAACCTTAATTACCTCTTTAAAGACCTTATCTCCAAATACGGTCACATCCTGAGGGACTGGAGGGAAGGACTTCAACACATACATTTTGGATGGCACAATTCAGTACAAAACACCTCCCAGCCCCAGCTGGCGCCTGCCTTCCCGAGTAGACACTCCAGGCTCTCTGTGCTGTGATCTGCCATTGCTGTAGGTAGAGTCCATCCTCCCATGATTCCGTGGGGCTCACAGCATAAACCCAAATCCTTCCTGTGGCCCCCACACACCCTCTGGCCACCCTGCAGCCTCCCCCTGGCCACACTGTCCTTCCTCTGATCCTGGTTGCACCCGCCCCTGCCCCCAGGGGTCTTGCAGGTGCTGTCTGGCAGGCCTGGCCGCTCTGGGCCCCACCTTCACGCCCAGACTAACCCTTCTCCCCAGGCAGATCTTGGCTCAGACACGGCCTCCACTAGAAAGTCTTCCTTTCCCTCCTGCTCACTCCCTGCTGTGGCCACCTCTCCTCTGAGGTCGTACCACGTGGTTGCCCAGGTCCCCGCTTCTGGGCCGGCACTTTGGAGCAATGAGCCTGTGCGTTTTTCTCATTGTTTTATTCATGATCGTTTATTCTCTTATGATTGATCCAGGGAACATTGTCAATAAATGATGGTGAATAAACAAAAACATGAATTAATGAATCAAACCTCAGAACTCTCCCGGGACGGGAGAACAAGGTTGTCAGCACAGAGGACGGTGACTGTGGCTCTAACGAGAATCAGCCGTGTGGAAGGAAACCACACCACTGCCTGAGGTGGAAACAGGTGGCTGTGCAGGTTAGCCAGGGCTCCAGGCTGACAATTCTCCAGGAGGACTTGCTGACCTTTGATTTTTTACAAGGAAAGGACACACACACACAGTCAGCACAGGGCAGGGCACGGGGCCGAGCATGGAGGAAACCGGCGCAAGCTTCCAGCGTCCTCTCCAGGTGCAGCCCACGGGATGCATGTCATTCCCCAGCACCGCATTATGGTGACGTGTGTGACATGTTCCAACCATGGAAGCCCTTCAGTGCCTCACAGCCTCAGCGCCAGGGCTGTTCTGGGGCTGGTCATGGCGCACCCTCTGCCTGGCATGCCTGCAGATCCCAGATCCCCGGGAGGAAAGCAGGTGCCCAGCGGAACTGCTTGTCTGCACAGAGAGCTTAGGCGCAGTGGCCCCTCTGATCCGCCAGGGTGGTGAGGACCCCCAAAATCCAGTGCCGAGGGAGCACCCCAGCCTGCTTGTCACCCTTCCCTACACGAGGGTGATAAACTGCTCTCCTGGCATCCAGCAGATCCACAGAAAGGAGATTCACCCTGGAAACGCCTTGGTAGAACGTTCGATTTAAGCTGTGGCCAAATCACTGATGCACATGGGTAGCGACGCTGCCTCTTTAAGTGCTATCAGATGACTTCAGTTGTTTCTTTCAAAAATTTTATGGGATAGTAGACACTGATAAATCCACCAGGGTCACACAGTGCACAGCACCAATCTGTCCTTTCTGTTACCTTCCACTGTGGCCCAAGAATCTTCTGGTGTTTACTCCATTCGAATACCAGTGCGTATTGAATGATTTCAGTTATATGGACCAAAATGTGGCAAAATAAATATGAGAAACTGACACGCACGCCCACTGTTGTAAAAGTGGGCTTTGGCTGGGAGTGGTGGCTCACGCCTGTAACCCCAGCACATTGGGAGGCCAAGGCAGGTGGATCACGAGGTCAGAAGTTCGAGACCAGCCTGGCCAACATGGTGAAACTCCGCTTCTATTAAAAATACAAAATTAGCCAGGCATTGTGGTGCACACCTGTAGTCCCAGCTACCTGGGAGGCTGAGGCAGGAGAATAGCTGGAACCTGGGAGGCGGATGTTGCAGTGAGCTGAGATTGTACCACTGCACTCCAGCCTGGGCAACAGAGCGAAACTCCAAAAAAAAAGGGGGGGGGTTCATCTAAATAGAGGATATTAAGGCATTTTTAAGGTATTTAATTTTTTAAGCAACGTATTTTGATGTTTTAAAAGTATTTACAGGCCGGGCGTGGTGGCTCACGCCTGTAATCCCAGCGCTTTGGGAGGCCGAGGCGGATGGATCACAAGGTCAGGAGATCGAGACCATCCTGGCTAAGACGGTGAAACCCCGTCTCTGATAAAAATACAAAAAATTAGCCGGGCACGTTGGCAGGCGCCTGTAGTCCCAGCTACTCGGGAGGCTGAGGCAGGAGAATGGCGTGAACCCGGGAGACGGAGCTTGCAGTGAGCTGAGATCACACCACTGCACTCCAGCCTGGGTGATGAGCAAGACTCCATCTCAAAACAAACAAACAAACAAAAAAAAGTATTTACAAAGAGCATACAATACTTTTATTGTAAAAAAAAAATCAATTTAAAAAGTGCACCTCAAGTAGGCATCAAATTGATTTTCCTGGGAAAACCCTTGAGAAGGGCAAGGCCACCAGCTTCTCATCGGCATCAGGGCTGAGCTGATTCGCGGCTGTAGTTTCCCGAGTGTCCTCTTGTTACCGAAACACCAGGAGTCTGGTCTCGGTCCTGCTGCTCACCACACAGAAAGCCAATAAGAAGGCTTTAATGGGAAGCAGCAGCCAAGGAGGTGGGAGATGCATCTCAAATCCATCACCCCCATCAACTAACATTAGAGGTTTGCAGAGCAGAAATGTAACTACCTGCAGGAAAACAGGAACGAGGGAGAGTGAGGAAGAGGAGTTGGTCAGGAGGAAGCAGGTGGCCTGACAGGCAGCCATGACGGGGGAAGGGTCTGGCATCTCTTTGTCTAGATGCCATGATCTGGTGAGTCTCCATTCCTTCAGACTACCTGGGAGGGCTGAGGGCCAGTTCCTGAGAAAGGAACTCAGATAAGACAAATGTAGCTTTCTCAAGTTTTAAGACTGGGAAGGCCAATTTTTATGTTTATTTAAAAGAAATCATCAACATCCTTCTATGGCACAATTGGGCATGTTTCACTGTGGCGTGTTATGCCCGCTGATGCTCATAAAATCCCTGAGATGCAGGCCAGGGTGGGCGTGGACATCCCCCCTCCACAGGGCAGAATTCCAGGTGGAGAGGCTCGTGAGTGAGTGTGGGCCATGCACAAAGGAGAACCCAGCTTGCTCAGACACCCTTCTCCTCAACGGCATCCGTGCTGGCCTCTGTGGAACAACCATGTCCCAACTGGGGCCGGAGCCCTCACTGAGGGTCAGGCTCGGGAGGCCGGAACTGGCAGGAGTTCCCAGGGCTGGTGCCTTCCCTGCCACGTGGGGCTGTTTCTACATTTTTCTATGAAGAGCGGAGTGTTTTAAAAGTTTTTACAGGCACATGCTGGGGCTGCACATGGGCACCTGCCTGCCTTGCTCCGTGGCCACTGAGCTCCTGCCACCCAACGGGTGGCCATGATGCACCGTACGTTCCTGCCACGGTCTGAGCTCTGCACAGCGCCCAGTTGTTTCTCAGAACTGTGTCCTTCTGTGGGCTGGTGTGGCCAAAGAATCATTCCCACATGTGTGCATGTGCTGGATCAAAGTCTCAAAAGTCTTAGTAAGGAAGGAGACCACTCCTACTCCTGCTGCCCTCCTCCCCCACACCTTGCCTTGTTCACAAGACAGGAAGAAAGAGAGAAAGCAACAAAAGTAAGATAAATAGCCAGACAACCTTGGTACCACCACCCGGCCCTAGGAGTTAAAAAAAAAAAAAAGTAGTAATAATAACATCAACCCCTGACCTAAACTACTTGTGTTATCTGTAAATCCCAGACACTATATGAAAAAAGCATAGTAAAACTTTCTGTTCTGTTAGCTGATGCATGTAGCCCCCAGTCACGTTTCCCACACTTGCTCGATTTATCACGACCCTTTCACATGGACCCCTTAAAGTTGTAAACCTTTAAAAAGGCCAAGTATTTCTTTTTCGGAGAGCTCGGCTCTTAAGAGGCAAGTCTGCCGACGCTCCCGGCCGAATAAAAAACCTCTTCCTTCTTTAATCCGGTGTCTGGGGAGTTTTGTCTGCAGCTCACCCTGCTACATTAGGAGGCTTAAGAATGGAAAGAACAAGGAAAGGGTGTGAATGAGACTCTGGCGACCCTTTGAGGAGCTGGGCACAGGCCACGTGACCAAGATGAAGCTGGAGGGCCCTGGAGAGACGGGAGTTGGTGGGGATGGTGGCCAGCGCTCTGTGGCAGACAGCTCTTACAGATGATGACAAAGGCCATCGGTGAATTCAGGCATTAGGAGCTCATGGATGTGCTGTTCAGCTTCCCGAGACTGCAACACAAATGACCTCAGGCTGGGTGATGTAAAACAACAAAAACCTTTTCTCTCTCATTTCTGGAAGCCAGAAGTCCAAAATTAAGGTGCTGTCAGGGCCACGCTTTCTGAAGCCTCCCAGGGTTGGGGGTCCTTCCTTGCCTCCTCAAGGTTCTGGTGGTTGCCGGCAGCCCCAGGGCTCCTTGTCGCAGCTGCACCACCCCGCTCTGTCTCTGGCTGCATGGCTTTTTCCCTGTGTGTCTGTCTCTGTGCCTGTATCCAGCTTTCTCCTTTCTCAGAGGGACACCAGTCACTGTGATACAGGGGAGATTCCTGGCTTTGCTCAGGAAAGAATTCAAGTGTGAGCCAGCGGTGAAAGAAAGCAGCTTCGGGGAGGCAGTGGCAGTGCCACAGCTCCGTGCCTGCTCCGGTGGAGCGGGGCTACCCATGGGCAGGGAACCGCATGGGTGACCAGCAGCCGTATTTATACCCTCTTTTAATGGCATGCAAATGAAGGGGCAGGTTACTCAGAAATTGCTAGAAAATGGGCGGTAACTTCCAGTTGTTGCCATGGAAATGGGCCGTGACTTCCGGGCACTGCCGTGCCATTGTAAAGTGTCCTGGTGCTGGTGCGGGTGTTCTGGCTGATGGGCAGTGAGGGTGGTCAGAGGATGTCCTCCGTGCTGCTTGCTGCTTTTGGCCTGTCTTCAGTCCAGTCTGGAGAATGAGTCCTGCTGGCCTCCGATCTCAACTGGGCTAGGGCCCACCCTCATCCAGCACGCCCTTTACCTGATCACATCAGCAAAGGCCCCAGTACAAGGCCATTTTCACAGGAGTTAGGACTAGGACACGATATTCCTGGGGCTGCAATGCACCCCGCACCCACTGCTCGCCGCTGAGATGTGTGGAGGGTGCTGTTTCCCCAGCGGAGCTCCCCAGTATCCAGAACACTGGCCTCATGAAGGCAGGGCAGGGGCGGCAGATGGGGCCAGCCCCTCACAGTCTGAGGCCACACCTGCCCAGGCAGCATCTTCATCAGCTGTTCCACTTTCTGGTTCGGATTCTACGGTCACTTGGGAGAAGAGAGTAATGGGCTGTCTTGGCATTGGGGTGCTAGGGCCCTCCAGGTTGTTGGGGGTCAAGTGGCAGGCCCAGGAGCAAAGTCCAGAGACTGCGGCAGTGGGCAGCTGCCCTCTCCCCACAAGTCACCGTGGCCCTCACTGCCCGACTGCCTGTCCCTGCCGTGCAGATGAGGACGTGGGGTCCCAGTGGGACAAGCAGCTGCCAGGGTCACACAGCTGAGGTGGCCCTACCTGTCCTGCCCCCTGCAGCCACCTCCAGGAAGGGGGCCAGGCCTGTCCTGTCCAATCCCACACAGGGTCTCTGCTCACATCTCTGTGGCATGGGCTTGGGAAGGTCTTGAGGGGCCAAGGCTTCCTCTCCTCTAGGAATGCAGAGTGAACGCCAGGAAGACAGTGCTGGATTCTACACCACCTCCTGTCCCCACCCCACCCACCAATGCCAAGAACTCGCCACAGCCAGAGGCTGAGGAAAGGAACCCTGGAGGCCGCCTGGAAATCCCCGATGTCCTGGCTTCTGAGTCCTCCAGCATTTAAGGGGCTGTGCTGACTCCCAGGGAGGTGCTCCACATGTCCCCGACCCCTGTCTGGGAGGACCATCAGTCTGGCCAGGGTCACATGGGGAGGGGGCAGTGCATCAGGGCGGCCTTGGCCCAGGTGGGAGAGGCAGAGCCGGATTTGTCCACCACAACCCTCATTACTGTGATCACACGTGGCCCCTGACATCTGCCCTGTCACCCCAGGTGAGAACTTTACTCCACTTCATAGATAAGAGGTCCAGGGACAGCCCTGCCTCCACACGGCTGGATTCCTGGCCTAGCATGGGCAGGCTGTCCACACAGGGCTTGGTTTTACGCCCAGTCCTGGGCACAGGCACCTGTGCTAAGCAGGGACGCAGCAGCAGGCTCAGCATGGGAGGGGTTGTTCCAGGGATGGGGTCACAGCATAGGCATGTGTGGCAGCCCTCATGGCACAGCAGACCCGGGTACAGCACCCAAACATGAACCCCAGGGCATGGCGTATCATCAGGAGCCACTGGGTGGCATCCGTTCGGCAGGACCCTCACCTGCGAGAACCAACACTCCTGCCATTCAGGCCATGACCTGGAGGGAGCAACTTGTGCTGGACACCCCCGAGGCACCACTGCATTACATGCACAGGCCCCATGGCCCAGGGGTCCCACCCTCAAGTTGAGGCAGTGGGTTTTACACCAATCCTCCCCTTTCTTGGAACCCAGCTGCGGCCTGTGAAAGGGCGAATGCCCCCAATGGCCACCTGCAGCCTGGATGTCCCGACAGGCTGGTGTAGCCGGGGTTCAATTGAAATGGTGCACGGCGGGGACGCCTGGCAGGAGCGGCGAGAGCACCGTGAGACTGGCAGGCCACACATCATCTCCCTAGAGCACCTAAGGGTGACGGGCTCGCCTGCCTCAGTGAGACGGGCATCAGACCCAAAGAAATTGTTTGCATTATTTTATATCAATTACAACAAAACAAGTTAAATTTTTAAAAGAGACTCAGTTCTTGACCTTGTGTGTCAGGTAGCAGGCCGGCTGGTTCCACTGGTGACTTCGTCTGGGGAACTAAGACAACCCCAGGTCAGTCCGGCCCAGGAGGGCAAGGCAGGCCAGTCCTGGCTCCTGACCCGGACTTCACACCCCCTCCTGCCAGCCCAGGCCCACCCCAGGGCCCAGAAAGGCAGGTGAGCTGAGCAGCTGGTGCCCTCAGCTCCCGTTTCACAGCTGCGAGAGGCCATTCCCAGGGCACTGCTGCTGCTGGCCTTGGCTGGAACGGCCTGGGCACCTGTCCAGGTGGCCCTTATCCCCTGGACTCCTGGGAGACAGAGGTCGGTTACCTGCCCTGCAGCTTGCTGTCGTCAGTAGCTCCGAAGCTCCCAATAAGCTCTTGGCCTGAAGAAACACCCTCCCTTGGTGGTTGCAACAGTTTCTCCAGGTTACCTTGACAGAGGACAAGCGAACAACACCTTGCGTCCTGGAACAAAGCACACACACCTCTCTGGCTTTCCGAGGGCTGTCCACCCACCCTCCAGGACCAGTCAGCCAACTCTGTGACCAGACCTTCTATGCTCTCACACATGCCATGCCGGACACACAGAGCTGCATAGAGGGGGTCCTGCCCCAGGGAGGACAGGCAGTCAACAGATGATGTGACAGGTGGGGCAAGTGGCCTGATGGCAGCTGAGGACATTGGACAATTGGGATGACTCCCTGGGGAGGGAGGGGGAGCTGAGCAAAGACAGGAGCGAGCACTGCTGGCAGCTCACAGGTTGTGAGCTGGCTGAGGCCAGCAAAGACCACCTGGTGACCATCAGGCAGGCCATCCAGAGGCAAAGCTCCGTATTTGAGGAATTTAGAAGTAATTAAACTTCCCCATCATCTAAAGTTGGCACCTGGTTCCAGGCCTCCTTTCAACCTAACATTTATAAGTAACTAGAATTTCTATACATCTCTGGAATGCATGGCTGATGAAACTCAGTGTGCACCCCCTGCCGTCACTAAGGCACCAGAATGTCTACAAATGTAGCATTTATCGTGCGAATCACCCTTCAGCTCCCGCTGTGAGGTCCAGAAATGCTCCTAAGGAAAATCCCCGGTGGTGCCAAGTCCTCCGGCAGAGGCACCCACTGCCCTCCTCTGCAGCATTCTTTCTTCCTACGAAAACTTTCCTTTTCCAAACCCATACTGTCATCGGTAAATTCTTCTTACTAGCCCGCGAGTCGGCCACTTCCCGATGCTGGGGCTGCAATACCTCGCCCGGCACCTTGGTTGTGCATATGGGACTTCAGTGGGATTGCTCCCTTTTTTTTTTTTTTTTTTTTTTTTGAGATGGAGTCTCGCTCTGTCACCCAGGCTGGAGTGCAGTGGCCGGATCTCAGCTCACTGCAAGCTCCGCCTCCCGGGTTTACGCCATTCTCTCGCCTCAGCCTTCCAAGTAGCTGGGACTACAGGCGCCCGCCACCTCGCCCGGCTAGTTTTTTGTATTTTAGTAGAGACGGGGTTTCACCGTGTTAGCCAGGATGGTCTCGATCTCCTGACCTCGTGATCCGCCTGTCTCGGCCTCCCAAAGTGCTGGGATTACAGGCTTGAGCCACCGCGCCCGGCCGATTTCTCCCTTCTTTTCCCTCCCTGCTTCCCTTGATGATCTGGTTCTTTACTCGGAAACTGAGGGCCCTGGCCAAGACCACTCTTCAGTGGGATCCTGAAGCCCTAGAGAAGAGATATCTTTCCATCATTGCCCTTAGGGGTGAGGAATTAGCCAGGGTTCTTTTCTATTTTCAAACCGCCAGGGAACCAGCTTGAGTACTCTTCAGCAATTGAGGGTTTCTGGCCAAGGGCGCTACCTGGTGTTACCTCAAGGCCAAGACAAAAGAGCGAATTTACTATTGCCCTTTGGGGTGGCAAGTCCACTGTCACTTAATGCCCTGTAAACCATGCCTTGGAAACGAGCAGCAGTGACCCCCACTCTGCGCAGATGCACCCCACTGGTTGCAGACCCACTTTTGGATTCCACTTCAGGCGTAAACCGCATCCCAAGTTATGGGTGAATTCTCCTTCCCCTTAGGTCTGAGCTGACCACTCAAACACGGGCACACCTGGAGTGGTCATTCAGGCAAGGGCAGGCCCTCCATCTGTGGTGGACGCCCCCGAATAGAGTGAGCCAAAGAGGCGAGGTCCAAGTCCCTCAGGGACACCTCGGGAATCTTGCAGTACCTGATGTGAACCCAGCATGGGTCCAATTCATTCTTCAATTCCATCTACTCGCCCTTGGATTGCATTCTTCAAAACTGGTCTCATTTTGACCCACAAACTCTGAAAAGGAAGCATATGGTTTTCTTTTGTGATATATCTGGGGTTCAATATTTTGAACCCAATAATTCTCCCAATAATTTATATCGGCCTCTTAATGGGGCCCTGGATTGGAATATTATTTTACAACTAGACTCACTTTGCTGGAATCTCAGAAAGGATGCAGAGGTCCCATGTGGTCAAGTCTTTTTGGCTTTATCCCAAAACCCAAAATCACACAGAAATTGTCACATATGCTTCTAAGGAACTTCCTCCCTCCCCGATTCTGATGTCTTAGATGACCCTTCCTTTTGCCCATCACACTCTCTGCAGCCTGCTCCCGCTTCACCTGCACCCTCTCCATCTGCTCCATCCCCCCGTCAACCCTCCTGCCCCCATGACCAGATACTCTGTCCCTCTCACATACTCACACATCCTGTCACATATGCCACTAGCAAAGAGTCCTCAGAAGATCCCACAAGGGTTTTACCGCTCCACGAGGTGGCAAACGGAGATTTGGGAACAATTCGAGTTCGTGTCCCTTTTCCAATGTCTGATCTTTCTCAAATCCACACTGGGTTCATTTAGCTAGGATCCCACTAAGTTCATTCGAGAATTTTGAGCTTTAGTTATTGTCTTTGATTTAATCTGGCAAGACATATTTGTGGTGTTAACTACTTGTTCCCATGAAGAAAAATCACACATATGGTCTTTAGCTCAAGCTGGGGCAGATAAAGCTCACGCTCATAATCCTAATGCTAATAGAGCTGGGAAAAATCTGTCCCCAACACAGAACCCACTGGCAATACCAGGCTGCTGAGGTGGTCCAGACAGAGGCAGGGGCAGATGAGATTATAACTTACTTGTTGGAAGGAATGAAAAAAGATCTAATAAACCCTGTTAATTTTTCTAAATTACGAGAAATCACTCAGGAGCCACCTGAGAACCCCTGCTCTTTTCCAAACTAGACTGGTGTAGACCATGCATAAATACACCAACTTAGACCCCAGAACCCCTGAGGGCCAAGGCTCAATTGGAGGAGGAAAAATGGCATGGTCAAGCTACTGACATGGCAACAGCATTGGCACATTCTTTTCATTTGCTACTAACCCCAAGGCTTGTCCCTATAACACTAGCAGAACAAGGGTCTGTCATTATTTCAGGAATCCAGGACACCGGAGTACAGAATATCCCAAACCTCTGAGTTACAAGCTGCCCCCAGGACCCTGTCCTTACTGCACACAAGAGGGTTGTTGGAAGCGTGCATTTCCCTCTCTCCCCCACGACAGGGCGTGGGACACATCTTCCTTCTGGGCCATCACAGCCACAGCCTTGCCAACCTACCCAACAAGGGAGTCCTGCAGAACAAAGACAAGGATGAAGGCAAGGATGGCACCTCTCACTCTCTCCAAGCCTCTGAAAGTCATTCTCCAGATGACTGACGGGGCTGTGTGGCCCTAACCTCTCTGTCTCTATGGAGGAGCCCTGGGGAAATCTGATTGAGACTGAACAAGAGGCAACGTTCCTTGGAGATACAGGGGCCAGTTATTCAGCTTCAAACACTTACTGTGGCCCAATGCGCTAGTCCTTCATTTTCCTCACAGGTGTGGATGGAAAACGCCGACGAGGCTGCTTCACTTCACCACTCCCTTGTAAAACAGAAGGCTATGCCTTTACCCACTCCTTTTCAGTCCTGCCAAACTGCCCTGTTCCGTGATTAGGGCATGACTTACTCACAAAATTACAAGCTAATTTGTAGCTAAGGCTTCACCTTCTAGCTGTTGTAACTCACACACCACCAAAAGCGCTGCTACAATCTATAGAACCTCACATTCTAAAACAAGTGCCATTTGAGGTTTGGAAAACTTCTATTCCTGGCCGTTCAATATCAGCTGCTCCTGTCGTCATTCAGCTTAAAAATCCCACTAAGTTCCCCAGAACCCCCCAATACCCCTTGAAACCAGAAGCATGAAAAGGGCTAAAACCTCCAATAACAAAAATGTCTAACAACAAAAATGTCTAACCCGTGGGTGAGTGTACCATGCAGCTCGCCTTGCAGCACTCCTGTTTTAGCTGTAAAGAAAGCAGATGGCTCCTACCTTAGAGTCATTACCGAAGCTGTTATTCCTATTCATCCTGTTGTCCCAAACCTTTGTACCCTTTTTGGACAGATTCCCTCCACCACAGCTTGTGTACAGTTCTTGATCTTAGGAGGAATGTGTTTTTCTGCATTCCTGTATGCTCAGATAGCAAATATTTGTTTGCTTTTGAATGGCAAGACCCAGATACTTAAATAACTCAAGAGTTAACTTGGACAGTTCTGCCCCAGGGATTCAGAGATAGCTCCCACCTTTTTAGACAGGCCCTAGTTAAAGACCTGTCCACACTGCAACTTCTCCCAGATGGCAATCTACTCCAGTATGTAGATGACCTATAATCTGTAGTCCTAGCAAAGCTGCTCCAGACCAAAACACAGTATTAGTACTAAACAAACTTGCTGATTATAGGTACAAAGTATCTCCTTCTAAGGTACAAATATCCACACAGGGTGTTCAATTTTGGGGTCTTAACTCCTAGCACAAAGAGCCTCTCTAGCACTTATAAAGATCTTACCTTAGGCCCGGCACAGTGGTTCACACCTATAATCCCAGCACTTTGGGAGGCCGAGGCAGACGGATCACTTGAGGTCAAGAGTTCAAGACCAGCCTGGCCAACATGGTGAAATCCCATCTCTACTAAAAATACAAAAAAAAAAAAAAATAGTGAGCTGGGCGTGGTGGCAGGTGCCTGTAGTCCCAGCTACTCAGGAGGCTGAGGCAGGAGAATCACTTGAACCCAGGAGGTGGAGGTTGCAATGAGCCAAGGTCGTGCCACTGCACTCCAGCCTGGGCGACAGAGTAAAACTCAGTCTCAAAAATAAATAAAATAAAATAAATAATAAATTTAAAAATAAAATATGAAATATAAGATCTTATCTTAAACATGACAACTCCAGGAACCAAACAACAGCTTTGGTCCTTAGGGGGTATGGCCAGGTTTTGCAGAATATGAACTCCTTCCTTTGGATTAGTAGCAAAACCTTTATATGAAACCCTCAAAAGAGCTGAGGAACAACCTGTCACGTGGGCTAATAACATGAAGCTCTAAGGACTTTAAAACAGGCTTTCATCTGAGCCCCGGCCTCAGCCTTACCAGATCTGACCAAGCCATTCTTTTTGAATGTACATGAATGAAGGGGAAGTGCTTTGGGAGTTTTAGCCCAAGATCTGGGGCCCTCTAAGCTCCCTGTAGCATATTTTTAAAAACGTTTACTTGGTATCCCAGGAATGGCGCCCCTGCTTACGAGCCTTAGCAGCGGTGGCCCTCTTAGTCCAAGAAGCCTCAGAAACAGCTCTAGGACAAACCTTAACAATTTTTACCCCCTCATCAGGTCTTGGATATTCTAAATTTTAAGGCCTTCTATTGGATTTCGGATAATAGAATTCATAAGTACCAATCACTTCTTTTGCAAACTCCTGAACTCTCTATAAAACCTATGGCTTCTCTTGGACATTCCTGTGTAGAAACTATTGATCTTACGTGCAGTGCTAGGGCTGATCTAAAGGACCCTGCACGTAAAATTCCTGATTCCACCTGGTGCACTGATGGTGGTAGTTCATTTTAAAAGGAGATAACACATTTCAGACTGTGCTATACTTAGCCTAACTAAAGTCATAGAATCAGGTCCTCTACCCAGAGGAACCACCTTGGCTCAAAAAGCTGAACTAATATCCCTTATCACAGCTCTCTAACAGGGGACTGGAATAAAGCTCAAGTGACTTACATCCTGACTCAGCCTGTGCGTGTCACGTGATGCGTGTCCATGCAGCCACTGTAAGGAAAGAGGGTCTCTCACAGCTCATAACACAACCACTAACCATGCACTTCTCACAGCCCATAACACCCCCGTTCAGCATGCCCCTGAAATTTCAATCTTGCTAGAAGACATACATTTCCCAATTGTATGTCTTCTAGCAAGACAGTGAAGCAAAATCCTTCACTGTCTGGCTCATTAGAAAGATAACTCGAATCCTGCCAAAGGGGATAATTATGCAGATAAACAAACTAAACCAGCTGCTGGGCCACCCTCTTTCCCCACCCAACCCCACCAAAACCCCAGCACACCCCACAAAAATTACAAAAGGCACTAAAACAGGGTTTCACATTCATTCCTGAGGGATGGCTTCAAAACTCTGAAAATAAATTTCTCCTCCCTGAGGCTCCACGATGGAAAATCCTCTAAAATCTCCATCAGGCTACCCACCCGGGGAGCGGAAACTTTACAAGCCTTCAGAGACCCTCTTTTTCAAGGGCCTAACCCCAACTCTGTGGGACATTTCTCAATCCTGCCCAATTTGCTGTCAATCAAATCCTGAGGGTGCAATGAACTCCCTGGCCTTCCTCCAACCTATTCAACGTAGAGGGCCTGTCCCAGGGAGGACTGGCAAGCTGACTCTGCCCTTGCGTAAGCGATTCAGATACCTTTTAGTCTTTATAGACACTTTCACAGGCTGGACTAAACCCTTCCCCACTCAAACAGAAAGAGCCTCAGAAGTAACTACGGCTCTTTTAGAACACTTTATTCCTTGATTTGGGATCCCTCAATCCCTCCAATCAGACAATGTCCTGGCCTTTATTTCTTCTATTACTCCAGAAATCAGCGAGGCCCTCCAAATAAAATATCACTTATATGCTGCTTACCATCCACAGTCATCAAAGGGCCAATCTAGCTTTGAAAACCCTTCTACTAACTCTCTATAGAAACTCAACTGTTTTGGATAACTCTTCTTCCTATTGCCCTGTTAAGATCCAGAATAATTCCCAAAGGTTTCAACCTACCTTAGCCCTTTTGAAATTCTTTCTGGATGTCCCTTTTTACAAACGGACTTATTACTTGATCCAGAGGCTCATTATCTGTCTCAATATGTTGCCTCCCTGGCAAACTATCCAGGCCACTACTGCATACCAGGACAAATTTTGTCCAAAATCCGACCCCTCCTCATCAGAAATAAGCCCTTTGTTAACCTGGGGGACTGGGTATATTTAAAAACTTTGCCTCAAGACAGAAAAGCCCTTCCGGCCCTCTGGACTGGACCCTTTCAAGTCCTCGTAGCCTCTCCCACAGCTGTCAAACTGCAGGGATTCTCCCCTTGGGTCCACCTTTGCCGCATAAAGTCTGCCCCAGCACGAGAACTCCAGTCTGCTTATACTCTGAGCCCTTGGAAGATCTATGATGTTTGTTTTGCAGACAACCAGGTGACGCTAACCTCTCTTCAGAAGCAAAGGATACCACGTAAGCCTTTGGCTGTCTTTATCATTCACTTTCCTTCCCCTCCCTTGGCCTTTCCTTACGTGCTCCAGATGGGTTTCTAGGTCCTCCAAGTTTCTGAGATTATCCTCAATTCACTTTTTTTTTCTGTTTTTTTGACACAGAGTTTCACACTTGTCACCCAGGCTGGAGTGCAATGGTGCGATCTCAGCTCACTGCAACCTCCGCCTCCCGCATTCCAGTGATTCTCCGGCCTCAGCTTCCCGAGTAGCTGGGATAATAGGCACCCACCACCATGCCTGGCTAATTTTTTTTTTTTTTTTTTTGTATTTTTAGTAGAGACAGAGTTTCACCACGTTGGCCACGCTGTTCTTGAACTCTTGACCTCAGGTGATCCACCCGTCTCGGTCTCCCAAAATGCTGGGATTACAGGCACGAGCCACTGCGCCCAGCCAATTTACTTACTCTTCATCCAACCCCCATTTCTCAAGACCTACATACAATTATTCAGCTTGCGCTAGATTTTTATTTGCAAAGTGGTTTTTCTAATTACACTTGGAACAACTTTTGTAACCGTCCTTGAATTAGAACAATGAGACCCCTTTTTTCTTTCTTACAAGTTTTTCTCTTTATCTCTCATATAAAAACTTCCCAATCCTCTTGGTTTGACAGTATCATCTGCAGCATCTCATATGCTATTGTGAGAGGAGAAAATCCTCTGTGTGGCTGGCTTTGCCGTCCAAAACCCGCTACTCCAAGCCACGTAGATTCTTCTTTGCAAGCGCACCCTGTCTCCAACCAAACCATACTGTTGGGGTTTCATTATTCTTCTCACCACTCCTTCCCACCCCGACCATTTCCTTCCGTGCTGGTAAACTGGAAATCACCTCCCTCTTGGTGCTATCATGTCACTTCCCCCACCATCCATACTTATAATATCACTGAAACTGCCTTAAATCGTAATGTTATTTTGGGATGTACACCTTGTTATAATAACACTCATGTGGCTAACTTTGACTCATTTGAGGCCTTAGCCTCCTACAGTCAAAACTCTGACTCTGACTGGGCACGGTGGCTCACAGCTGTCATCCTACACTTTGGAAGGTACAGGTAGGTGGATCACCTGAGGTCAGGAGTTCGAGACCAGCCTGACCAACATGGTGAAACCCCACCTCTACCAAAAATACAAAAATCAGCCGGCCGTGGTAGTGGGCACCTATAATCTCAGCTACTCGGGAGGCTGAGGCAGGAGAATCACTTTAACCCGGAAAGTGGAGGTTGCAGTGAGCTGACATCATGCCACTTTGCTCCAGCCTGGGCGACGGAGCGAGACTTCATCTCAAAAAAAAAAAAAAATCCGACTCTATCTCATCACTGCCAGTTTATAAGCCGTTAAACTGGACCAATATAGCGGGGCTCCCAGTATACACCACCCCCTGCACTCCTAATACCATCATGTATGTTACTATAATGATGTAACCAGTGTAGGAAATAACCGTCGTGCCACCTAGTTTACATCCTACACCATGCACTGGCACCCGCCTGCTTTTAAACCTCCTCCCTCAGCACAAAAACATAGTCTTTCCCCCATATGAGGCCTCTTAAAAACTGTCAAAAGGCCCATTTCCTTTTTTCCCAACATTTTAATCAAAATAATCATCCTGCCCTCCTGGGCTCTTAGGGCCAAGCAGCCTCGCTAATAACTATTTAAACCCTTTTCCAGCTTTAGCCCTATCCCACCTTGGTCATTCTCATCACTATGGTGATTGTAGTCTGGGAACAACAGCTCCCACCCAAATCACTGTCTTGAACATCATTTCCAATTCAGAATTCTATTCAGAAGGAAAAGGGCCCTGAGACTTATTGTGACCAGAGTTGTGGGAACGATCACAACTCTTACCCGTTGGGGAGGTTTTACTTACCGGGAAATCACAACTAAGAGAACCTACTGCCTCCCTTGAAATAGCAAACCCTGGCACCTGTCTGTCAGCTCCACAAGTCGCCAGCAGGAGTTCGCTGCTTGGTCACAGGTGAGTTCTGGATTACCTCCTAGCTGAACAAGGAGGGGTCTGTGCTGTCATCAACAGGACCTGTTGCACCTACATTAATGTGTCTGGAGAAGTGGAACCCAATGCCCAAGAAATCTTCAAACAAGCCAAATGGCTACACACACTTTCCCAAAGTAACCAAGACTGGGCCCAAACTTTTCCTGACTGGTTTTCAAAAAACCCCTTGGCTTCTCCCATTCCTCAGACCTTTCTCTTCGGCGATTTTTCTTTTAATAGTTGGTCCCTGCCTTTTTTAATGCTCTCGTTAAGTTTCTATGTTCCAGATGACAACCATTCCACCTGCAGACGGCTATGCAGTCCCAATACCGCCCCGCAACGGCAGCTCAATTTCCATGGGGCTTCCTGACAGAACCCCGTCACGCGCTCCATGCGTAAGCTTTCATGACTCTTTATTCCCTTCACGACCAGAGCAAGAAAGGGAAAAACATGACCTATCCCCCGAACTCCCTTTCAGCAGGAAGTAGCCAGACGCACTGGACACCCCCTTCACTGTGCCAGTTCCCCTTTCTTGAGACCCCAACAGGAAGCAGGTGGACATGAGCATGGCGGAAAAGGAAGGGTCAGAGATTTCACCAAGGTAGTTGTCAGAGGGAAACTGAGGAGAGCAAAGATCACGTGGTGACCATCAGGCAGGCCCTGGAGGCTGTGGGGGGAACCTCTGTATTTGGGAAATGTAGAAGTAATTAGACTTCCCTATTATCTAAAGTCGGCACCTGGTTCCTCTTTTCAACCTAAAACGTATACATAACTAGAATTTCTATACGTCTCTGGAATGCAGCATGACGAAACCCACTGTGCAACTCCCTGCCTTGTGTGTGTCTGTACACCGTGCAGGTTTGTTTGCTAAATTGAGCCTGTAAACCAAAAAGTACCTGAAACAGGTCTCAATTAATTTAGAAAGTTTTTGTTACCAAGGCTAAGGATGCACCCGCGGCATAGCCTCAGGAGGGAGGACATCCTTGCCAAGCTCAAGGGTGCACCCCTGACCACAAGTGCCCAAGGTAATGGGGGCACAGCTTGCTTTTATACATTTTAGGAAGACATGAGCATCGATCAAATGTTGGTTCCATCTGGAAGGCTGGAACAACTCGAATTGGGGGCTTCCAGGTCATAGGGAGATTTAAACATGTTCTGATTGTCAACTGATTGAAGAGTTTGTACCAGCAGAAAGGGGTGTCTGGGTTATGAAATAGAGGCTGTGGAGAGCCGACGGCGCCTCCAGGTAGTGCGCTTTAGAGAGAAAATAGATGGTAAACGCTTCCTATCAGACTTAAGGCCTGCGTCGATGTTAATGCTGGCGGGGGATGCTGTGGCATGGCCCGAACGTCTTCCAGGTTAAAGTTTAGAGTGCCGCGGCAGACAGGGAAGCCTGTTCAGACGGTTGCCGGGAGGTCTTCGAATTTTATTTTTGGTTCACAAGCCTTCCCATCAGCTGTGCCAGGGTCAGCAAACTGCACTCCATGGGCCCAGTCTGGCCTGCCACTGCTTTTTGTAAATAAAGATTTATGGGAACACGCCCAGACCGCTGGCAGCTGCTTTGCAAGCACACGGCAGGGTTGAGTTGTTGCAACACAGACCACAGGGCCTGCTAAGCCTCGACGATCTGTGCTCCCGCCCTTTAAGAAACAGTTCTCTGACCTCTGAGCTAAGCAGGATAGGAGGGGCTGGACGTGCAGGACTCAGAGGGTGAGCAAGGAGGGCTGGGGTGAGGACACCTTTGTCACACGCTGCTTTTCTGTCACTCAGCCCTGGAGGATCCCTCTGCCTGAGGGCTCAGTCCCCTGCTGCCTGGCCCTGACCCGCAGGACAAGCACAGATAAGGCTCAGGGAACAAAAGCAAAAGGCAGGGTTGCCGTGGAAGCCTGTCCACCAATCCTCACCTCTCACCTCTGTGTGCCGCCTACTGGAAATGCGTGGAAGCCTGTCCACCAATCCTCACCTCTCACCTCTGTGTGCCGCCTACCGGGAAATGTTCCAGGCTCTGGCCAAGTCCAGTGCAGACCCAGGTCCCCAAGCGGCAGGTTGGGTGCAGACCATGGCCTCTCACAAGCTGCTGGTGCCCCCACCCAAGGCCTGCTCAAGCCCCTCTCCATCCCCAAGCGGCTCCTGCTGGGGCCCGGTCCCTCCAACCTGGCTCCTCGCATCATGTCAGCCGGGGGAATGCAGATCATCGGGCCAATGGACAAGGAGATGTACCAGGTAGGAGCGGGGGGCCACTTGGGGGCCTGGGTCTCACCTGTGTTCCCACCCGCAGATCACGGACGAGGGGAGGGGTCACTGTCTCTTCACTCGCGGGGGCCTGGGTCTGACCCTGTATCCACCCACAGATCACGGACGAGGGGGGACCGGGAACCTGGGTCTCGCACTGTTCCCACCCGCAGATCACAGACGCGGGGGCAGGGAGCCTGGGTCTCACCCGCTACCCAGCCACAGGCAGATCACAGACGAGGGGGGGCGGGGAGCCTGGTCTCACCCTGTTCCCACACACACGCAGATCACAGACGGTGGGGGCGGGGAGCCTGGGTCTCACCCTCTACCCAGCCACACGCAGATCACAGACAGGGGGCACCATCTGTGGTCCACGTTGTCCACTGGGGCAGCCCCTGGAAGCCGAGCCAGGGTGGGTCAGGGTGCTGGGCCCCAGGCCCTCAGTTCTTTCCTGGCCACTCCTTGGTGTGAGGCTGGGAACTTCCAGAGCAGTGGACTCTGCACCCTGCACATGCCCACGGCCCTCCCCTCACCTGGCCTCCCCACTCCCCGTGAACGCAGTGCCTTTGGCCTCCCGGAGGGTGGGCAGAAGAGTGCCAGGTGCTGGAGGAGCCTGGGGAGCCCTTCCAGCCTGGCTCCTGCCCCTCCTGCCTCGGAGGGCGGGGAGCCTGGGTCTCACCCTGTTCCCACATACACGCAGATCATGGACGAGATCAAAGAAGGCATCCAGTACGTGTTCCAGACCAGGAACCCGCTCACACTGGTCATCACTGGCTCCGGACACTGTGCCCTGGAGGCCGCCCTGGTCAATGTGCTAGAGCCTGGGGATTCCTTCCTGGTCGGGGTCAATGGCATTTGGGGGCAGCGAGCCATGGAGGTCGGGGAGCGCATGGGTAAGGGAGAGAGCCAGGTGGGGACGGCCCTGGCTCCATCCTTCAAGGCCTCCCTGGTCTCCCTCTGTTTGAAGCTGGTGGCCCTGTCCCTGGGTGAGCGCTTACCCACCCTGTGGCCCTGCACGCACGTACCTCCTCTCAGCCCGCTGCCTCCTCCAGGTGGTGTCAGGGCACTCGTGGGGCCTGACTCTGATAGGGCTAGGAGTAGCACAGGTGCCCCAATCCCTCCAGTCTCCTCGAGCTGTTTCTGGAGCGCGTGGGGGATGGCACGGCAGGGAAGCCTCTGGTCCCAGCACACACTCCTGAGAGCCCCAGCCGCTGTCCGGGGCCCCAGGCACCAGCTCTGCTCTGTGACAGGGTGGGGTTTCAGAAGCTGAAGCCTCCCCTCAAATCTCAGCAGCCCCCCTTCTGGAACCTTGATGTGATCCCCAAAATACGGAGGTATGGACAGAGTACTTGCCTCTGGAGTACACTTTTCTGGGAGAGACAGGAGCAGGAGTGTGCCCTGGGTTTAGTGCTTGATTGTGGCATTGAGGGACATCGGTTTGGCCAGCTCCACAATAGCCACACTGGTTAATACTCAACCAACCGCCACAGCCAAGAGGGTCCCGATCCCAAGTCCACAGACTTTTCAAGGGGACCCAGGGTCGGCAGAGGCCAAGACCCCGAGTGGACATCAGAGCACTCAGGCTCAGATGCCTGCGGTATGTGGCCTCCCTGTCCCCATTCTGTACCCTCAGCTGCAGGTTCTTCCCCTCCCACAACCCTGGCCACGAGCAGCACACAGGATAGGGGAGAGAGAAGGAGGGGACGAGGGCCTGATTCCTGAAGTCCCCAGCTCCAACAGAGGGCAAGACTGCTTCCTCCCTCACCCCTCATCCTTCACTCTGTCATCCACCACACCAGTGGTGTGCCAGCCCTGGGCCAGGTGCACTCCTTGTGCCAGCCCTGGGCCAGGTGCGGCCCCGACCCCCGGGAGCTCACTCTGCTTGGGGAGGCGCTGGCCAGTGTGGCCTGAGAAGGGGTGTTTGAGCTGAGCTCTGTCAAGAGCACCCCAGGAGCCTTGGCTCCAACAGTCGGGGGTCAAGATGGCCCTGGCTCTACACACAGAGAGGCTTTCACTGGGCAGAGTGCACCCTCCTCTTCAGGCAGCCAGGGTGGGATCCAGCCCTCACAGGGCCCCCCTGCTCAGCAGGGCCACGGGTGCCCAACGCTAGCTTCTGCAGTGTGTGCGGGACACTCACAGCCCACTCTGTTCCGCACCCAGGAGCCCGAGTGCACCCAATGACCAAGGACCCTGGAGGCCACTACACACTGCAGGAGGTGGAGGAGGTAGGGAGACCCAGGGTGGGGGTCAGGTCTGGAAGGAGGTTGGGGGGCATGCTGGCTCACAGGCTGCCTGGAAGTGGCCAGCCAGTGGGGTGGGATCAGAGCCGGGAGGCTGGGCCCATGGCTGGCCCTCAGCCCATCCTAGCATCTCCTGAGTGGCCACAGGGGAGGGTTCCATTACCTGAGAATGGTGGGAAGACTGGTAGGGAGGCTTCTGTCTGGCAGGGAAACTGAGTCAGGAGCCTGGTCCTGTGGGCAGGGCCAGAGGGGCTGGAGGCAGGAGGCAGGGTTGTGGTCAGGGCTGCAGAGCATGACCCTGACACTCAGGATACTCCACCCTGTGGGCTGAAGTCAGCCTCAACCTACCCGGAGTGTGGGGACTCCGTCCATCTAGCAACAGCCATCACAGGCCGGGCAGCAGGCTGGGGCCACCCTTCCTCCATCTCTGCACAAAAGTCTTGTTCTTGAAAAAGCCCTCCTCCCAAATCGGAGATGCCCCAGCCTCCTCCTCGCATGCACACTGTCAGGGAGGGGTTGAAGCACACCCAGCCCCTGCTGCCTGGAGCTGCGCCACCCATGGGGGGTTTGTTGGGGGGGCCCTGGCCCCTGCCCCTCTGAGCTTCGCCTGTAGCCATCCCTGCTTCCCCAGGGCCTGGCCCAGCACAAGCCGGTGCTGCTGTTCTTGACCCACGGGGAGTCGTCCACCGGCGTGCTGCAGCCCCTTGATGGCTTCGGGGAACTCTGCCACAGGTGAACCTGGCCCCAGGGCGGTGGGCCGGAGCACAGCTCAGAGCCAGGCTGTGGGGAGGGGTAGGTACGGGTCCCTCTGGTGCTTCTGCCCCTGGTCCCCACCTCGGCCTCTGCCACATGGTGTGGGGTGCAAGCACCTCCCAGGTCCTCTTTGCTCTGGGCTGAGTCTAAAGACACCCCCAGGCCCCGGGGCAGGCTCAGGTGCTCCCTGGCCGAGCGCCCCCACGGTGCCCACTGACCTCTGTCCGCATGACTGAAGAGGGCTTGGCACAGACCTCCAGATCTTGCCAGGGCCTGTCCCCACCTCGCCCCGAGATTCCAAGGGCACTAAAGCTGTCTGATGCCCTCCACTTCCCTCCTCCAGCCTCCCTCACCCCCACTTGGGGGTGCACAGGGCAGGGCCTTGAATGGAGTCAGATGGGATTCCTGAGAAATGGGGACAGAGCCCCTTGGGACCTAGCAGACCCGTCGGCAGGTCTGAGCACAGGACAGAGGAGAGAAACTCCATGGCCAGGGAGGATCCCTCAGCAGGGCCCCCAGCCCGGACAGCTTGCTGCATGGACCGTGGCCATGAATAAAGCTCACAAACATCACCTGGCCGGCTTCAGCAACACCCAGGCCGTCCCCACCTGCAGCCAGCACGAGATACTTTCTGTATCTTTTTTTTCTTTACAAGAAAATATGGAGGTGAAGGAGGGTGAGAGTTCGGAGGGTGAGAGTTCGTGGTGCTGCTGTTTGTGCTGTTCCGGGACTCTGTCCCCTCTGGCCCTGGACTCTGGCCAGTGGCTGGGCCGAGCAGCTGTTGGCAGAGGGAGGCCCAGCCTGGTGCCACCCTGGTCCCTGGGGTCCACACAGGCCCTCATGTGCCTGCTGTCCCTGGGGAACCACAGACTGCCCGGCTGACCCTCTTCAGCACCGCTGCAGGGCCCTGCAGCTGGGTCCCACCAGGGCCGTGATGCTCCCTCACTCCCCCAGCTCCTTCTGCTCCAATGATGAGGGCTGGAAAAGGAAGAGCCACAGGTCCTGATGGATCCTGACAGGCAGGAGAAGGCAACTGGCCAACTCCTGGGGTATAGGTGGGAGGCACCCCCCCTTCCTTGCCAGCCTGAGGCTCAGAAACCCCATCCAGGCTGGGGCCCAAGCCCTCCAGCGGCCCCTGCCTCACCTGCGGCCCTCTGTTCCATCCCCCTCTCTAGGTACAAGTGCCTGCTCCTGGTGGATTCGGTGGCATCCCTGGGTGGGACCCCTCTTTACATGGACCAGCAAGGTAAGGGTGTGCTCTGAGGGCCCTACCCAGCCCAAGCAGCCAGGGGCTCCGCGTGCAGGAAGCCCTGCTGGAAGCGCGCGTCTGGCAGCCAACACTGCGGGTTCAGCCTCATCTCCATCAGGCCCAGGGAAACTCTCACTCCTTGCCGGGGCAAGAGCAGCTCCATGAACTACCTGGCACCCCAGTGTTTCCACTGAGCTTTCAGATCCAGACATGGGGACTGGCAGGGGGATAGCTGGTGGGGGACATTTGAGAGGCCCCAGAGCTGTAGTAGAAGCAGTGGGAAGAGGAAGGGCCAGGGCTCCAGTCAATCAGGTGTAGGGGACCCCTCTGCCAAACCCCCAGAGGCTCAGTTTCACATCCACCCTGCACCCCGCCAGGCTGCCCATAGCAGTGAGCACCACTGCACAGGGTCACCTTGCAGGGAACCTCAGCCAGGCCGGCCGAGGGGACCAAGGAGCCTCCTGTGCCCATCGTTTACGGGGAGAGCCTGCACCCTGCACCCACTGCGGTGCCTGCCCGCCCACTCCATGGGAGCCTCTCTGTTTCTGCAGAGCCCTTCCTGATTTGGGAGATCTCAGGCAGGAAGGGAGGGATTTCTGGGCTGATCCTCAAACTACTACTGAAAGCAGGGACCTGGGGAGGGACCCAGGGACATGGTGCCAGGGGTGGCAGGGCTGTCCCTGGGGACCAGCACAGCGGACGGAGAAGCTGCACTAAAAGGCTCAGGCCTGAGGTCATGGCTGCCATGCAGCAGTGCTGAGATTCGAACCCAGGACTCCCTTCCATGTCTCCCCTCCCATCATGTACGGATTCTTGGTGGGGTCGTAGCCCACCAGCCCATTAGCTAGGCAGGCACCCCGCTGGACTGGCCTGCCCTGTGGTGGGGCTCACCCGTCCCAAGCAAACCACCCATCTACAGGCATCGACATCCTGTACTCAGGCTCCCAGAAGGTCCTGAACGCCCCTCCAGGCACCTCATTCATCTCCTTCAGTGACAAGGCCAAGTGAGTGACCCACAGACCCTCACCTCTGTGCAGGGCTGGGCTTGGAGGGAGCTCAGGTGGCCCGAGGCAGGAGGGGCAGGAGCCAGGCTGGAAGGGCTCCCCAGGCTCCTCCAGCACCTGGCACTCTTCTGCCCACCCTCCGGGAGGCCAAAGGCACTGCGTTCACGGGGAGTGGGGAGGCCAGGCGAGGGGAGGGCCGTGGGCATGTGCAGGGTGCAGAGTCCACTGCTCTGGAAGTTCCCAGCCTCACACCAAGGAGTGGCCAGGAAAGAACTGAGGGCCTGGGGCCCAGCACCCTGACCCACCCTGGCTCGGCTTCCAGGGGCTGCCCCAACGGACAACGTGGACCACACATGGTGCCCCCTGCAGTCCCAATCTCACCTCCCGCTCCTGGTGTCCAGATTCCGAGCCCGGCCAGGCAGGGGTGGGGGAAGAGGGCCAGGCCTCACAGGCGGTTCACATCCAGCTGCAGCCTGGCAACTGGAGGTGCCGTTCCCCAGAACAGAGAGGACTTTGGGGTAAAGTCAGGAATTCGGTGTTGGACATGGGAGGTCTGAGATGCCCGCTGGACCACAGGGGAGGGTGAAGGAGGCGGCTGGGTGTGAGTCAGGAGCCTGGGGAGAGACTGGGGCTGGCCCACCAACTTGGAGTTGTAGAGACGGACATATTTAAAGTTTCAAGCCTGGCCAGTGTGCCCTGGGGCCCGAAAGCAGTCACCTTTGGATGATGTGAGAAATGAAAGCTGACCCTGTAGGAAGGGCTGGGGGAGAGAAAGGGGCACACCGAATGGAGGCAGCTGGCCTCGGTGCCCCCCGCAGGGTCACACCCACATGGGCAGAGGTGCAGGCTGGGTCCAAGGGCCAGCAGGACTGGACAGCTGAGGGACCCAGGACCTGCCCGGTCTCACACTGGCCCCTGAGTACAAATGCAGCTGGGGCAGGCCCTCCTGGGGGCCCCACCCCACCTCACTCCTGTGAAACAGGACAGCCAGCAAGACCGCTCCGGCCTTCAGCCCAAACTGAGGGGCCGGTGCTCAGGCTGCTTTTCCTCCCCAGAAAGAAGATGTACTCCCGCAAGACGAAGCCCTTCTCCTTCTACCTGGACATCAAGTGGCTGGCCAACTTCTGGGGTTGTGACGACCAGCCCAGGATGTGAGGCCCGGCAGGGACGGGAAGGTGTGGGGGGGCTGGGCATGGCTGGCTGGGGGGACGCTGACCTTTCAGTGCACTCGGATTCTCCGAGCCCCCCACCTTCATGCTGTAGGAACCCCAATTGGAGTCCCAGAATTCACCTGCATCAGGCAGTCAAATGCCCCACCCTGGGTTTCCCCATTCCTCGATTGGCCCGAGGCTCTGGGCAAGGGCATGGCCCCCAACTGCCCCTTCCACAAACACTGTCCCCCCGCTCAGAGGTCCCAGCACATCCTCGGGCACTTTGGACCTGGCCCTGCCATGCCTCCCCACTCCTGGGCCTCAGTTTACCCCCTCTCAAAAGACAACCTTGACCATAAACCCAAGGCCCCTTATGTTACACACAGGGACAAGGCTCCAGGAAAGCTGCCCTAGCCCGGTGGGCACGGAGGGCCAGTGCTGGCTTCGTGGGCACGCTGCGCCTGAGGGGCTCAGCAGGGTGGCGGTGGTGCGTGTCTCTGCTCCTGTACCACCCACTGCATCCTGGCCGGGCCCCACATGAAGCCATGCTCTCCCCGGCAGACGAAGCTGCCTTCCCGGTCCACAGTTCTGAACTCGGACGAGACTCCTCTGTGGGGGATACTGGCCTGTGCTCAGAGAGCCTGTGCTGTTGGGGCTGGGGCAGACAGAGCTAATGCCCCGTCTGCCCCCGAGCCTGCCCATGGTGCTGGACCAAGCCCCCTCGTATCTGACAGGTACCATCACACGATCCCCGTCATCAGCCTGTACGGCCTGAGAGAGAGCCTGGCCCTCATTGCGGAACAGGTGCGTGGGCTGCACTCCATAGGAGGAGACAGGGCCACTGGCTGGATGGTCGAGGGCACGGCCTGCAGAGAAGGAACCATTCCTGGTGCACAGAGAGAAGGGAGCCTGCCAGAGAGAGGCCCTCAGTGGGGATGGGGGAGAGAGGACAGGCCCCGGGCGCACTGGCTGTGGGCAGGGCCGGGAGGACACAGCCCCAGGGACAGATGCAGCAATGGGGCAAGTGTGGACGCTCCCAACCATTCCACTGCCGTGTGAAGCAGTAAGTGAGGCCCGGTGAGTGGCGGGCTCAGAGAAGGGGAGTCCGCTGAAGGGGCCAGAGACATGCAGCCTGCGGATAGGTGGGTGTGGATATAAAGTGAGGGACTGGAAGGTCCTGCAGGCTTGTCCTGTGTCCCACAGGGCCCATTGCCAGCCACCAGTCCAGAGTCTAGGAAGGGTCCCCAGGCTGCAGTCAGCTTCCCGTGAGGTTGCAAGGCCGTGCCTGCCATGTTAGTTCTCCTGGGTCCACTCATAAAGCCACTGCCTAGGGCTGGGTTAGTGCCGGGGTACCCCCGTAAGCTGGATGCCACCCGTACCCTTGGGGGAAGGCGAAGGGTCAGGCGCTCACACAGGGAGAGGCTCTAGCGTCGTAAAGGTGGGTGGGGGTTGTGAGTCAGTCAGAGAAGGGAGAGAACAGGACCAGGGCACAGTCAAGGGTGGAGGCGTGGGGACCTGGCAGAGTGAGGATTGCAGGGGCACGTGTTCAGGGAAGACAGGCCAGGGCCAGAGGAGAGAGCAGCTGCTGCCCCGGGGGACCCACCTGGGGTGGCCATGGGAGCTGGTGGCTGGAGACCGGGAGGACCCGAGGTGATGACACTGAGAGGCCCAGGGCTGGGAAGACCACCCCTCACCTGCCGGGAGCGGAGACAGGAGCAGTTCTGGGGAGGATGCCAGGTAGGGGAGCCGGCCATGAGAGGACAGGGGGCCTGGAAGCCGGCAGCCTGAGCCCTGGCCCTGATCCACCCCAGCCCTGTGTAGCCCAACAACCCTTCCCCTCCCTGCTCAGCCCCCTCCCCCCCTGCAAGGCGTTCTCCCCTCGTCTCCTCCGGGGCCACAGGCAGACCCCCCACCCCGTCTCTCGCAGACCCCTCCTCTGTCTCTCCCAGACCCAGATGTTTCCTCCTGCCCTGGGGTAGTCCCAGGCCCTGCTCCTGGGCAAAGCCAAACGGAGAGCTCCAGGGGCTCCCCTGCACCAAGGCCCGCAGAGTCAGGTTTTTCCTCCTGCACCACAGAGGGCGGGGCTTCCTGCCTACCCCACCCATGCCACTGCCCACTGGTGCCATCTCCCACTCAGGGCCTGGAGAACAGCTGGCGCCAGCACCGCGAGGCCACAGTGTATCTGCACAGGCGCCTGCAGGCGCTGGGGCTGCAGCTCTTCGTGAAGGACCCGGTAAGGAGGCCCCTGGCAGTGGGCAGCCCTGCACTCATGGGGAAGGATGAGGGGCTCCTGCCCAGCTCCCTCAGGAGGGACACTGGCTCCTGAGAAGAGGGGGCGGCTGCCGGGTGGTGTGGCCCCAGGGCCAGGGAGCAGTCTCGACAGGAGCCACGAAGTCACAGCTCCCGGGCTCTGATGCCAGATCTCAGGACGGCCTGTGATCTCCCAGCAGGAAGTTGCCCACTCACTGCCTCCTGAAGGGTGGGGACCCTGCTCTCCCCCAGCCCTTTCTCCCCCGGCTCCTCTGTAGCCTGAAACCAGGGCAGATGGCCCCAGCCAAGAGCTGTCACGAAGGCCCGTGTAGGGCCTCTCAGCCACTCACTGAGCCAGGTCCCTCCTGCAGGCGCTCCGGCTGCCCACGGTCACTGCTGTAGCTGTGCCCGTTGGCTACGACTGGAGAGACATCGTCAGCTACGTCTTGGACCACTTCGACATTCAGATCATAGGCGGCCTCGGGCCCTCCACGGGGAAGGTGAGAGGGAGTGCCTCGAGGGCCTTTGGCAGAAACCAAACCCACCACCCCTCCTTGAGCAGGACTGTGCACCAGGTCTGGGGCAGGCCAGGGTCATCCAACAGCCCAGACCGAGGAGCGTCCAGAAGGGTCTGCTCTCCAAGGGGTATCCAGTAAAGTGTGTCCTGTCTCCCCTGCTCCCACCCCAGCCTGCTGAGGTCACCAGGTGCAGCCTTTATGATTCCACTCGGAACGTCCTTCCTTCCCTCTGAGCAGACCCCGGAACCAGCCGGGAAGCCCCACGCCTGGGTCCGGCTGTGTCTCCGAGCGGCAGTGGGGAGGGGCCTTCACTGCACCACCCTGCCCTCCCGTATAGCTGCGGGTGCAGAGGGAGGAGAGCCTGCCCTGGCCTGGGTGTTCGGGGGCCTCCCCTGCGACCTGTACGGGGCTCTCAGCTCCCCTCATGGACACTGGGTGGGTGGTCCTTGCTCAGGAGAGCCCATCCTGGCTCTGGCCAGCCGTTGGTCGGGGTCAGGTGGGTCCCAGGCGGGAGGCTGACGTCGGCCTGGCCCGTGCCCCCCAGGTCCTGCGGATCGGCCTGCTGGGCCGCAATGCCACCCGCGAGAATGTGGACCGCGTGACGGAGGCCCTGAGGGCAGCCCTGCAGCACTGCCCCAAGAAGAAGCTGTGACCTGCCGGCTGGCACACACCCGGCCCATGCCCAGCCCAAGGGATCAGGAGGATCAGGAGCAAACAGACCCTGCAAGGTCCCCCAGGCCTGGGGACAGGCAAGCCACTGACCCAGCCCAGGAGGCAGAACCAGGCAGCCTCCCTGGCCTCAGGCAGCCCTTTTCCCTCCAGCGGCACCTCCTGGAAACAGACCACTTGGGCGCAGGACCCAGTGCCTTCCAAATGAGTGGCAGTTCCCCGGCCGTGAGCCTCCCGGGAATGTGTAATAAAGGGCCTGGCCACCTCTCCTCACTGTGTGGGATGGTCTGTGAAACAGTCTGACAGGAGAGCATCTCTGCTCCTTCAGCTGCCTGATTGTGGACTTGAGAGGGACACTCCTCATCCTGGAGCCCACAGGGCAGATCCTCTCCTGGAGGGGGTGCTGTCACTACACTCTAGCCCCAGATGTCACACCCCCAAACGTCCTCACGCATCACCTCCAGGTGAACCACACGGCCCACAGGGCTGGTTGGAGACCCCTCTCACAGACAAGGGCACCTGCGTGCTCGAGAGCACACAGCCAGGACCTGAGCCCATGACACGCGGAAGCCTCCAGTGGAAGGTCCCCTATGCTCCCATCCAGCCAGTGCCCACCCCTGGACTGCCTGGCCTCTGTGGCCATAGATCAGCCTGGCATATTTGAATTTATTTATTTATTTGTTTGTTTGTTTGTTTTGAGATGGAGTTTCACTCTTGTTGCCCAGGCTGGAGGGCAGTGGCACGATCTCAACTCACTACAACCTCTGCCTCCCGGATTCAAGCGATTCTCCTGCCTCAGCCTCTGGATTAGCTGGGACGACAGGCACGCACCACCATGCCCGGCTAATTTTGGTATTATTTAGTACTGATGGGGTTTCACCATGTTGGCCAGGCTGGTCTCCATCGAACTCCTGACCTCAAGTGATTCACCTGCCCTTCCGTTCCATTAGGAGTCAGGTGGGAGCCATGATCCTGCCCTTCCACCAGCCCCATTCTAACCGGGGAGGAGCAATGGCATTTTGTGTCCCCTTGGGTCTCGGCTCAGGCCCTGGATCTCGCAGCCTTCAAGGGGCCTGGGCATCTCCTTTTGCGAGTGTGCACTTTCTCTGGCAGATGGTCAGAAGTCCCTTTCAAGGAGGCTCCAGGGAGCTGCTGCTGCATGAATTGCAGGTTCCCTCCAAGAGCCTAGGGTGTGAGCTGCGGCTCAGGCACTGAGGGGTAAATGCCCCTGAGAGGTCAGAGGTGGAGAACAGGAAATGTCCAACAGGCAGGACCCATGCAGGTCACCGGCTGCAGGCAGGCAGTGCTGGGCTGATGAGAGAATGTGAGGTGCGGGGGACACAGAATGGTAAGGACAGAGTGGAGGTGGCATCAGATGCCAGGAGAGGACACCTTACATCAGAGAGGGAGGATGTATTAGGAGGTTCTTGTACTACTGTAAACAACTACCTGAGACTCGGTAATGAATAAAGAGGTTTAAATGACTCACAGTCCCGCAGGCTGTGCGGGAAGCATGGCTGGGAGGCCTCAGGAAACTGACAAAGTGGAAGGTGAAAGAGAAGGAGGCACATCTGACATGGCCGGAGAAGGAGGAAGAGAGCAAAAGGGGAGAGGGAGGAGCCACACACTCAAACAACCAGATCTCATGAGAACTCACTCACTATCACGAGAACAGTAAGGGAGAAATCCACCCCCATGATCCAGTCACCTCCCACCAGGCCCCTCCTCCAACACTGAGGAGTACAATTCGACATGAGATCTGGGTGGGACACAGATCCAAACCGTATCAGGGGCCACTTCCACGGGAACAGGAAGAAGCAGATGGGACTAGTCCTTGGCAGGTGGGCTCATGGCTGTGTGTGCACCCTCAGTTGCCTTTAGTTTGCTCTAAGAATGAGGTAGGAGTGAGGGATGGCTGGGGAAGGGGGGTCTTTCACAGAGAATGGAGAAGACTCAAAATTATCCGTCTGCATACGAGCCTCTTCTACTTCTAGGGGAAATACTTTCCACACAGATATACAAAAAGTGGAGAGTCCCCTTTCTGCTGTGTATACCCAGCACATTCATTTTTTCAAGACCAAATATACAGCATTTCTTCTCCAAGGAATGGCACGCAGTGCAGGCAGGGCCAAGCCCTCAGCTCCAGGTCTCCTGCCGAGGCTGTTTGCTTAACAACGCCATGTGGCTGGGTCAACATGTGCCACGTAGAGTTTGGCACCTGCATCTAGGCCCTGACCCAGGGAGGAGGTGCTCCAAGAGGGCTGCCATGCCCCACCAGGCACTGAAAGACTCTGAGAGGCCACTCCTGGGGACAAAATCCCTCCACTGTCCCCCTCAATGAGAAGCCCATTCCTTCTTCCAAATGTCCCAGGAGCCTCCCATGGTGCAGTGCAGAGTCTGTCAGGCAGCCGAGAACAGGTGGCCAAGACCAGGTGGCCCAGCTCAGCTCTCCTGGCCGCCCAGAGTCCTGGTCTTCTGGAAGATGCTCTGCATGGCAGAGATCCGGTCTTTATCCTGGATGTTGAGGACCTGGAACTACAGGCAGGGTTGCAGGGGAGAAAGGTTACGAGGACCCCGGAGCCCACGATAAGCTCTCAGGGCCAAGAGCACAGCACGGAACAACTGGCTGTCCCTGGGCCATGCTGGGCCTTCCTGCCCCGGGTATCTGCCTGGATGGGCATCCCAGAAGCAGAGCGGCCCCGGCCTCTGCTCCTCCCTGAGCCCCGTTTCACACACGGCGCCCTGGCATGGGCCTGCACAGAGGAGGCCCCACGGGGTGCTGCTTGGAGCCTGCCTCTGGCGACCACCCCACCCTCACCCCACCCTGCCCACACAGGTCTGCTGAGAGCAGAGCATGGCCCTTGCCCCCTAATCTGCAGGCTCTGGGGTAAAAATTCTTAAGTGCTGGGCATGAGGGGAGACCCCAGGAGGCCATCAGCATCTCAATAGGCAGAAGTTTGCTAAAATAGGATAGGAGATGCCCAGCAGAGGGCAGCTACCCTGTGGCCTCACTGTGACTAGGACACGGGAGAGGGTGGCTGAGAAACCCCCAGTGTGCCCTGGAAGGAGACCGTGTTTGTTCCTGGGATGAGGGTGAGGGCCGGGCCCTGGGCGAGGAGCAGGGTGGACTCTGGGCAGGCTCGGCAGAGGTGGCAGAGCCTGGGGCACAGGGAGGGACAGTTGGTGGAGCCTCCAGGCACCCATGAGAAGTGGCCCAAGGGGCACAGGGTCCCAAGGAGCATGGCTGTGGATTCTTGAGTCCAGGGAGAAAAAAAATGTTCCCTGTGGGGCCCAGGTAAGGCCACAGCCCTTCCCGAGGAATGGAACTCCAGGGTGGGCAGCTGGGGCTCTGAGCATTTACCAAGTGTGAGCTGGGGGGCAATTCTGGTGGGAAACGGAAGCAGGGTCAGACCCACTGCCCTGGTTCCAGGGAGCAACCCCAGGCCCTGAGGGGACCCACCCATGACCCGTGTGACCCCCAGACATCACATGTCCCCACAGACGCTCTCCATCTGAGCCCTGACCTGGCCTCAGCATTCCTGGGGCCACCGACCCGGGAGAGAGTCGGCAGGGAGCTGGGCCAGGGCTCCGCCCCCACCCTCCCACGCCCCTGGGCCTGCCCAAGGCTCCCGTGGCCAGCACCCACCTTGTCCAGCAGGACGTCGAAGTAGGCAGTGGCCCAGTAAGTGGGGTCACTGGCCGGCAGCTGCAGGAGCGCCTTGAGCCCGGAGCCGATGCGCGGCGGGGGGCTGCGGCCCAGGTGGGTGGCGTGGATACGCAGGGCCGCCTCGGGCTGGCTGGCAAAGCCCTCCACGCGCTGGTAGATGGCGCCGAGGTCCAGGCTGCTGCCCTGCAGCAGGTTGCGCTGAGGGTGGAGGAAGTGGGGCAGCTTCCGTGTGGCCAGGCAACAGAGCAGCACCACCAGCAGGCGGTACACGGCGCCCTGCAGCTCTGCCCAGTCCTCGGGCGCTGGGAAGAGCACGGAGGCCCACAGCAGCACCGTCTGTGGGACAGCAGGGTCATCCCTGGCCTCCTGTCCCGCCTGGCCCACCCTGTACTCCCACCCTGCACTCCCACCACCCTCACCTGGCTGCCCCTCCCTCCTCCCACCCGCACTTCTCCCTACTGTGCGCCCTCCCCTCCACGTCCCAGTCAGAGTCCTAGGCCCCTCCCACCCACTGCCCTCAGCCTGCTGGCTCCCGAAGGCATGAACCCCCTCTCTCTCCTCCCCTGTCTGGCTCTGGCCCTGGCGCCCCACCCCAGCTCCTCCTTTCACCCCCCAGGACCTCCCTTGGGGGCCTCTGCAGCTCTCAGCATCCTCTGGGCCTTTCTCTCCTTCCCTCTGCCGCGTTGAGCTCCTACTCACCCCCTACAGCCCAACCCAACGGGTCCATAGCATTGTCACAGTCCTAGTCTGTGTGCTCACGACCCCCGGCCTGAACCACAGACCTGGGCTGCCTGCGGCAGCCCCAGAGACCCTTCCCCTCCATCCTGCCCCAGGTCCTGTCCCACAGCGGCTTTTCAAACCCTCTTCTTCTACCGCCCCTCACCCTGCAGTTGAATTTGGGGCTTCAGAACCACCACGCATCCGACCTCAAGGGGGGCTGGAAGCTCCAGGTCAGGTGGAGGCCTGAGAGGGCGTGGTCAGAGGTCACCTGGGGACTGCCAACACCAGAAGGGGCACCTCTCCCTCAACACTGAGCCAGGTGGAGGGGCCAGCCCCATCTGTGGAGCGGCGCCCGGCCAGCTACGCACTCTAGGGAGCGGCCAGCCGAGCAGACACCCCAAGACAGCACAGCACCTGCTTCCTCAGGGTTGGGGTAGGTTGGAGTCCCTGGCCCCTGCCTGTTCCTTGCTCTTCTCAGCATTTGACATTACAAAGCCCCAGGACAGAGCTCTGCAGAATGGCACTGTGGCCCAGGAAGTAGAGACAGGGGTGTGCCTGGGCTCTCCTGGGAACCCCAGAGGGAGGTGTCCCAACCGGTGACACTCCCAGACCCTGGGAGGAGGCTCGCTGGGCGGGAACACTGGGCTCTGTGAGGCCCCACCCTGAGCTTCTACCCAACAGGGTCCCAGGGCCAGGAGGGCCGCCAAGGTCATGGCCCAGGGATGGCGAAGGCCAGCCTGCGGCACCACAGCACCTGCGGCCACGTTTCCATGACCCCCATGAGCCACAGCCTCACCTCAGAACCTGGACAGGCCCTTTGAATCCCCCCAACTCCGACTCAGGGCTCATACCAGCTGCCCACCAGTCAGGGCTGGCAGGAGGGACTCGCCTGGGTGCACCTACCCCTGGGCCCTGCTGACAGACAACCCCCCTGAGTCCCGCCCTGCGTACCTTCAGGTGGCCAAAGGTCAGGCCGTCAGTCTGGCCGCCGTCTCGCCAGCTCTCGTGGTTGACCCGGTCGAGGATGGAGAGGCTGTCCAGGCGATGGCCCTGCAGGGAGCCCAGCTCCCCCAGCAGCCTGGTGAGCAGGTAGTCAGTGGAGGTCCTGGGGCCCAGACAGATGCACTGGGTCAGCCCCCGCCGCTGTTGGCCCCAGCATGGGGAGCCCCTGAGCCCAGAGGTTCAGGCCCTGGCCGGGCTCATGCTGTGCTGCGTCTGCTGGTGGGACCCAACCTGGACCCCAGGCCTCTCGGGAGCTGCGGTCATCAGCTGTGCAGTGTGCACGCCTGCTTTTCGTGGAGACTCCCTGGCCCTGAATACAGAGGGAGGTTGGAGCCTCCAGGCCAACCCGGCCCTTTGTGTAGACAGGAAGATGCCTCTCAGACCTGCCCAGGTTGGAGCCACCCAGCCCGGGGGTGTGACAGCTCCACCCATGGCCCCTTCAGGAAGCCCAGGGCGGCAGCCTCCAGTGGTGGCCACACGATGGGCTCAGAATCTCTGCTCCACACCCCAGCCCCGCCCATGCCCATAGCTCGGAGCAGCTCACACCAGAGGACTTGCTGTGCGCGTGCTGGATGGGGTGAGGTGGTGGAGCTTTGGCACCGCACCCTCATGGGCCCACCCTTCACGGAGCCACAACAGAGGACAGTCATGCACCCAGTGTCTCCCCCAAGTCTATGGGACGTGGAGCACCAAAAATGTCATTTTCCCATTTAATTGCAAAAATGACTCTGCCCAGCCAGCCCTTCCCCTTCCTTGGCAGGCAGACAGGTAGTTATTCCACAAACCTGGACACCGCCCCTGCCTTGCACCAGCGGGTCAGCGGGAATGCAGGGCAGGTGACTGGCGCTCCGCCGAGCCTTTCTCTTTTGGGGAAAACCACAGGAGGGGCATGACCAGCTTTGCAAAGCCCCCCACTGACGAGCGTGGATTCGATCATCCTTCCAGCGAGTGAGGGGGTGTGAGCCACCCCGAGGGGCTGTTGCAGCGGTGTCAGATCTGGATGGGGTGAGGTCCCTGGCCAGGTCTCCAGGGGAGCTCAGCCTCTGCCCAGTGACCCTTTCCTTCCTCTCACAGACACCAATGTGGATGCACCCCCATTGTGTGGGGACCCTCTCAACTTCTCTGGGAACCCTCCTGCCTGGACAGGTTGCCTGACCTCTCAGCTATTTTCCTGCCCCAAGCAAAAGCTGGGTAGTGGACGGTCCCATCTAGGGCAGCCATCCACAATTCCAGGTCTCTCATCACCCAGCGTCAGATGCCACCAGGCCCCTTTCTACTTGGGAGAGGACATATCTCCACCCTCCCTACAGCCAGGGACCCCAGTAATTTCAGTGGAACACATGTGCCCATGGGGGCAGAGGCAGATGGAGGACCCTGCAGATGCTCCTGGCTGGGGCCGGGGAAGCATGGGGGCAGTGGCCCCTTCCTGCCCACTCCCCAGGAACCTTGTGACCGGGAGGGTGCACCTACCTCCAGAGCTGGCTGCTGGCCGGCACCAGGTCTACCCCTTGGCTGAGGATCCTTCTCAAGCTGCCCTCAGGGAACCCAGGCATCTGCTGGGCCCCCTCCAGGGCAGGCACCCCAAGCTTCCTTCTCACCACGGGCACCACGTGGAAGTTGATTGTTCTCCAGCCGCTGGACACCAGCAAGGACAGGTGGAGCTGCTCCTCCCTCAGGCTGGCTGCGTTCAGCGAACCTGCAAAGATCCAAGTCACACGCTCCTCCTCGATCCGCCTCAGCCGCCCAGGACACTCCACAGCCCTCCTCCTGCTGCCAACTTTGCTCCTGCCCCTCATCACCTCTCCCCTGCAGCCCTCTCTGCTGGCGCCCACCTGCAGGCTGCAGCTCCCCAACCCTGGACACCTGCGTGCATCCCTGGACCTCAGCCAAGTGAGGAGCTGGCCACCATGCCATGAGTGAGGAGATGGCCACTGGTGACCATCCTCGGCACAACTGTCAGCTCAGTGACCTGTAGCATCAGTGATGACAGCAGCGTCCGACGTGAGGTTTTCCTTTGCCAGGCACTGCCCTCACCCCGTACCCCAGGACCATGCCTGCTGTGCCTTCCCAGGCCTTCCTAAGCCTGCTCGCTCTGCCCCAGCCCTGGGACCAAAGTCCCAGCCCTCAGCTGGCCCCCTACCTTCTGACGATGGCCCTGGTGTCTCTGCTGCCTTCTCTGCGGGGAAGGAGGCAGCAGTAGTCCAGGCTGAGGCCACAGGGCTCCCACTCCAGAACTGGAGAGGGTGGAGCGAGGCTAGGCCTTTCCTCCCCAGAATTTGCCTCCTCCTCCCCATGCCCCCTGCCCTGCCCCTGGAAGCTTCCCTGAGAGCCCCCTGCCACTCACATCAACTGCATGCACAGGAGCCCCATGTTGGACCCAGCTAGGGGACCAGTCTACGCGATGAGGGCAGCTGGGGCAGGAGGGACAGGCCCAGGCCGGGACTCAGTTCCCATGGAGAGAAGAGGCGGCGGCGGCCGCCAGTCGTGGGGAGCCAGCTTGGCCACCCGTGTTTCTGGGCTGCCCAGGCCAGCGGGCTCACAGCGAGAGCTCAGCCGCTCTTCCTGACCAGGTCTGGGTCCTACGCTTCCCAGAGAGCCCCTGCCCGAGAGCCCCATGGCCTCTGTCACCCCACGGGGGGCACATTCTGGCCAAGAGGTTTCCCACCCCCTTCCCTACTCAGACCCCACCTGGGGCCCAGCCCAGTGCCCACTTCCCTAACATGGAGCCCAGAGCCCCCGGAGGGCCCGTTCCAGGGTGTCATGGGGCTGGGGCTGGGGGCATTCTGGTGAATCCAGGGGCCCTCTGACCTCTGCCTCAGTCACCCAACCCCCCCAAAACAAATTAATACCTGAGAATGAAGAGGGTGAGGTGTCACTCAGGGTGACTGCAGACACCGGCACGGCCCCTGCCCAACACTGGCCCAGGGGCCAGGGGAGAGGCCGCCCCTCCCCCCCCAGCACTGTCCAGCCGGGGTGCCCAGGTCACAGGGAGCGGGGCCCAGGCAGAATGCTGGCGTGTCCCCAAGGGAATCTTGGCATGTGCCTTGGGAAAGGTCCCCATCACGAGTGAGCATGGGGCCTGCCTTCCCCCCATCCCACCGCCCTGGGGCCCTCCCGGAGGAAGCCTGGTGCCGGCTGTGTGGGACCTCAGCACCCACAATCTCCCGCGGGGCAGTTCTGGGGACACCTCTGGGACCCACCTCAGGGCAACCCTGGCTCTGCTGCCTGGGCAGTCCATCCCACAGAGGCCCCAGTTCCCATCAATGAAAGAGAAGGAGGCCCCCCCAATGCAGCATTTGAGGTGCCTGCCATTCAGAGCCGCCTCTAGTTCCACACACCGCATCTGCCGTGGCCCACACACGCTCGCTGCCCATGACGTGGCAGCTTGGAAGGCAGCCACAACTGCACCAGCCCAGCCACAGGCCACAGCCCTGGGCTGGTCTCACCGGTTCCCAGGGTGGGGGCAGCCTGACCCCTGCCACCCAGGCTGCCACTTCCCTTTTAAGGTAAGTATCAGGAAACAATGCCTGGAATCTCCCTGCATGCCCAGCCCAGCGCAGCTTCAGGGGCCGTGGGCGCGGCCTGCAGTATCGGGTCGGCTTTCTCAGAGCGCACTCTGGGGGTGTGAGGAGCCTGGCAGCTTAGACTTAATCCTAACGACTCAGGGCCTGGCACAGCCTCCTGCTCACCCCACCCGCTGACCTCACGAAGGACATGAGGGTCAGATGAATACCAGAGAGGTGATTCGAGGCAACAAAGCCCTGTGAGGACTGTGGTGACTCACATGTGACAAATTCTGTTCCAGTCCCCAGTTCCCTTCCAGGACAACCTGATCCCCCGGAGGATGGCTGCACTACTCAGGGTCCCCATCATCCTGGCCCCTGCACAGGCCAAGTCCAGTTCTCTCAGCCACCCTCGCTGTCAAGGCAGCCCCTGCTAAAGGAGCCCTGGGCTCAGACTTGCCCTGGATCATATCAACAGGGCCCCAAAGTTTGGGCCAGGCGCCGTGGCTCACACCTGTAATCCCAGCAGTTTGAGAGGCCCAGGTGGGCGGATCATCTGAGGCCAGTTCAAGACCAGCCTGGCCAACATGGTGAAACCCCGTCTCTACTAAAAATACAAAACTTAGCTGGGCGTGGTGGCCTATGTCTGTAATCCCAGCTACTCGGGAGGCTGAGGCAGGAGAATCGCTTGAAGCCGGGAGGCGGAGGTTGCAGTGAGCCAAGATTGCACCACGGCACTCCAGCCTGGGCGAAAGAGTAAGACTTGGTCTCAAAAACAAACAAAAAGTCCCAGAGGAGAGACTGAGGCCAACCCCTGGTCCATGCGGAAGCCCAGCCTCAGAGCCCACTTGGGGTTCAAGACACCAATAAGCAACTCAGCCACAAGCTGATAAGACATGCACACACACATGCACACGCATTCACACCCCTGCACTCATGTGCACGCAGGCAGGCACACACACACCCCTCCCACCTGGTGCAACATGACCAGACACTGGAAGTGGGCGTGGGACGGCCTCAAGGATCCTTGAGGTCCAGGCTGTGACAGGCAGCAGAGCCACCGGCCCGCAGCCATGTGAAGGACCCTCCTGCAAATCCACCAGCAAAGCAGCTGCCCCAGACTCCAGCCACTGGACGAGCGGCAGCCATGGAAACCACCGTGCAAACACACACGACACAGAACACATCATCTGTCTTTAGAGGCATTTGGAGCTGGAAGACCTAAGTGAGGTCCCCCGACTTCTGTGCCCCAAGATGCTGTTCACATTTGCACAGTGTCACACACGTGCACACACGCCTGTGCATGCAGTCACACACAGAGGACAGTCGCCACCCTGTGTGCATGTACACGGCAATCACACACATGTGCACTCATACACTTGCATGCAGACACCCACACAGTGAGCAGGTACAGCCCTCTGAGCACCCACACAGCAGCCCCTCGGTACACACAGATACACGTGCAGTGGGCTGTGCCTATACCTGGCCTGATGAGACTATGGTGCTTGCAGTGTACGACGGCTGCCACCAGCAGGTCCTTGAGGACACACAGGACCTTGCTGGGCACAATGTGTCCACGGCACTTGGCGTCACTCTCCGAGGAGGCAGTGAAGATATCGTCGGTGGTCCACCGCTCCAGGCCAGCCCCTTCCCTGGGCACACCCAGTCGGCATACTTCAGGGCCATCCTCCGGCTGGGTGGCCTCTGGCTCCTCAATCAGTAGAGCCTCGGCATCCACCCACAGGGGCACCTCCATGTCCAGCGGGTCCTCAGAGGAGCGCAGGGCGAACTGGAAGGCCTCCAGGCCGCGGGAGTAGTCCACGATGAAGCGGGGGTCCAGGGCATGCACACGCTCCAGCACCGTGAGCAGCACGTTCTCTGCGCGCTGGAAGTCCTGGGCACGTGGCGCCTCCCGGGACCGGATAGCCTGCAGGTAGTGGTGCCACAGGGGCACCTGCACGGCCATGGCTGAGGTGGGGACAGCAGGGGCAGGCATCCCTTCAGTGGTGGCAGGTGAGGGCCAGTGGCCCCTGAGGACGGCTCCGCAGGCCGGCTGTGCAGATGGGCTGGGAGGAGGCACCTGCCCAGGTAAGCAGCAGGTCTGCAGGTGGGGCCTCAGCTCCCGCAGAGCAGAATTCCAGAGTGACAGCACAGTGCAGCAGGTTAAATAGCTGAACTATTTAAGGCCTTTGAAGTGGGGGTGAGTCAGTCCCCAGCAATTGGGAATGTCACAGGGGCCGTGCAGGGCAGGCAGAGGCTGGGCTTGGTTACCCTCCTCCCTCCCATCAGAAGAGCTCTCACATCTTAGGCCCAGGCCCCTGTCCCAGCCAGGCTTGGGGTCCCTGGAGAAATCCTGCTGCTGGACTGTGCCGTCCCTGGAAGGGGAGCCTGTGTGTATTCCTGATGGGCCTCCTTCCACCCTCCTCCCCACAGCCCCGGGGCCAGGTCTCTGGATGAGGCCCCCCTGCCCCAGCCTCCCTGACAGGTTGGAGGGAACACAAGGCACCCCATGGCTCAGTGAGAAAGGGGAGGCAGGGCAGTGGTTGCCCAGACCCCGCGGTGGGGGAGCCCCGGACTCTCTAAGGCTGCCTGGAAGGCGGGGAACCTGGAGGCTGTGTCTCTGCAATGTTCCCCTCAGACACCTGTGCCTGGCTTAAAGGAAGACGCCTCAAACGTGCACAGGCCACAGTCCTGGCATGGCTCCTGCCTCTGCCCCAGTTGTGCGTCCAGCCATCTGGGCCCCAGACCCCTGGGCTACCAGTCCCCACCCCACCCCACCCTGCCCGGCCTCCAACCTGAGAGGAGCTGGCACCCACCTAGCCTGGGAGCTGGAGCTCATCTGGTCGTGGAGAGAAGCAGTCTCCGTGGCTTCACCTCACCCAGGTGGAGAACTTCGCCCCACCACCCCCTCCAGCACCTGCGCCAGGCACCCTGCCCGCCCCGCCCCCTCCCTGCACAGGGCCGTGCAAGTCCCAACCAGCAGGGAGCCGCCCCACCAACCCTTGGCCCTGCCAGCTGGCCGGGTGCGCTGGGTGCTCAGCTGCAGGGGTGTCTGCAAACAGCAAACGTGGAGACGGCCCCACTCGGCGCCGTGGAGATACCGCCCCTGCAGCCACCGCACATGGGCCTCTCTCTCCCGGGGCAGCTGCACCTGAGTCAGAGCTGTGGGCAGAACCACGACCCCGGGGGTGTGGGGCAGGGGCAACAGCCACTCACTTCCTGGTGCTTGAAAGCCCCTGTGAGGGGCTGCGGCCCAGTGAGTGGGTCTCTGCTTCCATGCCTCCCAGGACAGGGAGCTCACCCCCTCACAGGAGAGCCCATGGTCAAGAGACAGATATCCCTCCTCCACGCTGGCCCACTCCTGTTCACTGGAGTTGGTTAGAGCACGTGTCCCCCTCCCCAGGGCAGCTGTTCAGGTTCGAGGGCCCATTTGTCCTAGGCCCTCACCCACGGCCTGCCTAGGTCCCCACACACAGCCGTGTGCCACAGTCCTCCGTCTCCACAGGACTCTGGCCTGCGGGGAGGTGGATGATGACACCTTCAGTGTCCCAGCTCCTCCTTCCCAGGAACCTCCCAGTGTTCTGAATTCACCCAGGAGACCCCCGACCCCACCCCAATCTACCCAAAGTGCCCAGGGGCTCTGAGCCATGGGAAAGGCTGGCTCCTCAGGCGCCAAGCTGCTCCCTCCAGCAGCCACAGAGCAGGGCCCTTCTCCCTCGGGGACAGCCCCCAGGCTTTGCATCTCCCTTTGCCCCTAAAGCCCCCTCTCCGCTGCTGTCAACACCAAGGGCCCAAGACCAGGCCCCCCTCTCCTCTCCTCGGCAGGGGATTCCACCTGGCTGTCCCCCTTGTCAGTCCTGGTTGACACCCTGTCCTGTCCTTCACTGGCTCTGGCCTCCTGGCTCCCACCAGTTCCTGAGCCGAACCCAGCTGGTTGCCCCAAGGGACTCCACTCTCTCCACTTGTGCCCCAGCTGAGGTCGGAGCCTCCGATGGGCCAGGCCCCATCCTTGCCCCTTGGCCCCTCTGGCGGGTGACGAATGACACGGTGAGTTTCCTGTGGCTGGAATGGTGTCACATTCCTCAGTGTACCCGAGAGCTGGGCATGATGCCTGGCACACAGGAGCATGTGGACCACACCAGGGAACTGTGGGCAAGCAGTGGTCCCTGGGAAGCTGTACCCGTGCGAGAGAGAGGCGAGCCGCTGCTGACGGAGGGGATGCGGGCACCCGCCCTGGACAGCTGGGCAGCTTTGACCACAAAGGGCCAAGTGCTCCAGAGGCCTGCAGGCAACCACTGGCTACAGTGCACCCAGGACTCCAACTCTGACCCCAGGAGGGCAGCATGGTGAGGGTGGGGAGAGTCAGAGAGACCAGACGTGCCATGGGGCCTTGGCAACTCAAGAAGGGGTTCCTTGGCACCCGTGGCAACCGCAAATGCTCAGATGGGCATTGATTGAGTCTCTCAGCAGCGCTCAGGGCCACAGCATGGATCTTGTATTTCAGGAAGTCCCAGATGTGCTGGGAAAGGCGGGGTGGGAAGGACACATTCCAGCCTGAACAGAGTCCCTGGGCTGAATCGAGGGAAGCACCAGGGGCGCACCCTGAGCTGTGGAGGCTCCACGCAGCTGCAGCCCACAGCAGGGGCGTTTCCAGGGCTGTGACAGACCACAGCGGAGGTAAAATGACAGAAGCGAATTCTCACAGCTCTGGAGGCAGACGTCCAAGAGCACGGTGTTGCATGGCCGAGCTCCCTCCGGAGGCTCCAGGGAAGCGTGGCTCCCGCCTCTCCCAGCTCCAGTGCAGCCGCGTTCCTCGACCACGTCTCTCCATCTCTGCTGCCTCCGTTCTCACGTGATCCTCTCCTATGGGCAGCTGTGCTATCTCTTTCTGCTTCTCTTACAAGGACACTGGGGAGAGCATTTAGGGCCACTGGGCTGTCCCAGATAATCTCATCCCACAGGTCTCAATTCACCCACAGTTCAGTCTGTTACCACGTAAGGCCACACTGTCTGCTGTGCTTTATGAGGTCCTGTTCACAGGTTCTGGGGACTAGGAGGTGGCTGTTCCTCAGCCAGCCGCAGTCAGCAGCCCCCACACGACCACATGCCAGGAGCCCAGCTGAGAGACGCTGCCTGCAGGGACCTATGCTCATTGCCCCTCCCCTAGCCCAGCCACCTGTTCGGGAACAGCAGACACAGCTCTGTGCAGCCTCAGGGACAGGGATGCAAAAGCAACCAAGACGGGAGTCTCCATCTGTGGTCTACACCAGCCACCAACGCCGGCAGTACTCCGGGAAGGAGACCCTTCTTCTGCATCGGGCCCTTCTCTCCAGGACGCTGTGGTCCGATTCAGCCAAGGTGCCCAGAGTACCTGCCAGGCCTGCTCAGGCTCAGGTGCGGATGCAGAAAAGTCAGACTTGAGCGGATGAGCTTGGCACCATTGTGAGACCTGCGCAAGTCGCTGCCCGGCCTGGGCTCCAGGTCCTCAATGGATGGTGAAGAATCCACAGGAGACAGGCTCTCAGACAGAATCCAGCAGCCCAGAGACCAGACGCCCTTTATGCAGACACCTCTGCAGGGAAGCAGTTTCCATGCTGACATGGCCCGTCTGGGCTTCAGGATAAAGCGGCGATGCTCACCACACGGCACAAACTCCCATCCTGACTCCCAGACCACACGCCCGGCCCCTGCAGCCTCCCCTTCGTGGCCTAACTCTGCATCAGGGTGGCGAAGAAAATGCAGGACACCCAGTTGTTAGGATTAATCTGAAGTTCAAATCTAACTTGCATGGCACACAAACATTTATTGTTGTTGATCTGGAGTTGGATTGTAACAGGGATCCCTGTATTTCCACTGCTAAGCCTGGAAGCCCCCCTCAGAGCAGCTCTGAGCGGTAGGGGTGAACCCCCACTGGGAGGAGCAAAGCAAAGAAGGGACTGTTGCCTCTGAAGCACCGCCCATGCTGAGAAGGTCAGGGCCGTAGCTGCTGTCAGCACCGCCCATGCTGAGAAGGTCAGGGCCGTAGCTGCTGTCAGCAACACCCATGCTGAGAAGGTCAGGGCTTCCTGTCCTGCTCTGGCCTCTGCAGCCCCCACCTAGTGGGGCCGGACAACACCAAGAGCCACTCTGGGCCTCAGCTTGAGTCCCCTGTGGGATGGGCAGGTACTCAAGGTGAAAGTTCTGAGGAAGCACAGGGACTGGGCCGCTTTAGGGAATGGGAGTAGCCCTGTTGGGCTGCAGGAACGGGGAGGTGAAGCCGGGTGTGAGGCCTGGGCTGGGCGGGTGATGGGGGCTGCCCTAGAGAGCCTGTCCAGCCCCCGCCCACTGAGCCAGCCTGTCCTGGGGAAGGCAGGTGTCTGTGGTCACCCCCAGGGAGGTGAGGAAGGAGCTGGCAAATTGAAATAACTGCTGGGAGAAGCAACTCCTCCTGCCAAAGCCAGCCCAGCCCCCCCAGGGCCCCCCGTGTGGCCCCGGGCCAAGCCATGCCGTGCTCATTCCCTGGGATTGGGAAGCCCAAGTCATGGAGTGAAACCGACTGGACGGAAAGGACGAGGCCGGAGGAGGCAGCAGCTGCCAGGAGCATCCCCAGTGGAATCCCAGGTGGCTCCAGCTGGGACTTCACGGCAGGACCCATGTGATGCTCAGGCCATGGAAAGGTTCGGCAGACCTCACTTCTCCAGGGATCCCCCACCTGCCTGGGGCTCCCCTGGAACCCTTGCCTGGCCCAAGGAAAGACTGGGTAGGAATGACAACCCCAACATGGCAAGGGCTTGCAGAGAAGGAAGGCGAGGCCCCGGGAGGAGGAGGGAAATCCCGCCCCACCCGACATGACCGTGGCCAGCACCCTGCCTGGCTTCACTCAGGACAGTGTTTTCCCAGTGGAGACCACAGGACGAGACCACCTGCCCCCACACACGCCCTTTCTCACTCAGCCGTCCCTCACCCTCCTCACCCTCTTCCTGCCCCTGCAGTCCCCTGGTGCGTCTAAGCAGCTGCCCGCTCAGGCCCAGGACCATCCCTGTTAGCGGACTGCAGACTGTGCCTCAGCCCACAGCACCCACGGCACCTGGTGCAAAGAGCCCCTGAGGGTGTGAAGACTTCTGGGTCCCTGACAATTTCTTGAAGGCCTCCTCCACCAGGTTACAGGACGGGAGCATTTTTGCAGAGCTCAGGAATTAAGTCCTCACCCTTCCTCCACCCTTGGCCCATAGGCTGTCCTTCCCACCACTGCCCAGAGGGAACACGGCGGCCCGCAGTCTGCTTCTCAGAGAAGGAGGTATCTGCAGGCTTCCCCCCATGCTGTCCTCCCTCCTCTGGGGCAGAGGGAGGGTGTGGATGCTGTGCGGTGGGAGTGCAGTGGGTAGCAGGCAGGAAGCCTGTGCCTCAGGGAGCTCTGGTGTACACACACAGCCTGCCTTGCCCTGTGGCTCCTACACGCAGGGGAGCAGGGGCTGGGGGAGGAAGGAGGTGATGGGCAGTTAAGCCCCAGGTGGACAGAGAGGGCTGGGGTGTGCTCAGCTGGGGAGCAGTCAGGTGTGTGGTGGGGTGGGTGGGGTGGGGAGATGCACCTGTGGGTCATGGGCCGGGGGCTACTTTAGACCACCCTGAGGAGCTGAGCTACCTGGGGCTGAGGGTGGGCTAATCCCTCACCTGGAAAAGCCAGTGGGGAGCAGATGTTAGAGCAGACTCATTTTTCTTAGGCAGGAAGGAAGCTGGAGGCAGGCTCAGCCCAGGACAGGGGGTGGGCAGGGGCCCCTGGAAGAGGGAAGCTCAGCGGCACAGGGGTGGGTGGAGAGCCGTGTGAGAGAGGGGAAGGGGGTGTTCTCTCAGGCCTGGGGGCATGGAGACCACCCACCTGGGCACACGGGGCCACCAGCTCCGTCTGTCCGTCCAGGGCTCCAGTCCCCAGCTCCCCTGGAACGTGCACCCAGGTGGGGGATCCTCTAGGTCTCTCCAGGTGCTGGCCACAGTGGGTTTTGTTTTGCTTGCTGGTTGGAGTTTTAGTCTTTTATGTTTTGGTAAATAAACATAACTTTTACCATCTTAACCACCTGTAAGTGTGCAGCTCAGCGCCATCAGGAATGTTCAGGTTGTGGTGTGGCCATTGTCACCATCAGTCTCCAGGGCTCGTCTCATCTTCCAAGCTGAGACCCTGTCCCCATCCCACACTGACTCCGCCCCTCCCCCATCCCCGGGCTCTCACCATTCTACCTTCCGTTTCTAGGGTTTGCAGCGCTCCTGGGACCTCAGGGAAGCGTTGACCTTAGCACTCACTTATTTCACTTGGCATTGTGTCCTCAGGGGGCTTCCAGATTGTGGCATGTGTGAGAATTTCCTTCCTATTAAAGGCGGAGTAATATTCCACGGTGGGGATGGACCACATTTCGTGTATCCAGTCATCTGTGAACAGACACCTGGAGTCCTTCTACCGTCAGCTACGGTGCAGATGCTGCTATGAACACAGGGGTACAAACATCTCTTTGAGTCTCTGCTTTCAGTTCCTTGGGGTATATGCCCAGAAGTGGGTTCCTGGATCATATGGGAACTGTTTAATTTTCTGAGGATCTGTCACACCGTTCCCACCACAGTGCACAAGAGTCCTGGCTTCTGCACGCCCTCCCCACCACTCATCCTCCGCCGTCTTGGTCAGAGCTATCCCGGGGCTGGGAAGTGCTGACGTGCTGTGGTTTTGATTTGCGTTTCTCGGAAGAGGTGACTCTGAGTGTCTCTCACATGCCTGTTGACCGTGTGTGTATCTTCTTTGGAGAAACGTCTGTTCAGGTCTTTTGCTCATTTTTAATTGTTGTCTTGTTGTTGGGTTGTAGGAATTTTTTTTTTTTTTTTTTTTTTGGACAGAGTCTCCCTGTCACTCAGGCTGGAGTGCAGTGGTGCCATTCGGCTCACTGTGACCTCTGCCTCCCGGGTTCAAGCAATTCTCATGCCTCAGCCTCCTGCATAGCTGGGATGACAGGCATGTACCATCACGCCCAGGCAATTTTTTTGTATTCTTTTAGTAGAGACAGGGTTTCGCCATGTTGGCCAGGCTGGTCTCGAACTCCTGACCTCAGGTGACCCACCTGCCTCAGCCTCCCAAAGTGCTGGGATTACAGGTGTGAGCCACCGCACCCTGCCAGAATTTGTTATACATTCCGAATACTAATCCTTTATCAGATGTAAGATTGGTAAATATTTTCTCCCATTCTGTGGGTTTTCACTCTCTTCATAGCGTCCTTTGATGCACAAGTTTTAAATTCTGATGCTGTTCAATTTATCTATTTTTTTCTTTGATTGTCTGTGCATTTGATGTCATATCCAAGAAATCACTGCCAAATCCTGTGTCATGAAGCTTTTCCCTACATTTTCTTCTAAGCTCTTTATGGCTTGGGCTCTTACTTTTGGATCTGTGGGCAGGGTGGTAGCCCCAAGCCTCCTCCGGTCCCCAGGCAAGAGCCCCCTCCCCAGGCACTTTTCTTCACTGTGCTGTGGTGTTCAGCCTCTGCCACGCTGACAGAAAGTGACAGAAGGCAGGGTCCCCAGCCAGCCCTGCAGCCTCTCCCAGGACCCAGGTCCCCCAGGGCCTGCCCATGGCAGCATCCACCGGCAACCCCTCAAGTGGATAAACACAGGGTGGGTGAAGAGCAAGGTCTCCTCTCCCACCCCACAGAACCTCTCAGGACCTGCCTGCCCCCACAACCATCTGGATCCCCCCCCCAAAACCTAGTACATGTATCCAGCTGGCCTCCCCTCTCAGGAGAGTGGACGAGACCTTGACAATCACACCGAATGCTTTGTTCTCCTGCATCAGACCACCTGCCTCGCCAGCCACCACCCCTGCCCTCAGCTGGCCTCCTGTCCATGCCCGACAGATGGGGGTGGGATGGTGCCACTCCGCGGCTGTGCGCAGGATGGGCTGGCACTTCCATGCCCTCTGAAGAAAGTTCATGTGCAGGGCAGCTCGGCGGAGCGGGTGGGCGGTGGACAGAATGTGGCGCCCTCTGTCCCAGCGTCACAGCCTCCAGGGCTGCCCATCCTGCCGTAATCACACTGGAATCTTTCCTGCCTTCCGTCACTGTCTCAGCTCATTCGGTGACTCTGCACCCCCTAGGGCCAGAGCTGAGTCCACACCTGGCAGAGTGGACTGTCTGAGAGGACAGCCAATGACTGCTTGAGAGGCGTGGCTCCATGGCTCCCTGGGGCCTACCTGGGTCAGTCTCTTTGGGTTCTGTCCGAGGCACATCCCCTGCTGGTGCTAGACAGAAAAAGACACCTGTGACCGGCTGTGGGTGCCCAGCAGCCAGTGTGTCTGTGCCTGCTCGCCATCTGTTCCTGTGTCCCCACGTGGGCCCAGCACAGCCAGGATCGGGGACTGTCCCCACGGAGATAAGGCTGTAACCCCAGCGAGGTTTCCTGTTTCAAGGGAACAATGACAAAACCCGGCGATGATGTATCTACAGACAGGTGTTCCTCTGAGCCCAGGAGGGTTCTTCCTCAGCCTCCGAAAGCCAGGCAGCTTGGGGAGGACGAGGAGGACCGCAACCAGAACGGTCATGGGTACCGAGTACTTCCCCCAGTCCCGGGGAGGGAGGCATGAGGTCCAGAGAACAAGAGCTCAGCCGCCATCAGGCTGTGGGTCAGGACTGGGCAGGGCCCCCTGAGCCCCACCCTCCCTGAGAACCCACCCCACAGAGCGCCTGCACCCGGGGAGGACCCTCTATCCCATCCTCCACTGTCCCAGGACGTTCCCTGGGGGCCCAGCCAGGCTCCAGCCAAGGCCTGCCCTGTGGGTTCTTCTAGTCCAGCCACGGCCCTGGTCTGGGAGCCCCATGATGGAGCCCAGCAGTGAGGCCTTGGGAGGCGTGCACGGGGCTGGGCCAGCCCTCGTGTCCTGGAAAAGTGTCCTGGGGGAATCGGGACCACGGCCAGCAGGCGGGGGCTTTCCTGCACAGCCAGAGGGGCAGGGTTAAGGGGGAGAAGCAGCGTCAAGGGAGACGTTGGGCGGCAAAGAAACAAGGATGTGTCCAGTGGAGCAGCCAGGACCCCAAGGCTACGAGGAGGTGGGCGGCGAGGAGGCCCTGCCTTGGGTTGGGGCCCCACCAAGAGGAGGGACCAACCTTCATGGCTCACCGGGACTCTCCCAGGCAAACCCTCCAGTGCCTGAGGAAGAGGCACGGGAGGTCATCTGGGAAAATCATGGACTTGGAGCTGCCGCAGGCAGGGGGAGGTTGAACTGCAGGCGGCTATGCCCACCCCAGATGGCACAGAGGCCCCAGGTGATGCCCACCTGGACCCAGAAAATCCCATCCTTACCTTTGGTCTTGCCTGGGGCAACTCCACAGCCAGAGGGAATTTCTAAAACACAGGCGGGGCCGGGTGCAGTGGTTCACGCCTATAATCCAGCCCCTTGAGAGGCCAAGAGGGGAGGATTGCTTGAGGTCAGGAGTTCAAGACCAGCCTGGTCAACATGGTGAAACCCTGTCTCTACTAAAAATACAAAAACTAGCCGGGCATGGTGGCACGTGCCTGTAATCCCAGCTACTCCACAGGCTGAGGCAGGAGAATCGCTTGAACCTGGGGGGCGGAGGTTGCAGTGAGTCAAAATCATGCCACTGCACTCCAGTCTGGGCAACAGAGCAAGACTCCATCTCAAAAATAAATAAATAAATAAAAATAAAATTAAAAACAGATGGGAGCCCCTGCCACCAGCCCTCCTGAGAGCTGTCACCTGCAGAGGCCACACGGGGTGCCTCCACCTGGCTGGGCCCAGTGCACGTCCCCTTTGGCCTGGATGTACAGCTTCAGGTCAGGGCGTCCCTCCAACACCCCCATTCAGGCCGCCGGCCTGCCCCTGAGCGTGGGCACCTGTGTCAGAACTGACACAGGACTTGCTTCTGGCGTGTGAGGTCTTATCTCCACCTATGCAAGAGGCCCTCGTGGGAAATCACACCAGCCTCCCAGCCTCCTCGCCACTCCCCACCGTCCACAAGTTTACTCAGATGCCCCTTCCCCACTCCACCCACCCTGCCCCCAGCAGGAACTCTCACCAGAGGCCAGGGCCACACCCTCTAAGCCCCGACCCCCCTCAGGGGAGTTCAGCGAAGCCCCAGCAGGTAACACTGCCCCTCCCACCTCAGGCTGGAGCATTGAGGGCAGGGCTCTCCATGGCCACTGGGCCTCCCAGGACTCTGAGGGTGGGCGACAGGCAGTCTTGGGTGCCTGGGGGATCTGGAGGCTGCTCAGGGAGGGGCCCAGCCCATGGAGTGGGTGTCCTGGGTCTGGACCTGGAGCCAGAGGTCATGCTTGGGCCAGAAGCACGAGGCTCAGAGGGACTGACCAGGCCCCTGGCCCCCCAGAGACTGTCCAGTGAAGCCCAGCCCGGATGCCCATGGGGCCGTGTTTGGCCAGAGAGCCTGGCCTGTCCCTGCAGGGCCACCCTGGAGGTTGTCCTCAGGAGTGGGGGTGAACAGAGCACAGGCATTTCTCTAGGATGGCTCCTTTAGAGTACAGGTGCCTCTGCTTCTTGAATTTCGCCTCTGAGGAGGTAGCCTGGGCCCTCAGCCCTCTCTCGGCAGCCCCAGGGACAAACATGCTGGTCCCCCAAGTTGGCACCCACCTCCACTGCCCAGGCCCCTGTGGCCTTGCTGGGGAGGTTGCCTCCCAGTCTCCTGGGCTGGCTCCGAGAACCCAGGTCTCTGAGAGACTCAGAGATGTACCCGTCCCCAGAGGACCCTGAACAGGGCAGCCTTTCACGTGAGGGCAGCCACTCCTGCTGCAGGGCCCACCTTTGTGGCTGTCCCTTCCCCAGAGGGACCCCTGCCAGCATCAGCTCAAGGAGGTCCCAGCTCAGAATGAGGAGCCCCAGAGGGAGTGGAATGGGGCAGAAACGCTGGCATGGCTGCCTGTCAGGCACCTGACTTCATCTGAGACCCCGGGAGGCCCAGGCTCAGAGCCACAGAGCTCTGTGTCTGCAGGGACAGCCGGCCTGGAGGTGGCAGACATGGCCCTGCTTCCCTCTCATTGCCTCACCTATGGGAAGCTGCCCTGCCCTGGCATCCCGACAGCTCCTGGCAGCCTCCGGGGTGGGAAGCTGTGGGCAAGCTCTGCAGACCCGCTACCACGCACGCGGACCGGGGCCTGCTCTCCTCCGGACAGGGCGGCTGGCGGTCCTTTCCGGTTCGGAGGGTGGGAAACGGTGCAGCTTCCTGGGACAAGGGTGGGTCCATGGGCAGACGACTCTGAAGGGCTCTAGTGGGAGTCAGACCCCAGGAGGACTCACAGGTGCAAGGCCAGCAAGATGAGCTTCCTTTGCCCTCAGGCAGGCAGCGTCCCTCCCCAGGCCTCAGTCCACCACCTGTGACAACCACTACATTCTTTGACAAATGTTTTTAAAAAGCCATTGTTCGTGAGTCCAGATCAAGGGAGACCAGTGATCCACGTGCTGCCTCTGCCTGCCGTGTGTCCAGCAAGCACACGGCTCCTGTTGGAGCGAATGCGGGGGGTGGGGGCGTGTCTGGGGGAAAAGGCCAGCTCCTCCCAGGTGCCATTGCTCAGGTAGACAGTTTCACCCAGGGCGTCTCCAGGTCTCCAGGGAAATCTGCTTCCAGCCAACAGCGTTCCTTTGTCCCCATAACAACAGGGTCCTGCACTCCTGTTTCCAGGGAAACCCAGCTCTCAGCGTCCCGACTGCCACAGCAACGCCTACGGGCTCAGTTGGCCATACTGTCTCACCCACAGGGCGAGGGCAGCTGGGTGCCCAGGCTTGGGTCGCAGGACTGCAGAGCCAGGTGCCACACAGGTGTGGGGCCCGTGCCCCAAGGAAGGCCCTGGCCAGTTGGAGGAGATTTGCCGGGGAGCAGAGCCCAGCCTTCTCTGGGGTCCTGTGTTCTAGGCTGCAATGAGCTCTGCCTCCAGTGAACCTGGCAATGGGGATGCCTCCCAAAAGCCCCCATTGGGGCTGGACGTCGTGATCCAGGTCAGTGGGGCGGTCGCTTCCCTTCTCCCTCCTGAGAGCAGGTTGGACATGGCACAGAAGGGGTGGCCAGGCGGGACCTTCCTGGTTCCCGGGGCACTTTCCACTTGCTCACGTGTTCACCTCGAGCGTGCAGGCAGTCACGGATGAAAGCAGGCACACCTGTACGCACACACCGGCAGCCTCCAGCCTGGAGAGAAAGCCTGGGGGGAGAGAGCTCTGGGCCGCTGCTGGCTATGGACGTTCAGGTGGCCAGCGTCCCTGGCAGCCACAGGCTTGCAGGCTGCATACCGGGGTGGGGACAGGGAGACAGCCCTCGGCACTGACATTCTGGGACCTCTTTCACTGCCCTCCCGTGGCAAAGTGTGGGGGCCAGCGGGGCCTCCCTGGGGCAGTGTTCCCGTTGCTGCACATTTGTGGGCGGCTGTGGCTTCCAGATGTTCTGGTTCTGTCTTCATAGCATCTGGTGTGTGCAAACAGTGGCTGGGAATTGTCCCGTGTCCCTCTCCCCTGGCCTCCCTCCTTCCCAGAGCCCAGCCTGCCGTCCCACCTCAGACATCCCTCCTCCCTGAGCTGCCATCACCTGCTGCTGGCCCCTGCAGCCAGGCCCCACCTCCAGCAGACCTCTCGGGATCCCAGGGAACCCCTGACGAACTGGTCTACTCGCGGTTGCTTGTTAACCCGGCTCTTAGCATCTCAAAACTATGCCACGGCAGGCTGACACGGCCCTATCCAAACAGCACAGGTCACCTGAAAAGAGAGGTGGCCACAGCTGGTGCAGGTGACTGAGTGACAGGGTAGACACAGGATTTGCTCACACACAGGGCCGCACGAGGACTCAGGGCAGGATATTTGAATCAGGTGATGCAACGAGACAAAGAGATGCCATGGGGTGACCTCTATCTCCTCCACCTGGGGTGACCTCTGACCTCCACCTCCTCCACCTGGGGGTGACCTCTCACCTCCACCTCCTCCACCTGGGGGTGACCTCTGACCTCTACCTCCTCCACCTGGGGTGACCTCCACCTCCTCCACCTGGGGGTGACCTCTCACCTCCACCTCCTCCACCTGAGGGTGACCTCTACCTCCTCCACCTGGGGTGACCTCTATCTCCTCCACCTGGGGTGACCTCTATCTCCTCCACCTGGGGTGACCTCTGACCTCTATCTCCTCCACCTAGGGTGACCTCTCACCTCCACCTCCTCCACCTGGGGGTGACCTCTGACCTCTACCTCCTCCACCTGAGGGTGACCTCTGACCTCTACCTCCTCCACCTGGGGTGACCTCTGACCTCTACCTCCTCCACCTGAGGGTGACCTCTGACCTCTACCTCCTCCACCTGGGGGTGACCTCTACCTCCTCCACCTCCTCCACCTGGGGGTGACCTCTACCTCCTCCCCCTGGAGTTCGGCCAGCTTGGCCTGGGTGTCGGCTCCATGAGTTCTGAGAGCAGGGCTGGTGAATGCAGGCTGGAGAGCTAGCATACTACATTTACAGGACGCTTGCCGCCCTGTGAGGACTCTCATCCCCTCGGATGTCAGGAAAGCCGAGGCCTAAGGGTTGGAGGGAGCTGCTGTGGTTAGTGGCTGGTCTGAGGCCGGTGCAGCCACGAGGCAGGGGCATGAGCGCCGTGCAGATGTGGCTGAGGGATGCTTTGCCTGACCCCAAATTCCCACTGTCCCCGGGAAACTCATCTGGAGGCTACACAGGCCCCAGTGAGGTCAGCTCTGCCCGCCCTACCGACACCTGTTATTTTCGCTGTAGTGATTGAGATCTTGGTGCCATTACCCCAGAGTGAGCAGGCAGCAGGCGGGCGCCAGATGCCCAGATCAGCTGTCCAGATGGGCGGCAGAACCGTAGGGATCCTCCACCCTCTAGCTACAGCCTGGGAGACCACAGGGCCTGGAGAAGGCTGTGACTTGAGGATGCAGGAGCCTGCCCCGTGACTAGGGGTGGTGGCTATGGACAGACGGTGAACATGCTCCCAGGCCAGGAGGAGCCCTCTGACATCCTCTACCTCCGGCCCCAGCTGCTCTCCCCTCCTCTGGAAGCCCCCCAGCAACCTCTGCACAGCACCCCAGAATGCCCTCCACCCCAGAATGCCCCCCACCCCAGAGCTGGAACTGGATTTAAGGGGTCAGGCTTGGAAACTCTCAACCTCTGTCCCTGGGGTGAGCAAGTCAGACATGCGGAGCGCAAAGCCCCCTGAAATTACACATGAATTGGGGGGTATCTGTGACTGCTTCGAGGGGTGGGGGCTGTGCCCTTCCTCAGAATCTCCAGCATCCAGACCCACAGCTGATGGAGAAGCACAGTGCACAGATTCCCGGATGAGGAACCCAGCACAGGAAGTCCAGTTCCCTCAGAGCTGAGGGCTCCTCAGACTCCATTTCTCTGGGCTTGAGTTTTGATTCATGCTATTTTTCTAGGAAATTGTCCATTACATCTAAAATTTCAAGTTTATTGGCAAAAGTTGTTCACAATATCTTCTCCTGTCTTTCGGATGTCTGCAGGATCTGTGGGGTAACCGGCTGACCCTCTTTGCTGGGGGAGCTTGAGACAGGGGTTTCCCAGGACTCCAGACAGCCTTGGGTCCGGAACCCTAGTCCCGGGCACAGCGGGGAGGAAGTGGCTGTCCTGAAGTGGCATCCCCTTTCTCGTTTCTGATGCTAGCCGCGCACTGATCCTCCTCATAGCATTCTTAGCGTGTGTTTCACTAACCTACATATCCATCTTCCTTTGCTTTCAGTTTATCTGGGTTTGTTCTTCATCTAACTTCTGGAAATATGTGCTTGATTCATTGATTGTTCAGCCTTTTTAAAAATTTCTTTTTTCTGGCCGGGCGCAGTGGCTCACACCTGTAATCCCAGCACTTTGGGAGGCCAAGGCGGGTGGATCGCTTGAGGTCAGGAGTTTGAGACCAGCCTGGCCAACATGGTGAAACTCCATCTCTACTGAAAATAGCCGGGCGTGGAGGCGGGCATCTGTAATCCCAGCTACTCAAGAAGCTGAGGTGGGAGAATCGCTTAAACCCAGGAGGTGGAGGTGGCAGTGAGCCGAGATTGTGCCACTGTACTCCAGCCTGGGAGACAGAGCGAGACGCTGTCTCAAAAAAATAAAATAAAATTTTTTTTAAATAAAAATAATTTTTTTCTCTTTAAATTGTGGAAAAGTACACATAACATGAAACTGACCATTTTAACCATTTTTAGGAAGAATTCTGCAGCACTAAGCACATTCGCAGTGTTGAGCAACCATCACCACCATCCATGTCCAGAACTTGTTTTGAGACAAGAGTCTTGTCTTTATCGCCCAGGCTGGAGTGCAGTGGTGTGATCTCGGCTCACTGCAACCTCCGCCCTCTCATCCTCAAGCAATTCTCGTGCCTTAGCCTCCCCAGTAGCTGGGACTACAGGCACACACCACCATGCCCAGTTATTTTTTGCATTTTCAGTGAAGACAAAGTTTCACCATGGTAGCCAGGAGGGTCTTGAACTCCTGACCTCAAGCAACGTGCCCGCCTCGACTTCCCGAAGTGCTGGAATTACAGGTGTAACCCACCACACGCAGCCCCAGAATTTTCATTGTCCCAAACTGAGGCTCTGTCCCCGTTCGACATTCGCACCCCATTCCCCACTCTCTCGGCCCCTGCCATCCTGCTCTCTGGCTCTACGAACTTGGTGACTCTGGGAGCCTCGTCTAAGGGGATCAGATGGCATTTGTCCCTTCATGGCTGGTTTATTTCACTGAGCATGACACCCTCGAGGTCCACCCATGTTGTAGCAGGTGCCAGCATTTCCTTCCTTTTTAAGGCTGAGTAATATTCTGCTCATGAAGGACCACCCTGTGCTTATTCGTTCATCTCTGAATGGATGCCTGGGTGGCTTCCGCCCGTTGGCCGTTGTGAAAATGCTTGCTGTGAACCTCGGGGTACAAATATTTCTTCGAGCCTCCACTTTTAATTCTTCCGGGCAGATGCCCAGAAGTGGATGGCTGGATCGCAGAGAGTCTACATTTACTTTTGTGGGGACCCATCATGCCGTCTTCCACAGTCACCGCACCGTCTTACCTTCCTGCTTCTTTTCCTCTCTGATGTACGCACTTCCCTCCAAGCAAGGTTTATCTGTCCAAACTGTTGTTACTCACACCACTTTTCACACCACATGTGTGGGTTTCTCCTGACACCAGCCAATTCTCCAGCTCTCTGGACACCATCTAGCCATCCTACAATTCAATCCAGTTCGGACCCTAACCATCCAGAGCTGGCACAGACCCACAGTTTAAGGACTCAATCCCATAAAGCTGCCCCACCTCAGATGCCAATCACAAGTCCTAGGCCTCCCGTATTCTGTCTGACCGGCTATGAATTAGGGGTTCTGACAACTCCCTGCTCAACTTGATAATTTGCTGGAACAGCTCACAGACCTCTCAAAGTGACTTTCCCATTTGATTACCTGTTAATTATAAAGGACACAACTCAGGACTAGCCAGAGGGAGAGGTGCCCAGCTCAAGGTATAGGGGGCAGGGACGGAGCCTCCAGGCCCCTGGGTACACCCACCACCCACAGCACTGCCTCGTATTCAGCAACTCAGCCTGCCCTGTGGTTTGGGGTTTTTATGGAACCTTCATTAAGTAGGCAAAATTCATTTAATCATTGGCCATTGGTGATCAGCTCCAGAGACAGCTCCTCTCCCCTCCCCAGATGTCGGGGTGTGAGGCTGAAAGCACCAATGCTCTAATTGTGCCCTGGTCTTTCTGGTAACCAACCCCTACTTTGCGGCTATCCAGGGGCCCCAGCCATCAGCCGTGTCCTAGGCCAACAAAAGACACGCTTATCACTCAGGAGATCCCAAGGGCCCAAGTCTAGAGTCCCCACCACAGGACAGGAGTGGTGGATGGTTTCCAAGTGGCCAGGCCATGGTGCCCATCACCGAGCCCCACACTGTCACAAGCAAGCCAGAGGCAGACGCTCAGCCCGTCTCCAAATCTCCCAGGCCACATCCAGGTCTTGTCAGGCACAGCCAGGGCCACTGTGCTAATGACACGGGTCCATCCTCCCGCTCAGGAACCCCTACCAGCCCCGTGGTCCAAGGATCGCATCCCACAGTCCTCCACACAACATTCGAGGCCCTCGCAGTCTGGCTCCAGGTTCCTCCCCACCCCATTCACCTCCATCCCCACTGGCCCTCTCCCAGGCCCTGTGCGGCTCCCTGGAGACACATCCCCTCCACCTTTGCTTCCACAGCTCCCTCCACATGGACACAGTGCCCAGGCTCACTAGCTGGTAGGTTCTTTCTTATCCCACCTCCCCCAGGAAGCCTGCGTGGGCAGCAGGGACACAGGGACAAAAAGGAAAGACAGCGTCCTTGCCCTCCTCTAGTTCCTTGTTCTGGGTCATTTTGCTGTTAGTGATTCGGACCTCAGGCAGCTGAGCTCTTAGTCTTCTGAGCAGTGCACTGCATCCAAGCTTGTCTGTGTGCCAGGCATTGTGTTGGGGGCATAGAAGGGAATGAGAAGTTTTCTCTCCCCATCCACAGTCCCTGCCTCAATGCCTGGCCGGGGTCCTTCCTGCAGGGGTAGCCGAGATTTATCATCACCTGAAGAGCAAACTGACACCCACAGAGGCATGTTCCCGCTCCTGGGTGATGCCCAGGCCCAGAGTGTGCTCCACAAACATGGAGACTTAAACTGAGCAGTTGCTGAAATACAGCATTTTGGAGGCCAGGTGTTATCCCAGGCACAGAGAAGCTCTTTTTCCTAAGGAAATGGAGCCTGGCAGGAGGCCACCCGGCCCAAGGCCCTCTCTGCGGCGGGCCAGGCTGCGGAAGGATGGCAAGCAGACGTCCGGTGGCTGGACTTGGCCGGAGGCCCTGTCCTCAGATGCGTTCTCCAAGCTGTGCCTGCTCCTGGCAAGGCCAGACTGCCCCGCCCGGGGATGCTGGGAGGGCCATGGAGGGACCGGGAGGGAAAGGCAGCAGCCACAGCACGGCTGGGCTCAGAGACAGGAGGAAAGAGGCTGCTGCCCGGCCCAGAAGCTGCCCGGTTCCCTGCCCTTGGCTCAGGCTGGGGAGGGGGCACACAGGGGAGGAGACCTGCAGCAGAGCCAAGTCCAGATGCCGCCACTGGGAAGGCTCATCAGTGACCACCCTTGTGCGCGAGTGGGGGCCCAAGGCTGGAGTCCCAGTCCTAACGCTGCTGCTGAGCAGGTGCCCTTGAGCAAGTCTCAGAGGTGCCAAGCCTCACCCTCCTCACCCATTAAGGCGGAGGCCAGAAGCCTCCAATGCAGGTCAGGACAATGGCTGTGAAAACGTTTGCAAGTGGAGAGCGCGGAGAACCCTGCGGGCTGATGCTGGCACGTGCCTTCACTCTCGCAGACACACATCTTTCATTTTCCACTGAGCACTGGTCCTTGATGCCGTCCAAACCCCCAGGCCCAGCCTCCCTTCTACAAGAGCAGGACCTGGCAGCCCCCTGCAGCGCTCCTCGCGGCCACACGGGGGCACTGTTGGAGCTTGGGGAAGGCACCCTCCACCCTCTGGCTGGGAGCTGCCCCCATCTCACCCCTCACTCAGGGGGTTCGCCCTCCACCCCACCCCTCACTCGGGGGTCCATCCTCCACCCCCTCAATGAGGGTGACCCAGGCTGACCGAGGAGCCTGCTGGTGGGTGGCCGGGGGTCCCAGTGGACATGCTCCCCCTCCCTGCCCCCGTCCTGCCCCCAGCTCAGGCAACTGTCCAAGCAGGATGGGACAGCAGGGGTGGTGAGGTTGCTGAGGGCTGGTGGGGCCAGTGCCCCTTGGGTCTGAGCTTCAACAGGCCCCTGACCGTCCCTGCTTCAGGTGGCTTTGACGAGGGTTTGGGGATTTCCCTCCGGGGCTTCTGACCCCTGACATCATCTCCAAGCTCATGCCCCAGGCGCAGGGATGAGAATCAGTGCAACAGTGTGGCCTCCAGATGAAGCCAAGACTTGGGTTGTTCGGTGCAGGCCTAGAGTCCCTGTGCCCTCCCTGCAGGTGGAAGCCTTTTGCAGGCAGTACAGGCTGGCAGGTGCATTCTGGCTCCACCCCACGCCAGTGAAGAGCTGGTGTCATGTACCTGGTCTCAGTTTCCCCATCTGCAGCATAGAGTATGATAAGGCAACCTCCCGGCCCCCCATTCCGGGATCTTGGCCAAGACCCAGAATGGGGAAGGGGTGTAAGAGGAGAGGCCCTGGCAGCGGCCCCGAAACCCCTGGTCCCCAGCAAGTGGCAAAGTGCAGGTGGAGCCCTGGATCCACAGGAGGGTTCTGAATCCATCAGAGGGTGGAGGTCATTTGCCTCCAGGCAAGATTCCAGCAGCTTGCATTTCCCAGGAGCTGGTGGCCAGTTGGGGGCAGGCAGCCGAGGCCACACGTGGTCCATCCACTGCACCCTCACAGAGCCCCAGCCCCCGGCCCTGGGACCCAGGAGGGCCTGGATTGCCAATGCTCCCATTTCACAGATGGGGACATGAGGTGGGGGGTAGCACACCCAGGGTCTCTGTTTATTGGTGGCATAGCAAGGAACCCAGTCCAGCTCTCTTTGAAGGGAGCCTTGCTCTGACCCTGGGGAGGCAGAGATACGGGGAGCCCACATTTCCCCCAAGGTTCGGCTGTCCCTCTCCACACAACCAAATGGGGTGGTGCAGCGGTGAGGACCCGCTGGCTCTCCCTGCTGGGCCACCCCCTTCAGGGCCAGGATCCGGTTGAGCAGGGCAGCTGCCCCTAGGGTAGCTCCACGCAGAGGCTGTGACCTCCCTGGGGTCTTTAATGCAGGTTGAGTTGAAGAGGGTGCTGGGGGCAGGAGGAAGATACACCGGGCTCAATTGTGAGTCTGGAACCTTAAGGGAAAGTGACCTCCAGCCCTGGGGTTCCCTCCCACAGCGAGGCCTTCTAGAATAGAAGCCCCCGACCCGACCTGGGCCCCAGCCTGGGCCCACCCCTCAGAGGCCTCGGTCAGGAAACGGGCAGGCCCAGAAGGACCCACAGGCCGCGGAGGGAATGCCCTGCCCGGACCGCTGGCGCAGGTGGCAGCGCGGAGCCCTGGGGAGGGGCCTCGGGAGTGAGCGATGCGGCGGACCCTCAGGACCACCCTGGAGCCACGGGAAGGAGGCCGCTTCGGGTGGGTCCCAGTCGCTTAGGTTGGCGGCACAGGCCTCCGGACACGCCGACCCCCACCTTCCCTCCCCTCCCCTCTCCTCCCCTCCCATTCCTGGCTCTCTCCTGCTTGCTCCTTCCCTCAGCTCTTCTCTCCTCCGGAGGTTCTGCGGGGACGGCGCTGCCCTCACACTCCAAAGTCACGCCCCCTGCGCCCCCCTCTGCGTCCCCCCGCGAGCCCCTGCTGGTCCCCTCTGTCCCCCGTGCCCCCTCCTGCGTCCCCTACCCCGTGCCCCCCGCACGCCTCCTGCGTCCCCCGCGCCCCCCGCGCCCCCTCCACGCCCGCTGCGTCCTCCGCCCCCCTGAACGCCCCCTGCACCCCCCGCGCTCCCCGCGCCCCCTCCGGCTCCAGCTGGGCCGCGGCCCATTGCAGGCACCCGTCCACAGATGGAACCCATTACGCCCCAGCGCCTCTCGGGACGTCCCGCTAATAAGTGACCCTCTGTAAATGTTAGGAATGAGTCAAGTTTACGCCACGCTGCTGCCTTCCCGTTAGCGGGTGGCGCCGCTGATGCCCGGGGGAGCGCAGGGCGGGAGCTGCTGAGCAGGCGGAGGGAGGGCGGGGCAGAGCCCTTCCCGGCCTGGGGGTTGAGCGTGGCCTGATGGTCTCTGATCAAGGAGCCTGGGGTGCCTCTTGCCACCCTGCTGGGCCTCCATTCTCCGCTGTACAAAATAAGGGGTTTAGAACAGAAAAGCGGAGCCCCTTCCGGCAGCTCTCCTCCTGGTTGGTGGTCTTGGCACCTGGGTCCCAGCTGGGCCCAGGAGGAGGAGCAGGGACATCCCTCCCCCTCGCCCACTGGGCTGCTGCTCCCAAGGGGGTCCCATGACTCCCTCCAGAAGAAAAGGCAGTGGGGGAACCTGCAGTGCAGGGAAACCGGCAGTGAAGATGCCTCCCAAGACCTCCCAGGGGACTGAGATGCAGACTCTGGTGCATCTCCGGACTCTGGAGCTGTCCGGAGGAAGCCTGGCTGGCCCCAGACCTCCGCTCACACTGGGAGGCATTTGCTGAGTGGCTGACTTTCACAGGGCAGCAGGGTCAGAATAGGGCCTCTCTAGGCGCCATGCTGAGCCTGGGTCCGTGGTGACTCTCCAACCCTGGCGAGGGGGGCTGAGATCTTTGGGGTGCAGATGGAGGATGAGGCCTGTGTCCAGGAAGCATCCGAGACAGCCGGGACAGCACACACCAGGTGCAGAAGGCCTGGCTGGGGTCAGGAGGAGGGCCGGGGTTGGGGAGCAGGGCACAGCCACCAGCCCAGGCCTGAGGTCAGAATCCAGGGATGCAAGCAGGGTCTCAGGCAGGGCCAAGAGAAGATGGGAGGCAAGAGGCGGCCAGGTGGTCACCCACAAGGACCCTGGGCAGGAAGAAGATCCGGGAGGCACAAGGTGGGGGAGCTGCTCTGTGGACCCCAGGGAGAGGGGTCCTCCATGCTGACGTGGGAGCCAGGCAAGGAGGACTTGAGCAGACTCCGGAGTGTCATGCTGGAGAGCCCCTAGGAGTGGACATTCCCTCCCAGCTTCCCCTGGCAAGCATCCGGTCACCCTTTAGTAGTTAATTCACTGCCTGAAATTTAGATATCCTTAAGGCAGCAGGCCAGGGAACAGCTGTGGCCTTGTGTACTCCTGCGGGATCCTGCATGGGCTTCTGCTGACTTGGCACAGTCGACTTCCGTGTTCACAGGGCCCTGTGTGTCCTGCCCACAGTCGGTAATCTAGTCCACCTGGCGGGAGTCCCCTGCCCTGGTGCCTCAGCCCTCCCCAAGCTGTGCCCTTGCCCAGCAAAATGCCATTAGGGCCCAAGACCCTCAAAACCAGGCTGGGATACCCAGGACACCCAGGCGCTCCTGGGGCAGAAGGGCAGCCACTCAGCAAACACCTCCCGAGTGCGAGCTCAGGTCCTCGGCCTTCCTGCCCGCTTCTGGGCCTATTGGAGTCTCTTCCCTGGCAGTCGGCTTTCATGAAGGACCCACCTGGGAAGGAAGGCTGTCCTCGCTACCCTCACTGCCCCAGCCCCTGCAGCCCTCTGAGGGCAGCCTGAGGGTGGGAATCCCAGACTCTGCCCAGAATTCATGGCCGTGGGAGGAGAGGGCGCCACGGGCTCTGCTCATCCTCAGAGCCTCAAGCATGCAGCCCCAGGCCTGCCCACCCTCCCAATGCACCAAGCCTGTGGTGGGGCAGCGGGCAGCTGAGCAGAGAAGGATGCATTCAGCCTCAGCCCTCCAACCCGTCCTCAGCCCCTGCCCCATGCCACACACACACACTGGGCTCTGTGACTGCTGCATGAGATCTAGGTCCCTCCTCTGGCCCCACCGTGCAAACAAGCTGTGAGACCACCTGCTCCGGGTGGGCGAGGATGTTGGGTTTCTTATGGAGCAGAGGCAAAGGCTCTGCTGTCAGCATCCCCTAGGGGACCAGTGACCACTTAGCCTGCGCTCAGCCCAGCCCCCACCAAGACAGGGCAGAGCCCCAAGTGCAGTACCTGCTGACCTCGGCTGGGTGTGGTCCTACTCTCCAGAACCTGGGGACAGGCGCAGCCCCACTCCACAGGTGGAGAACCAAGGCATGCACCTGAGTGACCTGCCCAGCCTCACCCTGTCCTCTGCAGGGCACTCTGCTGCCTTGGGGTGGCCCTGTGGTGGCTCCATTCAGTGGGATTGTGGGGGGGTGCCTGGCAGCTGCTGGGGGCTGCCATCTCCAGATATCTCTGGGGGTGTCTTTCAGAGACTGGAGGACGCCATACTGAGCCCCACGGCCAGCAGGGAAGACCGGGCACTGACCGTGCGTGGGGAAGGCCGGCGGGCCTCACCCACCCCCATACCCGCCCGCATCCGTGAGATCGTGGCCAGCAGCCTGAGTGAGGAGCCACCCCAAGGTGATGGCTTGGGGGACAGTCCTGGGCTCAGGGCTGGCCCCACCCCCCACAGGGCCACCCTCAGGGGCATCACATCAATACCCACAGGGCACTCAGCAGGGCCTGAGCAGGGCTGCCTCTGTGTGGCACCCTTGTGTCCACCTGAGTCTCTGCTTCATTGGTGTTGGTTTCTCCCTCAGCATGGAAATGCTAGACACGGGCACTCAGGGAGCCCAGGCGCCCACCCCCCGAGCTCTGCCCTTCCTGCACCTGCCCCAGGCCCCTGTGCTGCCTCCAATTGTCCACCTGGCGGCTGTTCAGCTCCAGGCCGCCTGTTCAGTGTGTGCCCAGGACTCCTTTGCGCGTGGGTCCCAGGGATCCCTCTCTCCCAGGATCTGTCCGGCCTCCTGCAGGCCCGGGGAACTGGCTGTGTGTGTATTTACAAAAGCACCTTATTATTCGGGGACCAGGTCCCTTCCCCCAGAAGCAGCAGGGCTCACAGCTTCACAGACAGGGCGAGTGCCCAGCGTTCAGGCCGCCCACATACTCTGCTGCCATTGGTTTAGGGCTCGGCCTGGGCCTGGGTCTGCACTGGGGTTCCCGGTCCTCTGAGGTGGTAGGATTCCAATTAACATGAGAGGAAGCGGGGCTCAGAGTGTGAAGTCTGCCTCCCTATGTCAGGGTCCCCGGCTCAGAGCTGGAGCCCCTCCCAGGAGATGCGGGCAGTTCCAGCAGCTGGAGCCCGGTGGCCAGCCCAGGGTCCCACCGTGGAGAGAGGGCACAAGACTGAGTGCGGGTGGGCCCTGGTCTGGCCACCCAGGCTGAACCAGGTACCGTGCAGCAGGGGTACAGGAGCCGACAGCCACCATGGCCCGAGTGCAAGAGGAGAACGAGCTCCTGCAGGAGGAGCTGACCCGGCTGGGGGACCTGCTGGCCCAGGCCGGCGCTGAGCGAGATGAGCTGGCCAGCAGGTGCCGTGTGGTCAGTGAGCAGGTGAGTGTATGCAGCAGACTCAGCACAGGCGGGAGGGGGCAGCCTGGCCCTTGGTGAGGGGTCACTTTGTCGGGCCTGCAGTCAGAGCCTGGGACCATCGGCAATTTCTAAGACTGGGAAAGACAGAGTGTCAGCCACCGGACATTCAAACCCTGGGCAACAGATGAGGAAACTGAGGCAACCGGTGGGATAACAGGCGAGAGGTGGGAGGCCAAGCAGCACCTGCCCAGGCCGTTCCCTGATGCCCAGCATGTCCCCGAGGTCTCGCAACCCAGCTTAGGCACTGACTGGTCCCTGTACCTGCCCGGGAGCCCTGTGGGGTGGCCTGGCCAGTCCTGACCCACGGAGCCCAGCATCAGCACAAAGCAGGCACCTGCACGGCAGAGGACAGCAGGCCAGCGGGCACGGATCCCACCCCCAGACGGAGCTCACAGAGAAATGGCTCCACCCCAGCCTCCTGACCCTTTCCTGACAACTGAGGCTGACTGGGACCGCTTGGACCTCAGAAGACAGGGAAGGGGCCAGAGGCAGGGCTGTATCTTTGGTCCCCTGGTGACTGCGGTGCCTTCCAGGGTGACCTGTGAGGTGAGCGAGGGGCATATTTAGTCACAAAATGTGGAGCTGGGGAGGGCCTCCCATTGTGTAGCCAGGGAAACCGAGGCAGAAAGATCAAGAAACCTGAGAGGCCAGAGCCTCTCTCCTATGTCGGCTGCTCCAAGGCACACTGGCTTCTGAGGCAGGACTGGGTAAGGAGCCAGTGCACGGAGTGGGGTGTCCAACCCACCTTGTGGGGGCTCAGGGCCCCTGCCACACCCACGCCATCTTTAGAGCCCCCATGGTTCTGCATGGCAGGTCAGATGACCCCACTTTCCAGATAAGGGAGTCAAGGCTCAGAGCCAGCCAGTGATCACCCAGGACACACCACCATTACTGGGGCTGAGACCTGAACCCCTGAACCAGATCTGGCCCCTTCTTAGCCACGTGACCAGTGGCCAGTATCGGGGACCAGTGGGGTCCCCAGTGGGCCTCGCCTTCTGGAAGGGTCCTTCCCAGGACCGGCGACAGCACCAGCCCCATAGGGGTGCCCTCAGCTCTCCTAGGAGCCCACTCTCTGCTCCCCACCCAGTTCTATCACGCCCTGACCCCCCCACGGGAAACACGTTTCCATTATTGCTAGCACCCCTGGGAGCCCCTGAGGGCAGGACCTGGGGTCTACCCCACCTGATGGGGCCCCAGCGTGTCTGTGAGCTGCCAGCTCTTCCTGGGAGCCCCTACAGCTGTGGGGAGGCCTTGGGGGAGACATCTTCCTAGCACAGGGTGGGGAGATGTTGGGAACAGGCCACTGGGAATAGAAGCCGCAGAAATGCTGCCGACAGATTAGTAAGCCGCATGAGTCAGATCCGAACGCGCCAGCAGCCCAGTGCACGCCAGCTCCCAAGTGGCTCAGCAGGCAAAGTGTGGGTGCCAGGAGGCTGGGCCTCACTCCAAGTTACCCCCAAGTGTGGGTGCCAGGAGGCTGGGCCTCACTCCAAGTTACCCCCAAGACAGGGGGAACGGGGTCTGGGTGGCCAGAGTGCCTGACCTGGGGTGGCATCTCCATCCTGGGGTGGCTCCCCCAGACCCCACCCGGCTCCTCCAGGGTCTTCCAATGCCCCCTTCTCTTCCGGCTGGTGGCTGAGGAGGGGCCCCTCAGCTCTCCCATGCGTTCAGCCCTGGCACAACCACAGCTGAGGCACCAGGCCTGCTGCCTTCCCCTCCACCCTTCTACCTGGGCCATCCTTGGCCCTTGATTTCCTGGGCCTAAGTTCAGTCTTGGCCCAGTGATGGCGGAGTGGCCCTGGGCAGTGGGCCCACATCATGGTGGGTGTGGTCCTGCACCCTGTAGGTGAGGTGCTGGGCTCAGGCAGGAGGCCCAGGTGGGGGGGAACCGTCCAGTGACTGTCCATCCTGCCCCTGTGTGCCTGAAGCAAGCCCTGAAACCCCTCCCCCTGCCCTGACGGCTGGGCTGCCCGGGTAGCTGGGGCAGTGGGGCCTCAGTTTACCATCTGTAAATGAAATGTGGGCATGCCCCAGTGGCCCCTAGAGCCGTGCCCCCACTGGGCCACCATACTCATGCTGTCCTCAAGACCTGATGGGATCGGCACATCAGTGCAACCCAGCGTGCCCCTGCCCCTCCCCTCCTCTGCCAGCTAAGGGCGCTTGGCACAGGGCAGGAGGCTGCCTGTCAGGTTCATTGTGTGAAAGGGCCTGGGCCTCACCAGATCCAACCGCAGCCCCCTGCTGTGGGGCCCCAGGGAGCCCTCTCTTCCCCACCAAGGTCGGCTTTGTGCCCAAGATGCCCCAGGCCCTGCCCGGCGGGTTCAGGAACAGCCAGACCAGATGGGCTTTTGCTCTTCCCCAGCTGCAGGCCCGGTTGGAGACCACCGAGGCTCAGCTGCGGAGGTCGGAGCTGGAGCACAGCGTGGATCTGGAGGAGGCCCTTGGCCGTCTGGAGGTTGCCGAGGAGAGGTGAGGCCAGGTGGGGGGCAGTCAGGGCTCCAGGAAGCACAGCCTTCCCCCCAAGAGGCAGTGGGCCCCTCTGTACCTTGAGGGCTACCGACAGCTCTTCCCAAAGCAGCTGTGAGTTCAGTTTCCCTGTGGGAGTCAGCCCAGGCCTCCACAGCAGGGCAGGGGGCTGGAGAAGGCGCGGCTGGGCACGGGGACTTGAGTGGCTGGGCAGTGTGGGGGCCTGCAGGGCACTCCCTCTTGCCGTGGGGAGAGTCCAGGCCAAGTGGAAACAGTGAAACGCTCAGCCTCCCGGGCTCAGCACGGGCCTCTCACGCGACCAGGCACCGCCATCCTGGCCTCCGAGAGCGGCTCAGCAGCAATCCTATTGTAGTAGCAGCATCACGACTGTACCCATCGCTACCAGACCCCTCCCTGGCTCCACATCCCAGGAGCAAGGGCTGCTCACCGTGGGGGACGGGGCTGGTGCCAGCCTTCCACATGGCAGCCTCTCCACGCTCTGCCATCCTCCCTGCCACGGGTCAGCCTGGCTCGTGAATAACAGGGAGGGGTCGGCAGAGAGGGAGAGCCCCCCCACCCCCGCCGTCAGTGAGGCTGACATTAGGACCCTGGCAATAGACCCAGGCCACGAGCCACACCCGAGTCCCAGGTGTGGATCACCCACTCTCACACCCTGAGATGGTGCTGACGAGGTCATGCCTGGGCTTATTGAGGGGGCCTCTGCCCGGTCCCACCCTGCCCGCACTAACCCAACCCCCACACTAACCCAACCCCACCCACACTAATGGAGCCCCCACATTAACACGGCCCCCCCACTAATGCAGCCCCCACGCTAACCAGCCCCCACGCTAACCCAGCCCCCACGCTAACCAACCCCACCCACACTAACACAGCCCCCATGCCAACCCAGCCCCCACATTAACCCAACGCCACCCACACTAACGGAGCCCCCACATTAACCCGGCCCCCCACTAATGCAGCCCCCACGCTAACCCAGCCCCCACACTAACCCAACCGCACCCACACTAACGGAGCCCCCACATTAACCCGGCCCCCACACTAACCCAGCCCCCATGCTAACAGCCTCCCACAGTAACCAAGGCCCACCAGTCTCCCAGACCTGGGCAGGTTAAGTTGTTTGTAGAATATTGCCACATTTGGTTCATCCTCCAGGAATCTGGAAAAGGAATCAAAGGGCTGAGAAACTTTTGAAAACCGGTTTTGAGGGGGAAGAAAAATAACCCAAGAGGAGGCTTAGGCTGATGGGCAGAGAGGAGCAGTGAGTGAACCACAGCGGCCTGAGGGGGTGCCGGCTCCCGAGGTCCACCCACCTGGCAGACTTGCACCCCTACTGCTGCAAGTGTGGACCTACTCGTGGCGGGGAAGGCCCCAGGGTACAGCAGAGGCCGTCCCCCACCCCGGGCATGTCCAACTCCCTCTCCGGGTCACCCAGCCCCGTGAAGGGCACCTCCCTCCCATCCCCTGGCACCTTGTCTCGGGCATTGAGGGGCGGGCAAAGTTTGTAGAGGCAGAGCCAGGAGAGCTCGGGGCAGGAACTTGGGGGAGGACAGAGGGCAGATGTCTCAGGAAGGCGGGAGGGCACTGGGCTGGCACCTGGGAGAGCCACCTTGATGCTGGCACTCGGTCTAGGGGTCCCTTGTGGGGCCCATGGCAGGTGGGGGCAGAGCAGGGGCTGTGCACCTGAGCCGGGGTCAGTTGGGCCAGAGGGTTTGGGGCTCCATTCAAGCCCCTTGACTTGGGGACTCCGAGCGCCTCTTAGGAGAGGCTGCCTACCCCGGCCACTCCCTGGGGGTTCTCTGTCCAGGAGCACTGGCCTCTGCCAGGTGAACGCGCTCCTGCGGGAGCAGCTGGAGCACATGAAGAAGGCCAACGACGTGCTGGCCCAGGAGCTGGCTGGGACAACGGGCAGCATGCAGCGCCTGCAGGGCGAGCTGGAGCTGAGGCGCTGGGCCCAGAGACAGGTACTCCCCCAACCCTTGCCCACCCCGCGGCCACCTGTCTGGGTGCCTATGCCTGGGTAGCAGGCAGGGACCTGGTGAGGGTGCGCTGGCTCAGCAGCTGTCCCTCTTGGGGACAAGGCCACAGTTTCTTGCCACACCATGTCCCCAACCTGGCTTGGCCACAGCAGTCTGTGGAGTGAGGGACTCCCTGGTCCACCCCTACTGCCCCCCACCCAGAGAAGGAGGGCAGGACTCTGAGAATGGGGCACTGGGGCCGCATCCCGGCTCTGGTGTGGACCACCCTGTTTGGAGAGGCAGGTTGTCTCCATAGGCCGAACTCCTGGCCAGACTTCAGGAGGGGGGAGCCCTGGAAGGAGCCCGGGGCTGCCCCGCTGCTCATGGCGCCTGGCCGTGGCTCCCCAGGTCCCCCTGCAGCCTTACTCACTCCAACTTCTGAAACCCTGAGGCATGCAGGGGGTCAGGGCACAGGGTTCCAGGCACCAGCCCCTGTGGGAGGGAGACATCCAGGTGTTCATGCCCTGCTCAGATCTCTCCATGGTTGTGGGATCCCCTGAAGCTGCTATAGCCTTAGGTAACGCGGCTCTCCAGTCAGGCAGTCCCTGAGGGCCTGAAGGTGTTCCCAACAGCCCTCCAGCAAAGGGGGCCTGGACGCCCAACTCCTGCACGCTACGGGCACCATGGGCAAGGATTTCCCCAGGAAGAGGGGCCCCCCGGAAGATGTGCTGTGCCAGGTGGAGGCAGGAGCCGGAGGGGCAGCCACAGTTCTGGCCTCAGGCTGCCTCTATAGACGTCCCTCAGACAAGCCTGTCCCAGAAGGGCCGCCACTCACCCCCACGGTGGCCAGGTCCCAGCCCCGAGCCCCGCCATAGCTGCTTCTCCTACAAGGCGGATGTCAGACAAACCAGCCGAGGTTTACACCCTGAGAGGGAATGCCGGCCCCTGCAGCGCGTCAGCGGGACCGTGCTGTCAGCCGGGAGTCATCGCCTGGGCTAGGCCTGCTGGCTCGAGGCATTTGAGCAGATCTCCTGTTCCCCCCAACTGCCTGATCCCCGTCCTCGTCCTTAGACCGCAGGGCAGGTCATCTGATGAACACAGGAGCTAATTCCGCTGTGTGAGAACAAATGCCGGAAGGAGAGGGTCCCTGAGTTCAGTTTGGCATTCGATCACCCAGGTCTTTATTTTCCCTTTGTCCTTGAGAACTGTTCTCACTGGTTGACAGCTGCTTTCTCTCGGCACGTTAAAGATCTGCTTTCTCCTTCTCCTTCCACTGCTGCCGTTGAGAAGTCAGCTTCCAGGCTGCCTGGATTCTGACTGGCTCCTTATCAAGGTAATGTGTCTTCTCACCTGGCTGCTCTTAAGACCCCTGCTCTGACTTGGTGGTTGTGCCATGTCCCTGTGTTGTGTCATGTCCCTGTGTTGTGTCTGCGTGTAGATTTATTTGTTTATCCCGCTTTAGGGTTCGTGGAGCCTCTGCGTCACTTGTTATTTTTGGAAAGTCAATATTCTTCAAACATTGCCAGTGCTCACCACCCACCTCCCCACCTCTGAGCTCCAGCTAGACGTGTGTTAGCCATTCTTACGCTGTCTCCCAGGCACCGTTCATGGTTTTGTTCTTTTTATTACCCTGGACTATATTCTAGATAATTTCTTCAAATTCCGTTTCTGTCTATCAGTTTTCTCTTCTGATGTCTAATCTCTGTTAAATTTGCCTACTTAGCTTAAATATGGTATTTTTCATCTCTAAGAGTTCTGTTTGATTCTTTCCCATATATTAAATAGCTTAGTCTTGACTCACATTTTCTTTTTTTCCTTTTTGAGACAGAGTCTCGCTCTGTCACCCAGGCTGGAGTGCAGTGGCAAGATCTCAGCTCACTGCAACCTCTGCCTCCCGGGTTCAAACGATTCTCCCGCCTCAGCCTCCAGAGTAGTTGGGATTACAGGTGTACGCCACCGCACCTAGATAATTTTTGTGTTTTCAGTAGAGATGAGGTTTCACCATGTTGACCAGGCTGGTCTCAAACTCCTGACCTCAGGTGATCCGCCCGCCTCAGCCTCCCAAAATGCTGGGATTACAGGTGAGAGCCACCTCGCCTGGCTTCTTAACTCACATTTTCAAGCCTCTTATTTATTTATTGGAGCATGTTAAAAATAGTCTTTTTGTAGCCTGTGTCTGACTATCTAATATCTGAAATTCTTTAAGGTCTGGTTCTGTTGTTTCTGCTGGTTTCTGATCATGGTCCTTTGTTTCCTTGTGCCTTTGGTGATTTTTTATTTTTTAACTAAAGAGGGGTGTCCCATCCAGAGGGTGTATGGCCAGGTATGGGTTCAGAGAGTTGTGCCCTCGGAGGGTATACAGACAGGTGGAATGGGCACAGAGGGGCATGGCCTCCAGCGGGTGTATGACCAGGTGTAGTGGGCACCGAGGGACGTGTTCTCTGGAGGGTGTATGGCCAGGTGTTATGGGCCCAGCTGGGGGGAACCTCAGGTGTGGGATCAGGTGAGGGGTTCAGGCAAGCTTCATGGAGATGAGATGATGATCTAACACTTGAAGTTCTTCAAGGTCTCGTTCTATTGTTTCCGCTGGTTTCTGGTCATAGTCCTCTGTGCGGGTTCTGGAGAATGGGCAGGATGTGAGTGCTCTACCTGAAGGCAATCTGGAGGAGCAGGGGTGGGGCTGTCACAGGCAGGGAGAGGTGGTGGGAACACAGTAGACCCCTGAGTTCCAGAGGTCGGCGAGCAGGAGAAGGTGAGTGCAGGGCCTAGCAGGTGGTGTGGAGACTCTGAGACTCCTGGCTTTCATCTTAGCTCCCTGCAAGGCTGGAACCACTGAACACACATGGTTCCCCCATTCCTGCCCCCAACACAGAGTCCTCCCACTCTGCTCCGTTACAGCCTAATCACTGGCCGTGTCTCAGCAGTGTCTTCCCACCCTCCTCCCTGCTGAACTGGGGACCCAGTGCTAGAGGCTTCTAACTTCAGTGGCTTCCCCACCCTTCTCTCTGCTGAACCCCAGTGCTAGAGGCTTGTAACTTGAGTGGCTTTGCCACCTTCCTCCCTGCTGAACCTTGGGCCCCAGTGCTAGAAGCATCTAACTTCAGTGGCTTCTCCACCCTCCTCTCTGCTGAACCCCAGTGCTAGAGGCTTCTAATTTCAGTGGCTTTGCCACCCTCCTCCCTGTTGAACCGTGGCCCCAGTCCTGAGGCTTCTAATTTGCTTCTGTGTCCCTGGCACCTTTGAAGTGCCAGACCAACACCTGGACATCTTCAGGAGCCTCCAGAGTAAGGAGAAAGACTGTACTGGAGAGAGGAATCCCATTCTCTTCCCTCAGAGTGGGAGGGCAGGAGCCACGTGCTGCAGAATTGTCTGCCCCACGCCCCAGCAGGGGACCGGGCCTGGTTCTGGAGTGTTCTGAGCCTGAGCAGTTCCTGAGAGTAGCTGGGGAGCTGAGACTGAGTCAGCACCTTCTCTCTTTAGGGGCCGACGAACCCCACCCTTCCACCTCCATGCACGCAGGCTGGCCTGGAAGGGCTGAATGTGGTCATCTCCCCAGGTCATCTCCTGGAGAGAGGCGCACTATAGCCCCAGGGTGGGGTTGGGGGAGCCCACGGCTCCTGTGCCTGTGAGATATGGGGGCTTGGGATGCTGGGTCCACTTCCAGCCCCCATGGAGAGGGACACGGCACCTGGAAAAGAGTGGGCTTCAGGGAGGGTAAAGGCGCCCCAGCCTAGAGTAGACGGGAGGCCTCTTGCTTTCAGACCCGACCAGGGGGCCTGGGGAAGCCCCGGGACCTCCTCCTCCTGTGGAGACAGGCCGTGGTGCTGGGGACAGACCTGGCGGAGCTGCGTGCAGCCACTGAGAGGTGAGTGCCGGCTGCCCCACCTGGGACCAGGCACCAGGCTGCAGGGAGCTGAGGCCCCCTCGGAGATGGGGGAAGCGGTGCCTGGGGCGGGCCCTTCTGTGGGTGCAACAGCCCTGGCCTGCCGGCTCCTCTGGCTGGGCCTCAGCCTGGGCAGTGGGAGCAGTGATGAGGACGGCTGAGGAGGGCAGTCGGGGAGAGGGACAAACAGGCCAGGGAGGTAGGTGGGGGACACCAAGGAGAGATGAGAGGAGGGTGGACAGGACATTGTGGGGTGGGGGACACCTACCCAGATGGAGCTTCTGTGGTCTGTCCAGCCTTGCTGGGTGCCACACTGGAGGTCAGTCCTGGACCACCCCGCTAGCCCTTAGGTAGGTAGCAGCTCCTTGCATGGGAAGAGTCAGGGGCTTGGAAGGTCGATGACTCAGTGAAGGCGGCTGCAGTCTGGCCCCGCCCCTGCTCACTCCTCCCCAGCTGCCCTCCTGGCATTTGGTGACACATGGGAGCAATCAGTGCTATGCAGCAGGGGCTTCTCCTGAGGATGGCCAAGGAGGGGGTCCTCTGTGGGACTGATGGGACCAGGCCCTCCCTCTGCAGATAGGTCCTGAGTCAGCCACAGGTGCTGCTCTTGTCTCCCAGGGGCCTCGCCGACCTGCAGGCAGACACGGCCAAGACAGCCCGCCGCCTGCACACCGCCTGCCTGAACCTTGACTCCAACCTGCGACTGTCGGCCAGCAGCACGGCCAGCACCCTGGGGCAGCAGCTTCGGGACAAGGTTGGGGAGATGCTGCAGCTGCAGGTCCGCTGGGACGCAGAGAAGGTGGCGCTCCAGGCCAGGTGGGCGCCCAGGGTCAGCAGGCTGGCACAGGGAGGGCCCGGAGGGGTGGGACCCATCCAGCCTGCCCAGCAGCTGTGGATCCCAGATGTGGTCACACCGTACCAGGGGAGGTGGGGCCCTGGCATCACTGGTGGTGCACACTCTTCAGAATCACCATCCCAGTGGCTGCAGGGCACTCCCCTAATGCCCGGGAGGCAGGCACTGGGCTCTTCTACAGTGAGGGTTTCAGGAAGCACAGCAGGGAACTCACTGGGTTTGTGTCCTGGGGCTCAGCACCCAGAACTGGAGTTTTCAGGACTTGAAGCAGGGCACATTATTCCAGGGGAAGAGCTCACCTTAGGTAAATTGTTTAAAAACTGAGGCATGAAGAGGGGCCAGGCCTCCTCCTGCCTCACGTGAAGGGCACCCACACCCTCTCTGGGGTCTGTGAGCCTCGCCATGACTGTGGAAGGTTTCAGACCCACCACCCACATCGGGGGCTCAGAGGTCTCTTGAGGGCAGCTTCAGCAGAAAGTGGGGAGGTGGCTCCCCAGTGGAGGTCTAACCTGCTGGCCGTGGGGCCGACGCCTCACAACCGGGGGTCCGGGGCCCACTTGGCCACAAACACCCTGCCAGGCTGCCAGGCAGAAGCCCTCCCTACCCTCAGGGGGTCTAGCTGAGTCAAACACACCACAACCTAGCCCCAAACGAGCAGGACAGGACGTGGGGACCCAAGGGCTGCAGGGGCAGCACACCAGGGCCTGAGCCACAGGAAGGGGGACCTGGGGTCTTTAGTAAGAAGGTGGGTCCTGGGAAGGAAGGAACAGTAAAATCACTTATTGTTAGACTGATGGTGACAGGTGCTCCAGGCGGAAGGACTGGCCGGACAAAGGCCTGCAGTAGGCACTCCCTCTGTGGTGCCATAAGGACAGGGCAGAGCCTCGGGCAGTCACTGCATCTGAGGCTGGAGAGCTGGTCAGGGTGTGGGCCTTGACTTCTGAGACCGTGGGAGCCACTGAAGGCTCTGTGGCTGGAGAGACACGTGCTCAGACCAGGGACGGAGGCTACTCAGACAGAGGCATTACCCAGCCCCGGCAGGGGGCCACTGCACAGAGGAGTCTGGGCAGAGCCAGGGCATGCTTGGGAGCCCATCCTCTGGGCCCTGCCCTTCACCCTCCCCCCCATCCCCAACTCCTCCCAGACTCTCGGAGCAAACGCTGCTGGTGGAGAAGCTCACAGAGCAGAATGAGCAGAAGGCGAGGACCATCGCTGCCCTCAGAACCGACCTGCAGAACCTGGTTGGTGGGTGGGACGGGAGTGGCTGTGTGGTGGGGGTCTGTCTGCCACAGGAAGCCTGGTGCAGTGGTGGCCTGGGGGGGCGGCGGATGGCCTGCAGGGCAAGGTGGGGTCCCTGCAGTGCACTTTGAGGCGCATCAGGAAGGTGCGGCCCCTCGCCTGTCCTCCCAGTGGCGAAGATGGAGGTGGCCCACAGAGACCCTCAGGACTGTCTGCATGGTCCCCGTCAAATCATGGCCCTGTGCTCTGGGTCCCTCTATCCCTTCCTCTCTGCACCTCGAAGGTGGCCCAGGAGGACGCCCAGTGCCTGGAGCTGTCACGGAGCAGCATCATTGAACTGGGGGAGCCACGGCGCCCGCTGAGGAGCCCCCAACGTGCCACATCCCCCCATCAAGGGGCGCCCCCACCACATACCCGATCCCCGGCCACCCTGGACCCTGTACTGCAGGCCGTGCGGGCAGCCATCGAGAGGCGGCGGCGGCGGGAACAGGTGGGCAGCCCCAGCCCGCAGGATCCCCTGTCTCCCTGAGGGCAGAAACATGAGCCCCTCAGGCTGAAGGGTAGTTATGGGGCCTGCCCCTGAGCCCCATGGACCCAGGGAGGGGCTCTAGTGTGTGTGGGGGGGTCCTTTTGGGGAGTCTCAAGCCTTGGTGTGCCTCAGTGGGCAAAGCTTGCCTAGGTCAGAGGGACCCACACCGCACCCCACCCGAGCAGGAGCTGTGCCTGCAGCTGGAGTCCTCCCAGGCACTGGCAGCCGGGCTCCGGGAGCAGCTGTCCGAGTGCCGGCAGGAGCTGTGGGCTGCACAGAAACTCCAGCAGGAGCGGGCTCGGGAGCAGGCACGGGAACGAGAGGCCCTTCGGGGCCAGCTGGAGGCCCAGAGGCTCGAGGTGCAGCAGTGCCGTGCGTCCTGCAAGCTCCTGGGGAGGTAACGGGGTGAAGGGGTTGCACAGCCTTGCACAGGGAGTGTGGGATCCTGAGGGCCCAGGGCTGCTGTCAGGACAAGCACCTCTAGAGCTGGAGGGGATGCAGCCGGGGAGGAGTCCTTTCCTTCCAGCAGAGTTCTGTGACCACAAGTTGAGCATGGGCCGGGGTGGGCCACACCCGCCAGTGAGACCCTGTGTGCTTCTCGGGCTCCCTCTGCCCACGCAGTCTCACAGGCTGGCATCCACCCAGCCCCAACTGCCCATCAAGGCACATGGTGCACTTTGAATGTGTCCAGGGCCGCCCCAACTCTGCCCCTTCCAACCCCAGGGAGAAGGCTCCTCTGGAGATGGCGGTGGAGGAGCTGAGAGGAAAGGCAGACGCTGCAGATGCGGAGAAACAGGGGCTGGAGGCAGAGGCCACGGAGCTACAGAGAAGCCTCCTGCTGCAGACACAGTGGAGGGAGGAGCTGGCTCTGCAGAGGGAGCGGAGCTGCAGGGCACTGGAGACCAGGTGCACAGCGGTGCCTGGGTAGACAGGGCCCCTCCTACAGGAGAGACCCCACTCTGCCACCATCAGCCACTTGGCCTTGGGCCACGGGTCTGCTTCTTTACCTGTCTCATCTCAGGGTGTGGTGGCGGCCCTAACAGGGCAGGGTCGGGGACTCTCCAGGCTCCTCCCCAGGCTGCACCATCCTCCAGACCAATCCTCACTCCCTCTGGCCCAGTGCCCCACTTGGGTGCACATCTACCACCCTGTGGGCCCAGCAGATGTGGGGCCCCACCTGTCCTGTCCCCCTGGAGGCACCTGTGCCTCCCCTGACCCAGAAACGAAGCCCGGAAGCAAAGGGTTCCCTGCCTTCCTGGTCCTCCAGGGACTCCATGCTCCTCCTGGGCCTCCCTGGGCTTGGAGGGAGTTGCAGGCGGTTGCCTGCCTGAAATCCCATGGGGCAGCCACTGCTAACCCTGAGGGACCTCCCGCCCTCTGGTCTGCGGCCTCAGTCAAGGCCGCCTGCAGCAGCTGGAGGAGAAGGTCTCTGGACTCAGAGAGGAGCTGGCATCAGCCCGGGAGGCACTGAGCACAGCACAGCTTCAGCGGGATGTCGTGGAGAGCGAGAGGGAGGGCTTGCGCAGCGCCCTGGCGCGGGTACGCCTCTGCTCCCCCCAGCCCCACCCCCGCTCCCATCTGCCCCCACCCACCCCAGCCTCACTGACCTGGCATCCCACTCCCTCTCTCCTGCCTGCCGGGACCCTCAGCCCATCACCAGAGCTCCCAAAGTCACCAAAGGCCTCTCCCATCCCCAACCAGTAGGCACCAGCCTGGCCCAGCTGCTCTCAACCCTGCTGGCCACGTCTGCTTCTTCGTGGCTTCTCCCTGGCCCACCAGCCACCTCCTCTGGCTGGAGCCTCAGTGTCTGGAGCCACCATTGGTCCTGAGACCTCCCCACTATGGCGACCTTCCCACCATGTCTGCCCAGGAGCTCTGGCTTGCACACCTCCGCAGCTCTGAGCTCACTTCTTTCCCACCGCAACAGCCCTGCCCTGGAAGCTAAAGGTCCCTCTCTGGCATCCCCCTCCCTGCCCCAGGCCGAGTGCAGCAATGCGGACCTGGAGCTTCTTGTGAGGCGGCTGAAGTCAGAGGGAGTGGAGCAAAGGGACTCCCTGGCTGCAATGGCCGCCTTGATGGAGGCCCTGGCTCAGGACAAAAGTGACCTGAACCACCTGACCCTCCAGGTGAGACAAGGGCCGGCAGGGCGGGCCTGGCCAGAACCTGTTTCCCAGGTGGCTGTGGGTCTCCCAGCCCTGGGCCTTCCTTCCATTCTCCCAGATCACTTCCTCTCCTGGTCCAAGGTTTTGGGGACGAGGGAGCCTGACTGGCTCTGGCCAGGTCTGAGGGAGGGAAGACGGTGCCCCTGGGGCAGGCCTGAGGGAGGGAAGACGGTGCCCCTGGGGCAGGCCTGAGGGAGGGAAGACGGTGCCCCTGGGGCAGGCCTCGAGGGTGGCTGGCCTACAGGGACTGAGGGTGCAGGGAGTGGATGCAGGGCCCCTGACACCTGGTGGCAGCTGGAGCAGGAGCAGGACCGGCTGCGGGAGCAGCAGAAGACTCTGGAGCAGGAGCAGGTCCGGGCCAGGGAGCAGCTGGCACAGGCGGAACAGCAGCTGGTGCTGGAGCGGGCAGAGCGCAGGGGCCTGCAGCAGGCCTGTGGACGCCTGGAGCAGCAGCAGGAGCAGCTAGAGGGGCAGGCAGCCCTGCTGGGGCGAGAGAAGGCCCAGCTCCAGGAGCAGGTGGGCCAGGTGAGGACGTCGGCAGGGCAGGCTGCTGCCGTCTGGGATGCGGCTGGGTCGCAGGTCCTGCCTAAGGCACTTCTGGGAGTCAGGCAGGCTCAGGATACCCAAACCAGCTCTTTCTGTCTGGGTAACGGATCAAGCCCAGTGCTGGCCTCCCCGTGGGGGTGGGGGCTCCCCGTGGGGTTGGGGGCAGGGCGAGGGTATGCAGAGAAGAAGATTTCCATCAGGCCTGGCCTCTATATCCATCCCGCCACTTGGCAGGGGAGCCCGGGCCTGAGGCCAGTGACTTCTGCACGCTGGGCCCTTAGAGAGCTTTGCTCTTTCCTCCTCTGTCTTGTTTCTCCCTGGTCCACATCCACACAGCTGAACTCTGCGATTGCGTATGCACTGGTGCCTTCGTGCATTCATTCCCAATTTCCCCATCCTTTGCTGAGGAACCTCAACTCACTGGAGAAAAGAACAGTCTTGGTTTTTTCCAATCCTGCCTCGTTCATCCACGCAGAAACCCTGCCCATACTGGGTTTCAAGCCCCCATGGCTCAGATTCCGCAGCCCCTGTTACATTCAGGACAGTTCAATCCTCCTTCCATTTTCAGATTCTGTCTTGTCCTTTTTTGGGGTCATCTTTTTCCTCTTTTTCTTTTTTTTTTTTTTTTTTTTTTTTAATTTTTTATTTTATTTTTTTTTTTTTTTTTTGAGGCGGAGTCTCGCTCTGTCGCCCAGGCTGGAGTGCAGTGGCCGGATCTCAGCTCACTGCAAGCTCCGCCTCCCGGATTTACGCCATTCTCCTGCCTCAGCCTCCCGAGTAGCTGGGACTACAGGCGCCCGCCACGTCGCCCGGCTAGTTTTTGTATTTTTAGTAGAGACGGGGTTTCACAGTGTTCGCCAGGATGGTCTCGATCTCCTGACCTCGTGATCCGCCCGTCTCGGCCTCCCAAAGTGCTGGGATTACAGGCTTGAGCCACCGCGCCCGGCCCTCTTTTTCTATTGACATTTAATAAGTCAGTGTACAGTGTCAAAGAGTTTTGACCATTGTACAAACCTGGGTAGCCGCCACCAGGATCAAGACACAGAACATTTTTGTCAGCCCAGCAGGTTCTCCCACGTGCCTTCAGCCATTGCCCAAAGCCCCTGGCTCCCACCCAGGCGGCCTCTGCTCTGATGTGCAGCGCCACGGACTGGATGCACCTGTTTTAGAGTTCCTTATGAATGGAGCCATGCAGTACAGATGCTTTTGTGTCCAGCTTCTGTCTCTCAACATCACGTCTGTGAGATCCATACATGTTGTTCAGTGTATCCCTAAGCCCTTTGTTTTTAACTGCATAGTTGTATTCCTTGGGATGAGTAAACCACACTTGCTTACTCATCCACTTGTTGCTGGACATTGGGATTGTCCACACAAGTCACACAAGACTTGCTGAATCAGAAACTCTGTGGGGGATGCCCAGAAATCTGGATTTTAATGAGCCCTCCTTGGGACTCTGCTGCACACTAAAGTGTGAGAACCACAAGTGTATGGTATGATGTAAGAACTAAGGTCCATTATTTTTCATACTAATACCCAGTTTTTCCAGCACCACTTTTTAAAACTCTCTCCTTTTGTCCTTGATTAAATTTGGCAACTTGTTGAAAAGAAATTGATCATATATGTGGGATTTGTTGATCTGTGCAAGTCAATCTATTCATTCTTTCACCAGAACCACACAGTCTTGATTATGATAGCTTTTTAGTAAGTCTTGAAACTGAGTAGTGTACACACATCTGCCTTTTTATTTTTCAAGATTGTTTTGGCTGTTCTAAATCCTTTGCATACTCATATACATTTTAGAATCATCTTGTCAATTTCTTCTTCCCTCCCCTGCAAAATAGCCTGCTAGGACTTCGATTAAAATTGTTTAGAATTTATAGATCAACTTGAGGAAATGGACATCTTAAATATATTGAATATTATATCCATGAATATGGTATATCTCTCCTAGTCTTTATTACTCTCAGCCACGTCTGTAGTTTTCCATGTAGAGGTTTCTTGCACATCTTTGATTAGGTTAATTCTAGATTTTTATATCATGAATTATATTACTGTTTTAATGTCATTTTCTTGTTGTTCATTATTATAGAAATAGAATTTCATGTGAAATATAATTTCGTATGTTTATTTTGAGTCATGTGACCTTGACAAATTCACTTATAAGACTAAGTACTGAGCAAAGTTAAATATAAGTGGTGAGAGTGGCCATACTTCCACCAATGCAATCGTGGGGAAATAATTTGATGTTTCACCATTTAATATGATGTTATCTGTAGGCTTTTCACAGATGCCCTATATCAGAGTAAGGAAGTTCCCTTTCATTCCTAGTATGCTGATATTTTTTAAAATTTAAAAATGGGTATTGGATTCTGCTGAATGCTTTTTCTGGAACTATTGAGATGATCACGTCATTGTTCTCCTTGTGTGGTTAATGCAGTGAGTTATACTGGTTAATTTTTTAGATGTTAAACTTGCATACCTAAGTAAGCCCTACTTTGTCATGAGTTAGTATCCATTTTATATATTTTTTATTCAACTTACAATATTTTGTTAAAGATTTTTGCATCTGTATTTGTAAGTAATGTTTCTGTAATTTTCTTTCCTTGGAATCATCAGATTTGGAATCAGGGTTGTGCTGGCCTCCTAAAATACACTGGAAAGTAGTCTCTCTTCCTCTATTTCCTGAAAGTGTTTGTGTAAAATTGGTATTACTTATTTCTTAAATGTTTGGCAGAATTCACTAATGAAATAATGTGAGCTTGGAGTTTTCTTTGTGAGAAAGCATTTGATAATGAATTCAGTTTCTTTAACAGAGATATAATCTATTCCAATTTCTTATTTGCTTTTATGGCTGTTTCTTCATCTGCGTCCTAATAATTTTGCATGTTGTGTTTTTATTATCAGTCAATTCAAACTATTTTCTCTTTTCTCATGTGATTTATTCTTTGCCCCATGGATTATTTGGACGTATATGGCCTAAATTCCAAATAGGGCTTTCTAAATGCCTAACTGTTATGAATTTCTAATATAATTCCATCATGATCAGAGGACATACTCCATATTATGTGAATGGATTTAAATGTCCCAGTCTATCATCTATCTTGAACATGTCAAAAGAATGTGTATTATGCTATTGCTGAGTGCATTGTTCTACAAATATAAATTAAATCAAGTTGCTTAGTAACGCTGTTTAAATCTTCTAAGCCCTTACTGAAGTTTTTTGTATGTCAATTTATTTCTTTGATTGGTTGTTTTTGTCTACTTGCTGCATCAGTTAGTGACAGAAGGGCATTAAAATCTCTATCTGTGATAATGGAATTGTCTGTTTCTTTCCCTAGATCTCCCCTTAGTTCCTTCCCATAGTCAATTTTTGCTTCATGTGTTTTAAATTTCTATTATTAGGTGTATATATATTTAGTAATTTATGTCTTTATGAGGAATTGGCTTTTTATCATTGTAAAACATCCCCTCTTGTCTCTAGCAATATTCTTTTTTGATATTTACTTTTTTGATATTGATATAGCCACTTCCTTTTCTTATGCTTAGTGTTTCCATGGTATATCCTTTTCATATATTTACTTTCAACTTATCTGTGTCTGCTTATTTAAAGTGAGTGTCACCATGATCAAGTGGGCTTCACACCAGGGATGCAAGGATGGTTTAACATACGTAAGTCAATAAATATGATACACCACACAAACAAAATTAAAAACAAAAATCACATGATTGTCTCAATAGATGCAGAAAAAGCATTTGACAAAATCCAGCATCGCTTTATGATTAAAACCCTCAGCAAAGTTGGCATTGAAGGGACATACCTTAAGGTAATAAAAACCATCTATGACAAACCCATAGCCAACATTATAGTGAATGGGGAAAAGTTGAAAGCATTCCCCATGAGAACTAGAACAAGACAAGGATGCCCCCTCTCACCACTTCTATTCAACACAGCACTGGAATTCTTAGCCAGAGCAATCAGACAAGAGAAAGAAATAAAAGGTGTCCAAATCGGTAAAGAGGAAGTCAAACTCTCACTGTTTTCTGATAATATAATCGTATACCTAAAAAACCCTAAAGACTCCTCCCAAAAGCTCCTACGCCGGTAAATGAATTCAGCAAAGTTTCGGGATACAAAATTAGTGTGCACAAATCAATAGCTCTGCTGTACACCAACAGCGACTAAGCTGAGAATCAAATCAAGAATTCAACCCCTTTCACAATAGCTGCAAAAAAAAAAAAAAAACAACTTAGGAATATGCCTAACCAAGGATGTGAAAGACTTCTTTAAGGAAAACTACAAAACACTGCTGAAAGAAATCATAGATGACACAAACAAATGGAAACACATCCTATGCTCATGGATGGGTAGAATCAATATTGTGGAAATGACCATACTGCCAAAATCAATCCACAAATTCAATTCAGTTCCCATCAACATATCATCATCATTCTTCACAGAGCTAGAAAAAAATCCTAAATTTCATATAGAACCAAAAAAAGAGCCCACAGAGCCAAAGCAAGAATAAGCAAAAAGCAAATCTGAAGGTATCACGTTACCCAACTTCAAACTATACTACAAGGTAACAGTTACCAAAACGGCATGGTACTGGTATAAAAATAGGCATGTAGATCAATGAAACAGAATAGAGAACCCAGAAATAAACCCAAATACTTACAGTCAACTGATCTTCGACAAAACACAGAAAAACATAAAGTGAGGAAAGGACACTCTATTCAAGAAATGGTGCTGGGATAATTGTCAAGCCACATGTAGAAGAAAGAAACTGGATCCTTATCTCTCACCTTATACAAAAATCAACTCAAGATGGATCAAAGATTAAATCTAAGACCTGAAGTCATAAAGATTCTAGAAGATAGGCCAGGCACAGTGGCTCACACCTATAATCCCAGCACTTTGGGAGGCTGAGGTGGGCAGATCATGAGGTCAGCAGTTTGAGACCAGCCTGGACAACATGGTGAAACCCTGTCTCTACTAAAAATACAAAAATTAGCCAGGTATGGTGGCACATGCCTGTAATCCCAGCTACTCAGGAGGCTGAGGCAGGAGAATTGCTTGAACTTGGGAAGCAGAGGTTGTAGTGAGCCAAGATCATGCCATCGCACTCCAGCCTGGGTGACAGAACAAGACTCTGCCTCAAAAAAAAAAAAAAAAAAAAATCTAGAAGATAACATCGGAAAAATCCTTCTAAACATTGGCTTAGACAAAGACTTCATAACCAAGAACCCAAAAGCAAATGCAACAAAAGCAAAGACAAATAGATGGGACTTAATTAAACTAAAAAGCTTCTGCACAGAAAAAAAAAAAAAAAAACAGCAGAGTTAACAGACAACCCACAGAGTGGGAGAAAATCTTCACAATCTATACATCTGACAAAGGACTAATATCCAGAATCTACAAAGAACTCAAATCAGTAAGAAAAACAAACAATCCCATCAAAAAAGTGGGCTAAGGACATGAATAGACAAGTCTCAAAAGAAGATATACAAATGGCCAACAAGCATATGGAAAAATGCTCAACATCACTAATTATCAAGGAAATGCAAATCAAAACCATAATGCTATACCACCTCACTTCTGCAAGAATGACCATAATCAAAAAAATTTTTTAAAAAGATATTGGCATGGATGCAGTGAAAGGGAGCACTTTTACACTGTTCGTGGGAATGTAAACTACTACAACCACTCTGGAAAACAGTGTGGAGATTCCTTAAAGAACTAAAAGTAGATCTACTGTTTGATCCAGCAATCTCACTACTAGGCATCTACCCAGAGGAAAAGAAGTCATTATACGAAAAAGATACTTGGACATACATGTTTATGGCAGCACAATTTGCAATTGCAAAAATATGGAACCAGCCCAAATGCCCATCAATCAACCAGTGGATTTTAAAAATGTGATATAGATATGTATATACACACACTCCATGGAATACTACACAGCCATAAAAAGAATAAAATAATGGCACTCACAGCAACCTGGATGGAATTGGAGACTATTATTCTAAGTGAAGTAACTCAGGAATGGAAAACCAAACATCATATGTTCTCATTCATATGTGGAACCTAAGCTCTGAGGATGCAAAAACATAAGAATGATACATTGGATTTTGGGGACTCAGGGGAAAGGGTTAGGGGTGGTGAGGGATAAAAGACTACACATTGTGTGCAGTATACACTGCTCAGATGATGGGTGCATCAAAAATCTCAGAAACCACCACTAAAGAACTTATTCATGGCCGGGCGCGGTGGCTCAAGCCTGTAATCCTAGCACTTCGGGAGGCCGAGACGGGCGGATCACGAGGTCAGGAGATCAAGACCATCCTGGCTAACACGGTGAAACCCCGTCTCTACTAAAAAATACAAAAAACTAGCTGGGCAAGGTGGCGGGCGCCTGTAGTCCCAGCTACTCGGGAGGCTGAGGCAGGAGAATGGTGTAAACTCGGGAGGCGGAGCTTGAAGTGAGCTGAGATCCGGCCACTGCACTCCAGCCTGGGTGACAGAGTGAGACTCCGTCTCCAAAAAAAAAAAAAAAAAAAAAAAAGAACTTATTCATGTAACCAAGCACCACCTGTTACCCTATTGAAATAAAAAAATTTAAAAATCAACAAATAAAGTGTGTGTCAAAAGCATACTTGGGTTTTGCCTTTATATTTACTCTGACAACTTCTATCTTTAATTAGAGTGTTTATTAGACCACTTACATTTAATGTAACTATTAATATGCTTTATTTACATCTAGGTATTTGCCATCTGTTTGTCTCATACTTTAAAAATATTTTTACATTCTTCCTTTCTGGCCTTCTTTGGGGTTAGCTGCATATTTATTTAGTATTCCATTTTATGTTCTCTATTGATTGTTTTTAGCTGTGTTTCTTTTTGTTAGTTTTAGTGATTACCCTAAAATTATGATATGCACAGTCTGTATCCAAATACTATATTACTTCACAAACAATGTAAGATCCTTCCGGGGACATATTCTGTTTATCCCTTGCTATGTTTTGAATGTGTCCCCTCCAAAATGTAGGTGTTGAAACGTAATGACTAATTGTGACAGTATCAAGAGGTGGGACCTGTAAGAGATGATTTAGGCCATAAGGGTTCCACCCTCATCAGTGAGATTAAAGCCTTTAGAAAGGCGCTTCCTGCAACATTTGTGTCTCACTTCCCCTTATGCCTTCCACCATGTGAAGATGCAGCACTCTTCTCATCCGGAAAATGCAGCATCAAGGCACAGCCTTGGAAGCAAGAGTAGTCCTTGATAGACAATTGAACCTGCCAGCACCTTGATTTTGGACTTCCCAGTCTCTAGAACTGTGAGAAGATAAATTAATACATTTCCACTCGTTGTAAATGACCCAGTCTCAGGTATTTTGTTACAGCAGCACAAATTTACTAAGACATCTCTTCCATCCTTTTCGCTCTTGTTGCTGTATGTTTTATTTCTGTATATGTCGTTATAAACCTTACACTGCTTTACTAATATTTTTTATTTTAAAATGATTATTTTTAACCATTCATCTTTTCACACACTCATCTTTTCACAAACATTTCAGTTATTTGGTAACATTCTTTACCTTCTTGAGTGTGTTTTTAAACATATTAATTACAGTACGTTTTTGTGTCTTTGTCTGATAACTCTAACATCTGGATCCCCTAATGAACTATTTCTATGGTCTTTTCTTTATTTATTTTCAGTAGTTTGACCTTGTCTCCTAGGATGCTTAATTTTTTTTACTTTTTTTATTATGCTTAATAATTTTTTATTGAATTTGTGTTTTTTACTGAATTTTTATTGACTTTGTGATTTTGTAAATGTAATTCATAGACATAATTTAAGGTTTTGAATGATACAAGCTTCTTCCAGAGGGAATTTGCTTTTGACTCCGGGAAATCAGAATAGGGATAAATCACCTTTATCCAGTCCAGGATTGAGCTGCTTTGTGACTGTACTTCAGTGTTTCCTGAGGAGTCGTCTATCTCTGGCTTATCCCAGGGTATAATATAACTCTCCTCTGTTCCTCATTGGAAATCTCAGGTGTTTACCAGGGTTCCTACTCTTTAGTTAGCCCTAAACTCCAGGTTTTATTTTCTCAACTCTGTAAGACTTTCAAAAGTCCTATCTGACTTCCCAGACTCTCAGCTGCTACATTTTTGTTCAGATTCTTAGTCTCCTGGTCCTTTACTGCTTCTGAATTATTAAAAAAAACACACTTTTTCAAAGCAGTACCATTTATTTTGTTTTATGAGACAGGGTCTTTGTTGCCCAGGCTGGAGTGCAGTGGCATGATCACGGCTGACCGCAGCCTCAACCTTCTGGGCTCAAGCGATCCTCCCACATCAGCCTCCCGAGTAGCTGGGACTACAGGCACACGTGACCATGCCCAGCTAATTTTTGTGTTTTTTGTAGAAATGGGGTTTTGCCATGTTGCCCAGGCTGGTCTCAAACTCCTGGGTTCAAGTGATCCACCTGCCTCAGCCTCCCAAAATGCTGGGATTATGCGCTCAGCCAGCAGTCCCATTTATTAAAATCACAATATAGAATCTCAGCTTTACCTCCAGGCATTTCCTTCCCTTCTGATATCTGCTCTTCTTTTCATTCCCTGGCTGCTTTGGTATCTCTGAACTCTTAAGTTACGTCGCTTCCATCTCATGAGCCTGCTGAAATCTTAGGCCATGTTCCCAGTCTTTTAGCTAAAACTTTTTTTTTTTTTTTTTTCTTCAAGCAGAGTCTTGCTCTGTCACCCAGGATGGAATGCAAGGGGAGATCTGGGCTCACTGCAACCTCCGCCTCCCGGGTTCAAGCAATTCTCCTGCCTCAGCCTCCTGAGTAGCTAGGACTACAGACACACGCCTAGCTAATTTTTATATTTTTAGTAGAGATGGGGTTTCGCCATGTTGGCCAGGCTGGTCTCAGACTCCCGAGCTCAGGTGATCTGCCCACCTCAGCCTCCCTAAGTGCTGGGATTACAGGCATAAGCCACCAAGCCCAGCCTAAAGCTTTATTATTGGATCCTGAGGCTCTGCACCCCGTGTCACTTAGGACTTGGCAGATACCCCAAAGGGGAAACCTGTTGTATTCATAGAATTTCAGACTCACTTTAATATATTTCTCTCTGTAGCCTGAACACCAGGGGCCTGACTGCCTTAGTATCTCTCTAATGTTTTTAAACAGATTATTGGATTGTACATTGTGTCACTTTTCCAGTTGCTTTAGGTGGGAGGGTGGGTCTTCAACAACCTACCTCACCATTATCAGAAGTAGAAAGTCCTGGTTTTTACTTTTGAAGAATATTTTCACTGGGTATAGAATCCTAAAATAGCCATTATTTTCTTTCAGAAATGTAATGAAGTCATTCCATTGTCTTCTGGCTTTCATTGTTGCACGGAAAGTAAATGTCAGTCTTGTTCATTTCATGGCTATGTGTCATTTTCCCTTTTTTAAAAAAAAAATTCTTTATCTTTGGTATTCAGAAACTTTACTAAGTTGTATCTCTGTGACATTTTCTTTCAATTTATTCTTTTGGGGGTTACAGCTCATTTTAAGTCTGTGGCTAGATGTATTTTACTAGATTTGGAAAATTCTTGGCCTGTATCTATTCAAATATGCCCTCTCATCTCCTTCTGAGACTGTAATTACACATATGATGGGCATTTTTAGCTTGTCCTATATGTCTATAACACTGTTTTGTGTATTTTCCATCCTTCTTTCTCTTTATGATTCAGTCTGAACACATTCTTTTGTCTCTCTTCCAAGTTACTAGTCCTTTCTTTTATTCTGTCTAATCTGCCATTGTCTATTAGTTTTCTTACTTTTTGGTTATTATATTTTAAATTGTGTTTTTTATATTTAGTATCCAGTTCTATTGTTAACTTTACATCTTGCTATCCATCTTCTTGAACATATTAATCAACTATTTTAAAGTTTGTGTCTGATAACTCCAATATCTAGATAACCAGGGTGGGAGGATCTATATCTATTTTCTGCTCTTATTTGTGGTTTTTCTGTCATGTGGTCCTGTCTCCTGGTAGGCCAGATCTTGATTAAATAGTCAATCTTATATATAATAAATTACAGAAATAATTTGAGGATCTTGACAATGCTATTCTTCTTCCAGAAAGAGTTTATTTTTGTTGTTTGTTTGTTTGTTTTTGAGAGAGTGTCTCACTCTGTCACCCAGGCTAGAGTGCAGGGGCATGATCTTGGCTCACCATAACCTCTGCCTCCTGAGTTCAAGCGATTCTCCTGCCTCAGACTCCTGAATAGCTGGGATTACAGGTGCATGCCATCATGCCCGGCTAATTTTTGTATTTTTAGTAGAGATAGGGTTTTACCATGTTGCCAGGCTGGTCTTGAACTCCTGACCTCAAGTGATCTACCTGTCTTGGCCTCCCAAAGTGCTGAGAGTCGCCGCACTCGGCCAGAATTTACTTTTGACCCTGGCAGGCAGTGAAGGTAGCAGGTCCCTGTAATCCAATCAGTGACTGGGGTGATTCACACCTGAGCCTCAGTGTCTATGAAGGATGGTTATTTCTGATTCACCACTACTACTAGGATCAAGCCCTGCTGTGAATACAACTTGATGTCTTGTGATGTGCATCAGAGCCTCTCTGCTTTGGTGGCTCTGAACCCTAATTTTTGTCCCCCTCAAGCCATGGTACTGCCAGAAGCTCTTCTTGGCATCTTAATTTTTCAGCCCAAACTTTTAAATCAGCAAATGCCTTAAGGGAGAAGGAGACACCAAATGCTGAGCTCATTCCTCTGTGTCTCCCTCCAAGATCTTCGCTGCTTCGGTCCCAGCTGTCTTTTCAGCTGTCTGAGGTCTCTTACATATTCTTGTGATATATTCTATCTAGATTTTTATGATATTCTTGGTGGAAGTGTTGGTCTGCAGCAGTCTAGTTTTCCGTTACCTTCTGTTGCCATTTCTGTGCAGTGTTTCCTGACCCCTGGACGCTGCAGGACAAACAAATGGTACCCTTTAGATTGACAGTTGGCTCCTACCTTGGAGTGCCCAGTTCCGTACCATCCCCATCGGGGTACCTGAGTGGGTGCCCCCTCTATTGTAAAGACATCCATGTGCTTCTGAGGTCCACCCACTTCTTCCACTCTCACCTCCATGCCATTCTGCGTGAAATCACTTCTTCCGAAGTCCTTTCTTCCCCTCAAGAGGCCCATGCTCACCCACCCACTTACTCTCTTTCTCTGCCGACTGTCTGCTTCCCACCTCCTCTAGGTCACATGCCAGAAACAGGCCCTGGAGGAGCAGCTGGCTCAGAGCCTGCAGGACCAGGAGGCCCAGATGGACATTCTGCAGCAGGCCCTGCAAGACAAGGATGCTCTGTCTGAGGAGCGGGCCCAGCTGCTGGCCAAGCAGGAGGCCTTGGAGAGGCAGGGCCGGCTTGCAGCTGAAGAGGCAGCTGATCTCAGGTATGCAAGGGTCTGCCAGTCAGGGCATGTCCCACATGTCCTTACCCTCAGAGAGTCTGCAGTGTGGCAGCATATGGGGACACGCACACCATGGCATAGGACTGGGAGGGAGTATGTGCACATGAAATGGGCTGTGAGTGAGAGGCAAGCACAGTGCCTTTGGGTTGGGGCAGGGCATCTAGAAGAGGTCAACCCAGTGAAAGCACTTCCTGAAGGAGGTGGTGGCAAGTGCAGAAACACAGCTCAGACCAGTGGAAGGCAGATGTGGAATGTCTTGCTCATGGAGCTGTGGAGTTCAGGGTGAAGGGATGGCTGGATTCAGGCACTCCCACAGTGCCCTTGGAATCCTGCTTCTCCCTCCCTCAGCACAGCTTGACTCTGAGATCTTATTCCAGGCAGGCTCACTCTGAGAGGTGGCAAGATGGCCAGCAGCCACTCCAGGGTCCCCCTTCCAGCAGACGCAGGGCACCCTTCTCCCCACAAGGCCTGAGAGTGGCGGCCGTGGGCCATGTTGAGCTGCGTGATATCCCTGTACCAATCCTGGGAGCCGGGAGTCACAGGGCTTGATCCCAGGCTTGGGTGGCACACCCATCCCTGGAGCCCGAAGCAGGGCCAGCCCAGGGACACACGAGGTGGAGAGTGTGGGCGGGTGAGCCCAGAGGCCCTCAGGGCAACTCCCAGAAGTTGGGATGGGCACTCGCAGGTAGGAACAGGATGTGTGTAGGTGCCGCCCGGTATGTGTGTATTTAGGTGCCGCCTGGTGGTGTGTGTGTGTGTGTGTAGGTGCCGCCTGGTGTGTGTGTGTGTGTATTTAGGTGCCGCCTGGTGTGTGTGTGTGTAGGTGCCGCCTGGTGTGTGTGTGTGTAGGTGCCGCCTGGTGTGTGTGTGTGTAGGTGCGGCCTGGTGATCTGGATGGATCCTGCAGCCTCTGCAGAAACCCAGCAGCTGATGTCTTCTGTGCCTTATCGGCTCTGCTTAGGGCCCTGCTCAGGCACTGCTAAGTATTTTTGTTGAAAAGATTTCCTCCTGGAATTCTAGAATCTGAGAGGCATGAGAAACATTGGAGTCTGGGATCCTTGAGCTTCTTCGCGGACAAACCCCTTCTCCAAATGAAAGCTTGCACGGCAATCGGGAAGGAAAACCTGAGGGAGGCTGCTGTGGGTTCGGCTCCTTCCCATGCTCCTTTCTGGGCCCTGGGGGCTGCCAGGACCAGGGGTAGAGGTCCCTTTCCTGCTGGTAGGATCTGCTGCCCAGAACACAGGCCCTGACCAGTGCCCTCAGCAGCCTGGGTCCTGCCCTGACAGCTGCCCCACATCTGCCCTGCCACTGACCCCCCCTGCACATGGCAGCCCTGCGGGCCCCAGCATCAGAGGCCACTGAACTGGGGGTCCTGACAACCAGTTGAGCCTCTGGTGACAGAGGGGCTTGACCTGAAGCCACGTCTGCCCGGACACACTCTGTGTGTTTATCTGACTGGCCCAGTGGGGCCGCAGAGTGTGGACGCTGCCATTTTGATGAACTCACAGGTAACATTGAGGACCATTAAGTGCAGGAAATCCTGCTGCAGCTCCTTGCTTCTGATGAGGCCTCCCCACGGGTCTGCTTTATGAAGGGCTCCACTCTTGGATCCTCAGGCCCTGACAAGGCTTCTGCAGTGAGGACCTGCTCCCTCCCTTCATGGAGTCCTGGCCCGCTTGTCAGCCAGCAAGATGGACCAAGGTTCCTGCCGGCCCACACCCCAAGCAGCCCTGCCCTGCTCAGAGCACCCCGTGGGGGGCCAGGCCTCCAGTCCAGGGGCTCAATGGCGGAGCCCCTGGAGTTGCTCCTGGGCCCCCATGGAGACAGAGAGGCTGGGCACAGGCTCAGGTCCCCAAGCTTCAGGCAAAGACATCTGATTTCTGAGCAGCAGAGACCACATCCCGTACAGGAGACCAGGCAGGCCTCTCGGAGGAGGGGTTTCCAGGCTGCCTTGAAGGGAGGGTTTCCTGCACACAGAAGGGAGCAGAGCTGCCAGGTGAAGAGAGCACTCAAGCCTGGGAGTGTGGGATGGGGGCCATGAGGAACACTTAGGGGAGGAGGGACTGGAAGAGGAGCAGAGTAGCATGCAGCAGAGTGAGGTTTCTGGGTGTTCTGACCTGAGCCCAGAGGACCTCCCTCTGCAAGCCCTGGTGAGCCCCCAGAAGGCTGGGATGTGCTCTAACCCTGATGAAGGAGGTGGCAGTGGCCAGAAAGATGGAAGAGAAATGGAGGCAGGGCCTGGTCCAGAGTTGCCAGGGTCCCCGTGGCCCATGGCCTGCCCTGACCTCATCTGTTTGGGGTTGGGCACCTACCATTTGCGTGTTCGTGTGGGTGTCTGTGCTTGAGCCCTTGCAGTGTGTTTGTACCTGTTGTTTGGTGCCTTGCTTTGTTCACTGATAAACACCCAGCCCAGGGCAGCAAATAGCAACAATGAAACTTGCCATTGATGGTTGGATCATTGATGAATTAATTGTAGAAATGTGAGGTCTTTTATCACCCCTCCCTCCCAGGCACAGGCACTGCTGTGCGTTGGTGTGTGCTCCAGGTGTCTTCTGAGCAGTGGCATCTCCGTGCACAAATGCACCACGCAGGCTTTTCACATGATGGAATCACGTTGCATGTGGGGGTCCAATTGGGTGGCTGACTTTTTGGGGGGACTCTTTTCATGACATTAGAATAGAAAATAGTTTCCTCACCCTTGTTAACAGCACATGGTGCTCCAGAGACAAGATGCACCATAATTTCTACAGCATTCTTCCATTGATTTGCATTTCAGCTGAGTCTCCTTAACACCTGTGTAAAGCTAGAGAGAGCATTTTATATGCAGGATCTTACGGATGACTTGCCCATTGTTTGCTGCTCCTTTGCAGGGCGCAGAGGGACTCCCTGGAGAGCAGCCTCCTCGAGGCCCAACAGCTGGCCACGAAGCTGCAGGAGCAGCTGGAGGAGGAGGCCCGGAGCACAGGACTCGCTCGGCAAGCCTTACAAGGTGCTCCAAGGGCACTCCCTCAGCTCCTTCCCCAAAAGTCAGCCATGCAGGGGCCCCTGGCGTGCCCACAGGGGCACGAACGTGAGCCTTGAGCTCATGTGACGAAGCAAGTTGGGCCACCTCGCCCGTGAGGAACAGCAACACCCTGCCCAGGCTGCACCTGGTGCCGGCCTGAGGCTCTGAACGGGGTTGTGGCCGCAGGGTCAGCGTGTAGCCTCCAGCTGCAGCCCTGTACCCTTGACCCTGCTCAGCCCAGCCTGCCATGGGTTGGCCGCCCACTCCCAGAGCCTAGAGTGGACAGTGGTCGCCCCCAAGGCTGTCACTCCGTAAGGAGTCCCAAAGGGTTCGAGGGTCCACATGCCAGGCCCTGGCACACCTTACCCATCACCCCACAGTGGAAATGGAGCAGCTACAAAGTGACTGGGAGGTCCAGGAGATGAAGCTGCGGCAGGATGTGGGGCGGCTCCAGCGACAGGTGGCACAGCAGGAGCGGGAGGCACAGCGGGCCCTGGAGAGCCAGGCGTCAGCTCACTGCGAGGCCATGGCACAGCTCCAGAGGGAGAAGGTCTGCTTCCCAGGAGCCCACCAGTAGCTTCCTAGAAAGCTACCAGGTCCCAGGGAATGGCAGGCCCTTGGGAGGAGGGGGCCTGGGAGACTGAGCTCAGAGACATAGGCACCTGGCCAGGGAAGGCTGGGCAAGGACCTGCTCACGCTTCATAGTTCACGTGGGCATCCAGGGCCTTCCTCGAGGAGCCCTCACACTGGGCTTGGATTGGTATTTGGGGCGGGCCTGCCTCATGGAAGAGGCTGGACGTGCCGTTGGCTGGTCTGGTGTGGTCTGAAGGACAAGGGCTGGAGGGGGCCCCACACGCATTAGAGCCGTCCCACAGGTCCCAGGCTTCTGGAGGCCTGGTTTGACGTGTCTTTACACCCCTCCGTGGCAAGGGTGCTACAGAGACTCAGGAATGGTTTACAAACTGATAGATCAATGTGGGATGACAGGTGCTGAGACCCAGAGAGGCCCTCCCTGCTCTGGTGACTCTGAGGGGAAGATATGGGGGGAGTGCAGCTGGCTGGACCGGACAGCCCCTGGGGCCCATCAGCCCTGGCATCCCACGGGCGAGGTCTCACTCAGGACCAAAGACAACTGCTGGCCTCACCTGCCAGACCTCACAGCCCACCCCTTTACCTTGGTCCAGGAGACCCTGAGCCTGTCCCTGGCGGAGGAGAAGGAGGCAGCCAGATGCCAGCTGGAGCAGGAGAAGGAGCTAGTGACAAAAAGTGCAGCTGAGAGGGAGGCTCTGAAGGGGGAAATTCAGAGCCTGAAGCAGGAGCGGGACGAGCGCCTTCTCCAACTGGAGCAGAAGATGCAACAGGTGATGGCAGGGCTAGAGGGCAGCGGGGTTGCTCACACCCACTGCACCTGTCATCTCTGGCCCAGCACAAGGGCTGCATGTGGCCACACCTCAGGCAGATGCAGCCTTTCCAGGTCACTGCAATTGCAGCTTCGTTCTTCCACAGAAGTCATGATGGACAGATGTCCAACCACCTACCCACCCATCTGTCCATCCATCCATCCATCCATCCATCCATACATCCATCTATCCACTCACTCACCCACCTGTTAATCCAGCCATCTGTCCATTCATTCACCCATGTGTCCACCCATCCACTTACCCATCCATCCATCCTTCCACCCATCCATCCACCTACCCATCCATCCATCCATCTCTCCATTCATCCCTCTATCTGTCCATTCATCCACCCACCTACACCTCCATCCATCCATCCACCCATCCACCCACCTACCCATTCATCCATCCATCTGTCCATCCATTCACCCATCCATCCATTTATCCATCCATCCACCCATCATCCACGCATCCAACTGCTCATCCATCCATCCACCTGTTCATCCATCCATCCTCCCATCCACCTGCCCATCCATCCATCTACCCATCCACCTGTTCATCCATCCATACACTCATCCACTCACCTACCCCTCCATCCATCTATCTATCTGTCCATTCATCTATCTATCCACCCATCCATCCATGCATGTGAATGTCCCTCCACACACTTGTCACCATCCACCCACTCACTTGAATATATCCATTCTTCTTTCCACACATTTAGCTATCCACCCAGATATATGGCCATGCATCCACATTCCTAGCTGCCCATCTGCACACCTCACCATCCATGTAATCATTCATCAGTTCATTTGACTATCCATCCAACTATCCATGCACCCAAACTTCCATCCACACAGCTATCTACAACCCACCTGACCATCCATCCATTCATCCACTTAACATCCTTTCATCTGTCCACAAACTCAGCTGTCCAGCCACATATCCAACCATCCATCCATGTGTCCATCCATCCATCCACCTGATCCACCAACCAGCCAGTCATCCAATCATCCATCAGTGTATCCAACTCAAACACCAAGCCAGGCACAGAATTACCAGCCACACATCTGGCCATCCTCCCATCCCAGCAGCAGTTGAGACTCAGCCACTGGTCCTATAAAAGCTACCTGAGTCTAGGCTGTTCCGGTATATCATGCCACCCTGCGGAATTCACCGTGGAGTGAAAGGAATGGACACACAATCACGTCCACATTGTGTCACATGCGGTGATAAGGACTATAAGATGTTGGTACGACATCTTAGGTTGTTGTGGCTCACACCTGTAATCTCAGCACTTTGGGAGGCCGAGGTGGGTGGATCACTTGAGGTCAGGAGTTCAAAACTAGCCTAGCTAACATAGGCTACTATGTCTCTACTAAAACTACAAAAAATTAGCCGGGCATGGTGGTGGGGACCTGTAATCCCAGCTACTCGGGAGGCTGAGGCAAGAGAATAACCAGAACCCAGGAGGCGAGGTTGCAGTGAGCCGAGATGCAGAGACTCCTCAAAAAAAAAAAAAAAAAAAAATTGCAGGAGGATTTACAGTAGCCAAAATAGCCAAGATTTATTGTCAAACTCTCTGCATTTAATATTTGATTCTTGCAACACTCTGAGGCACATGCTCTAATTATCCCTGTATTAGTGGTGAGAAAACTAAAGTCCACAAATATTGAATGCCTTGCACAGGGCTGTGCAGTGCACCTGCTGGGCACCGAGGTCTGTGCTCTTAACTGCCCCACAACTCTGCATCCTTAGGTGGAGGAAGGGAAGGCCTTACAGGAGGAATAGTAGTGTTGGGTGGAGAGGACGTGGACATTGGCAGGATGTCTGGGGGTGGCATGAAGTTCTGCACAGCTGCCAGGCTGCACGTGAGCGGAAGCAGTGAGAGAGGTGTGCAGTGGAGCAGGGATGGGCCTTGGGCACCAGCATCAGGTGACAGGGAGCCAGTTCTTGAGCCAGGGTGATATGATAGGAGATGGGTGGAAAAGAGTCTGGGGCCAGGAGGCTAGGGAGAAGCTGAGGCAGGGTCCATGCGAGAGGGGCTGAGAGCCAGGCAAAGGAGGAGAAAGGTAAGTTCAAAGCCCCTTGGGATGTGGTGATATTATTCCCATTGGATATATGAGAAAAGAGGCTGCAGGGGAAGCAATGCATCTGGGGAGTGGATGGCCCATCAAGGCCCCCACGCAGCCCGTCAGTCCCATCTGAGACCAACCACAGGACAACGTGGCCTGTTCTCATGTGATTATTTAATCCCAGCTTCCCGGTGGCACACACAGCCCTCCAAGAGAGGGGACCTCGGTCAAACAGGAGTGCAGGCTTGGTGGCTCATGCCTGTGATCCCAGCACTTTGGGAGGCCAAGCCCAGCGGATCATCTGAGGTCAGGAGTTCAAGACCAGCCTGGCCAACGTGGTGAAATCGCGTCTCTACTTAAAAAAAAAAAAAAAGACAAAAATTAGGTGGGTGTGGTGGTGGGTGTCTATAATCCCAGCTACTCAAGAGGCTGAGGCAGGAGAATCGCTTGAACCTAGGAGGCAGAGGTTGCAGTGAGCAGAGATCATGCCACTGCATTCCAGCCTGGGTGACAGAGCGAGACTCCGTATCAAAGCAAAACAAAACAAAACAAAATAAACAGGAGTGCAGGCTAAGAGGGCAGACAGGCACCGTGTGCTAGTGCCCTCCCTTCCCTGGACTCGCAGCAAAACCACGGTAAGGGGCACCCCAGGGGCAGAGCACAGACAGGCTGGCCTGTGGAGCCCTTGCTGGTACAGCAAGCTTTCCCGGGACCTCTGCTCGGCCAGCTGACCGTTATCCTAGGCGGCCTATGTAGAGAAATTGAGCGGAGCAGTGGGGCTGGGGGATCTAGCGGGAAACTTCCCCACACTTCCCTGAGGAACCTGTGATGACCCAGTCGGGGATCTTATTTCTACAACGAAGAGGAGGAATTATATGCGGAGCAGGAGCCAAAGACCTGGAGCCACTGGCCCAGGAGGGGCTGCCTTCACCGGAACCCTTCATTCTCTTACCCACTGCGTCTGAACGGCGGTTTGCCCACACCTGTTTGCAAGGTGAAGCCCTCACCCGAGAGAACACCACACTTCTATATTTGATGAAGTTTTGCCTAAAATTCTAACAAATACTCCCTCGCGGTGCCCAGTCATGAGGGGCACAGGAGGGAGAGACAGGGCCCCCACCCTTGCAGACCTTATAGTCCAGTAAGGGCAGATTTAAACAGACGGCAGGTCTCTAGCCGAGCAAAACAAGCAGGGCCTGGAGGGAGGGAGGGAGGGAGGGAGGGGAGCGAGGGGAGCAAGGGGGAGCATTGATTTTTAAAATGGTTTAGAATATAGAAAGCCATTCAATGAGAAGCCCCCCGCTCCGGCCCCTCCCCTTCACTAGGCCACTCAGGGAACAGTTGTCCCCTCTCTTCGATTCCCCTGTAACTCGCCCATGCAGTTCTGACCCAGAGATAGCACAGACCCCACAGGGCAAGGTCCCCAGCAGGACGCCCTCTCTCAGACACCATCCACAAGTCCAGGGGTCTCCAGGTCACCCACACTTCTGACCACCTGACTACAAGTTTGGGGGTTCCCATGGTCCTCTCAGGTTCAGCCATTCACTAGAATGACTCACGGAACTCAGGAAAGCCTCTTGTTCCTCTTAGAGTTTCATTATCAAATATGGAATTCAAGACCAGCCAGGAGAGGAGACATGCGGGCAAGGTGTGGGCACGTCACAGACAGGGGCTGCTGTGCCCTCCCTGTGGAGCCAGCCCAGCACCCTCCTGCACCCCGGTGTGCTCGCAGCCAGGAGGCTCCACTGCACTTTGGCGTCCAGAGTGTTTACTAGGTTTCACCGCGTAGCATGATCGGTGGAGTGATTAATTATGGGACTGAAGCCCACTTCTCTGACTGCTGGGAGGCTGGGTTGACATCCTGTGGCTCAAAGCCTCAACCCTCTAATAGTGGTCTTTCGGCAGACAGCCCCCATCCTGAAATTCAGTAGGAGTGCACCCTGAGTCACCTCGTTAGCATAAACTCCGGTGTGGTCCCAGGGGCCCGCCAGGAATAATGCAGGCACTCCTCATTTTGGGAAACTCCCAGTGTTTAGAAGCTTCCTCCAAGGACCCAGGACACAGACCTGATAAATCTTTTGTTATGCAACACTCTCCAAAGATTGCTTGCAAACAGAAATATACAGCATTACCTCCTCAACACTGCACTTTTTTTTTTTTTTTTTTTTTTTTTTGAGATGGAGTCTCGCTCTGCCGCCCGGGCTGGAGTGCAGTGGCCGGATCTCAGCTCACTGCAAGCTCCGCCTCCCGGGTTTACACCATTCTCCTGCCTCAGCCTCCCGAGTAGCTGGGACTACAGGCGCCCGCCACCTTGCCCAGCTAGTTTTTTGTATTTTTTAGTAGAGATGGGGTTTCACCGGGTTAGCCAGGATGGTCTCGATCTCCTGACCTCGTGATCCGCCCGTCTCGGCCTCCCAAAGTGCTGGGATTACAGGCTTGAGCCACCGCGCCCGGCCAACACTGCACTTTTAATACAAAGGGAACGTAAAGTCCACACCGGCTCCTGGGCCTTTCTCTTCTCAATTATCAAAGCATCTCGGTGACTTTTCCCAACTGTGTATCTGCAGCTTTGTTCTTCTGTTTCTGGGCTGCGTGCTGAGCTGCCAGGACTGAGTCTTCCTGTGGCTGGCTGTTCTTCCTTCCATGGACATCTGGGTTGCCTCTAGCTTTGTTGCCGTTACAGCAATGTCAGAGACGTTAGTGACACTGCACAGAAGTCATTCCACACAGGTGCACACATGTCTCTGGGCTGCCCTCCCCCAAATGGGCCTGGGCATAGAGAGAATATCCATGTGTGAATTTGACAGGCATTGCTTCCACAGCCTGGCCCATGGAGCAGCATGCCACTCTTGGGGCTGAGGGTGTCTCGCTGACACACGCCTTCCACACCATCAGGGAAATGGAGCATTTTCAGGCTTTTAAGCTTCCTTCTCTGCACTGCAGCAGGTGTTGTCTAGAGGGATGGGGGTGGCTCATGAAGGCCCCCAAACTGCATGAGAAAGGGCAGGATTTTGGAGAGGCAGAGGAAGGTGATGATACCCCAGGGATGGGCCCAAGGGCAGACACAGAGGTGAGATGATGTCAGACAGAGGGCAGGTGCTCAAAGGGTGAAAGGGCCCACGGCCCAGGGCTGCCTCTGTGGGAACCGCCTCTCCTCTCCAGTGGCAGGGATGTACAGACAGGAACATGAACATGCTGTGTCCAGGGGAGCCTCTGCACTCAGCATTCTGCCACAGCCTCTCCTCCAAGGGGGGCCTCATCCCCCCCCGCAGCCTCCCCAACTTTCTCACAAGTATACCCCGTCCTGTCCAGGCCCTGTCCCTGAAAGAAGCAGAGTGGAGCCTTCTGAGCGAGGAGCTCTCCAGGGCCAGGAGGGTGCTGGAGCGGGTACAGCAGGAGGCACAGAGCCAGCAGGAGCAAGCGCAGGTGAGCCCCACGCAGCCCGGCCACGTGCACAGCCAAGCAGGTGCTAGCTGACCCCAGGGAGCCACCCCTCCTGCCTGGTCCCAGTGGCATGTCCCTCTCCATCCCCTCCCTTCCTGAGCCTCAGTTTCCCCCCGGTGCCTCCAGGGCTTCTGATGGGAGGGGCACCCAATGGGCAGGAAAGGTCCAAGTGAACCAAAGCAGTTCTCCCTTAGCTTCAGGGCTGGCAGAGGCCAGAGAGGGGAGGCCTGGCCCAGCTGGGGGCCACCCACGAGCCAGCAGCAGCAAGCGGCTGAGCCCGTATGCGCACTGGAGCTGCTCATAGAAAAGCACAGCTGGGGACATGTGCACCAGCCTCGTGGAACTCACCACAGAGATCCTTCCAAAGGAGAAACTGAACCTGAGGCAGCTGGGCCTGCACCCGAGGAAACTCTCAGCAGGAAAGGATACCCACATTGAGTCCTGAGTGGAGCTGGGAGAGAGGCGTCCACGGAGGGGCTAGCACAGCCCCCCAGCAAACAGCTGCCCACCCTCAGCCAGTGAACAGAGGCTCTCCCATGCACAAAAGCTGTTGCAGGCAGCCAGTGGGAGTCACCTGGGACCCCTGAGTCCTCCCCTGGAGCCCAAGTCCAGAGGGCTGGGCGGGCAGCAGCAAATAGGGCACTGGGCAGGAGGCTCTGGGGAGGAGGCTCTGGGGAGGAGGGATCTGGGGAGGAGGGCTCTGGGGAGGAGGGATCTGGGGAGGAGGCTCTGGGGAGGAGGGATCTGGGGAGAGGGATCTGGGCAGGAGGGCTATAGGGAGGAGGGCTCTGGGGAGGAGGGCTCTGGGGAGGAGGGCACTGGGCAGGAGAGCTATAGGGAGAGGGCTCTGGGGAGAAGGGCTCTGGGGAGGAGGCTCTGGGGAGGAGGGCTCTGGGGAGGAGGGCTCTGGGGAGGAGGGATCTGGGGAGGAGGCTCTGGGGAGGAGGATCTGGGAGGAGGGCTCTGGGGAGGAGGGCACTGGGCAGGAGGGCTATAGGGAGGAGGGCTCTGGGGAGGAGGGATCTGGGCAGGAGGGCTCTGGGGAGGAGGGCTCTGGGGAGGAGGCACTGGGCAGGAGGGCTATAGGGAGGAGGGCTCTGGGGAGGAGGGATCTGGGCAGGAGGGCTCTGGGGAGGAGGGCACTGGCAGGAGGGCTCTGGGGAGGAGGGCTCTGGGGAGGAGGGATCTGGGCAGGAGGGCTCTGGCGAGAGGGATCTGGGGAGGAGGGCTCTGGGGAGGAGGGCACTGGGCAGGAGGGCTATAGGGAGGAGGGCTCTGGGGAGGAGGGATCTGGGAAGGAGGGCTCTGGGGAGGAGGGATCTGGGGAGGAGGGCTCTGGGGAGGAGGGCACTGGGCAGGAGGGCTCTGGGGAGGAGGGCTCTGGGGAGGAGGGATCTGGGGAGGAGGGCTCTGGGGAGGAGGGCTCTGGGGAGGAGGGCACTGGGCAGGAGGGCCTAGGGAGGAGGGCTCTGGGGAGGAGGGATCTGGGGAGGAGGACTCTGGGGAGGAGGCTCTCTGGGAGGAGGGATCTGGGGAGGAGGGCTCTCTGGGGAGGAGGGCTCTGGGCAGGAGGGCTCTGGGGAGGAGGGCTCTGGGGAGGAGGGATCTGGGGAGGAGGCTCTGGGGAGGAGGGCTGGGGAGGAGGCTCTGGGGAGGAGGCTCTGGGGAGGAGGGATCTGGGGAGGAGGGCTCTGGGGAGGAGGGCTCTGGGGAGGAGGGCACTGGGCAGGAGGGATCTGGGGAGGAGGGCTCTGGGCAGGGGGGCTCTGGGGAGGAGGGCTCTGGGGAGGAGGGACTGGGGAGGAGGCTCTGGGGGGAGGGATCTGGGGAGGAGGGCTCTGGGGAGGAGGGCTCTGGGCAGGAGGGCTATAGGGAGGAGGGCTCTGGGGAGTAGGGATCTGGGGAGGAGGCTCTGGGGAGGAGGGATCTGGGGAGGAGGGCTCTGGGGGAGAGGCTCTGGGCAGGAGGGCTATAGGAGGAGGGCTCTGGGGAGGAGGGATCTGGGGAGGAGGACTCTGAGGCCTATGCCTCCAGCTCGTGGGCAAAGCTGGGCACCCACTGTTATTGCTTGCAGAGCGCCAAGGCTTCAGCCCATCTGTGATGTGGCACCAGGTCCCACATGGGAGACAAAGAGACTGGGCAGGGCTCACAGGGAGTGGCCAAAGCCCAGTGATAGAACATGGATGGGGGCCTGGCTCACAGGCGGGGAGGCCAGAGCCCAGCAATAGGACATAGATGGAGGAGCCACAGCAGGGCCTCCAAAGGTCCAGGGGGCCTGAGGAGGGCTGTTTGTGTTGAGGTCGGGGCTGCTGTCCTAGGTGGCAGGGGCTGGCCCTGAACAGACGCAAGTGTCAGGGTGCCCTGGGCAGGGAGGGAATGGGCTCAAGGCACCGGACGCTGCTCCTCTCCTTTCCAGAAACAGGTAGGATCGAGGGTGAGGCTGATTGCTGACCCCAGCTCTGACCCACTCTCTGCCCTCTCTGGCCGCACACACCCCATTAGCTGGGCCCACACCTGCCTCCTGCCTCTATCCCAGCTCCCAGCATGTTCAGTGATGAGGCCGTTCATTCCCATACTTCTTGGCTCATTTTAAATTCGGGCAAACCTTTTCCTCCCTGTCCCTGGCAAGGAGGCAGGGTTGGACACCTACCTGACTGGCGTTGAATGTATGGCTCAGTGTGCAGTGAACAGAACACAGGCCATGGTGCCAGGCGCGGGAGGCAGGCCCCTTCTGTGCCCATTCTGAACGGGGGCCCTTCTCACTGACTGCACAGAGGCATACACAGGCCGCCTGGTAGGGGGCCAGAGTGTCCAGGCAGCAGGGCCTTGGGGACGCTCGGTGACTCAGAGCCAGGATGGAGGGCTTGTGCCCCATCCCCAGGGTGCTGCGCACCGGGAGAGAGCACTGCAATGAGGAGGCAGCCCCCAGGGTGCTGCGCACCGGGAGAGGGCACTGCAATGAGGAGGCGGCCCCCAGGGTGCTGCGCACCGGGAGAGGGCACTGCAATGAGGAGGCGGCCCCCAGGGTGCTGCGCACCGGGAGAGGGCACTGCAATGAGGAGGCGGCCCCCAGGGTGCTGCGCACCGGGAGAGGGCACTGCAATGAGGAGGAGGCTACTGGGGTATCACTTCGCCCCCTCCTGCCCAATGCCACGACCTGGATTCCTAGTCCCTCCAAGCAGGGCTGCCCAGAGGAACGCCTGGCAGCCCAGGGGAGTCTTGCCCCTCACTCCGTGGAGCCCTGCCCTGCTCTGTTCCTGCCCTGAGGCCTAGAGCGTTCCATGGGGCCCAGGAGGACCAAGCTTGGCATCGGGCCTGTGACCGTGCCCCTCCCTCCTCCCGACCACTGGCCCAGCAGCTCCCTCGGCTCCACCTGTGGGCAGGGACCCAGGAAAGCCCTCCTGGGAGCTGACGCCTGTGGCTCACAGAGAGGCCTCCTCTGGAGTCAGTGCTGGCTTCTGGAGCCTTCTCTTGAGCTGGCCCTGAGTCTCCCCGGGACTCGGGACCAGGCCTGCCAGCCAGCCGGCCTCCCTGGGGAGCTCATTAAGGGCTCCTTTGCCACCTCGGCTCAGAAAATGGAAATTAAAACTGTTGAGAGCAGCAGGAGGAGAGGAATGCTGGCCAAGGAGCACCAGGCTCCAGATGACAGGAGAGCGTGTGCCCCCAGGCTGAGTCACCACTGCCGCCGGGCTCCCGGCCGATGCCCTGTCCCTGAGGCCCTCACAGGGGTATCCTGCAGCCAGGGCAGTGCTGGGGCATGCTGAGGCACAGAGCCATGGCCTGGTCACCCAAAATGGCCCTTGTCAGTCCAGAGAGACCACAGGGGGTTGTGCAGAATGTTGTCAGTCCAGAGAGACCACAGGGGGTTGTGCAGAATGTTGTCAGTCCAGAGAGACCACAGGGGGTTGTGGAGAATGAGGACAGGAGGCAGCAGCATGGCTCCTTCCCCAGCGCAGGGGTCACAGGCTGCAGGAGCCCCCACCCTAGCAGAATCCAGGTGGACAGGAGGGGCTCCCAAGATCTGGCACAGGGGCAGCCATGTGGGCACCTGTGCCCCCGGGAACACTGACCCAGCTCTGGAGGGAGCCATCCCCCACCAGCCACCCCCTGCCAACCGCCTGCTGCTGCCTGGAGGCTTGGTCCGGTGCCCCGAGCCCAGGGGTATGGAACCTGAGCAGGGCAGGGCTCTGACTCTTCATGTTGGGGACACTGAGGCCCAGAAAGCTGAGACCCCGTCTGCCCTGCTGCCTAACCTGGGCAGGGGTGCAGAGGGGAGGGTCTTGAGAGGAAGCAGGGTGGTGTCCCAAGGGGCCTGGGGCTTGGGGTGAAGAAGGCGGCATTTGTCCATGAACAAGGGGCCATGGGCCGAGCCTGGGGCCTCCTGGCCCAAGGATCCCTACTGGCCACACTGCCCCAAGGCCCGAGAGGACACCTCGAGTGGTGCAGGCGACAGGGAGCCAACTCCAGCTGAGCTCAGTCCCAAATGGAGGGTAGAGCTGCCCAGTGTGTGGTGGTCCCTGCAGGGATGGGCCCCGCCCCAGGGCGCACGCTGAGCTGAGCTGCTGCCTCCTGCTGTGTCCATGGGCACTTACACATCACAGCTGGCAGGGACCGTGGACGTCTCCTCATCCCAGCAGCCTGTCTGACAGTTTAGGAAACACCAGTTACCCCGGACCTGTGTGATCAGCAGGGCCCAGCTCCCCCTCCCCAGCCACTGCAACACCTCCTGCTCCAGGGTCCTGGCCTTACCTCACCCTCCACTGCCGGACCCGGCTCCCTGGTGCCACTGTGGGCTCCCTTCTCCCCGCAGGCCACCATTAGCTCCACAACTGAGGAGCTGAAGGCCCTCCAGGCCCAGTTTGAGGATGCCATCACGGCCCATAGGAGGGAGACCACGGCTCTACGCGAGAGCCTCCGGGACCTAGCAGCCGAGCGGGGCGATGTGGAGAGAGAGGTGAGGGGCGGGGCTGGGGGGCTCCTGGGGATGCCAGAGGAGAGAAGAAAGCAGGGCAGGTACCGAGAGAGGAGAGAGTGGGGGTGCCAGGAGGAGAGAGAGGCTGTACCACGGAGGAGGGAAGAGTTGTCTCTGGGACTAGGAAGAGGCAAACAGCAACAGGGTCTGTGGGGCTCGGGGCCTCCTGCCAGGCAATAAGCCAAGCCTAGGCTCTCAGAGCAGATGAAACGGTGCCTGGCCCAGGCCATTGGCTAAGGGAAGCTGACACCGGTTTTCAGGGAAAAGAAGGCATCATTTCTAAGCCTCCTGAAGGGGTGAGTTTGACTTTGGGGTGCAAGTGGGCTTGGCTGAGTCAGGTGGACTTGGCTGAGTCAGGGTGCCAGCTGAGCAGGAGGGGAGCTTTCTGCAAGCTGCTGTGGGTCCCGATGCGGCTCCTGCTTGTCCTGGGAAGGTGCACAGCACACCTGCCAGCTCCCAGGGCACTGGTGGGGCACACCTGCTGCTGGGAAGGCCAGCATGTGAAAGAGTGGCCAGAGCCACGCAGCCGAAGGCACTGGGAGTCCGGACAGCCCCCTCGTTCCACACACAGTTAAGAAAGTGGAGTCAGGAAGGGCCTGATTCTGGAGGCATTGGGGCAGCTGTCACCTCCCAAAGCCTTTCCGAGAGACAGGCATGACCTGGGGCAAAGGGGAATTTGGACCCTTGGCCAGGAGACCAATCGCTCCGTCCACTGAGGTGTGGGGAGGCCCCTGACGAGCTGGGCTCTGTCCACACAGCAGGAGGCATGGACTTCATTGGTCTGGACACTAGGGTGGGGGGAGGCTGGACTTAGGGCAGCGGGCAAGAAAAGAAGTGGGTTAGTGGAGATTTCGGGGTGGGCCTGGGCCTGGCCAGGGGCCGAGGTTGACACGGAGGCCCCCAGGAGCCACGTGATGGTGACGTGGGGTGGGGGACAGTCTTGGGCAGGGGGCAAGAGTGGCCAGGGCTAGGCTGGCCTGGGCTCAGCAGGCAGGCAGAATGGAGAGGCGTTTCTGAGGGGGGTTGGCAGGATATGGGGATGCCTGCGTGTGGCAAGGGCAGGAGGGCACACGGATCTGGGCTGGAAGAGGGGAGGGTCAGCTGGAGCCCCAGCGGGGCCCATGGGGACGGGGCGGCCTCGCACACTCCCTGGGCTGCTTGCCAAGGCTGGGGGCTGCACAGCTGACCTGGTGCTGGCACACACCACGCCCCAGAGGCCGGGCCACCAGGCAGGGGAGAATGAGGAGAGGGGCTCAGCCCTCCCCAAGCACCCCCGAGAGGCTGAGAGAGGAAGAGAACATGATTTAACATGACCGGCTGTTTACATTGGCCCCAAAGAGAAAGGTCTCCTTTCAACAGATTTCAAAGTCAGGCCCGGTCAGCGACCACACGGGGAAGCAAAATGAGATTTCAAAACTAGGGGCAGCAGGGGGAGGGGGAGGGAGAGGTGTGGAAGGGGTGGGGGTGCACTGGTTCTGCTGGCCTCAAGGAAGGGAGTGCAGGCCTCATGGGAAGGTCAGGCTCTCAAAGGAGCAGCCCCCGGAAGGGAGTGGGGGCTCCCAGAACAGAACAGGGTGCCCAGAAAGGGAGTGGGGGCTAAAAGGTGAGGACAGCTGAGGGGGACAAGAGGAACGATCACAGAGAAAAGCAAGCAGAGCCCGTCCAGGCGCCAGGCTGGCCCAGGGTCACCATGGAAACCATAACATTTTTCACAACCTTTAAACTGGAGGAACTTCCAGGCTCTCAGACCCTGCCTGAGGTCCACACGTGTGTGCACACAAGCATACACATCATCCACACAGTGAGACCACACACACCTGTGTACACTCAACACTCAGAGTAGTGCATGCATGCTGAATGCACACGTGCCCCACGCACTCACACTCACACAATTCACGCTGGAATCACATACGGACACCACACAGTGCACACAGGCGTGCACAGAAACGTGCACCAAGTACGCACATGCATGTGTGCACTCATATGCACATGCCTAGGGCACGCACAGGCATACAGACTTGCACACACATGCATGCACACACACGTATGCACACCATGGACAGAGTGGACACCTGCACCGGCTCACACACACACTCATCACACACACATGCACACATACACGTAGTGCACGCACAGGCATACAGATGTGCACACACATGCATGCACACACATATGCACACCACAGACACAGTGGACACCTGCACCAGCTCTCACACATACACTCCTCACCCACACTCATCACCCACACTCACACACACATGCACACACACACTCACACACACTCATCACACAACAGACTCACACGTGCACACACACAGACACACACATGCACACAGACACACACACTCATCACACACACTCACACACACACACGTGCACACACAGACTCACACACATGCACACACAGACTCACACACATGCACACACACACACATCACACAACAGACTCACACATGCACACACACAGACACACACACTCATCACACACACGCACACACACATGCACACACAGACTCACACACATGCATACACACACTCACACACACTCATCACACAACAGACTCACACATGCACACACACAGACACACACACTCATCACACACACGCACACTCACACACACGCACACTCACACACACATTCACTCATCACACAGACACACATGCACACACACTCATCACACACACACTCATCACACACACAGACTCACACACATGCACGCACATCACACACGCACTCACACACACATACACTCACACACACTCATCACACACAGACTCACATACATGCACACACACTCATCACACACATGTGCACACACATGCACACTCACACACACACTCATCACACACTCACACACATGCACACACACACTCATCACACAGACTCACACACGCACACACACACTCATCACACATATGCACACTCACACACACATACACTCACACTCATCACAGACTCACACGCATACACGCACACACATTCATCACACACACAGACTCACACACATGCACACACACATACACACACACTCATCACAGACTCTCACACACTCATCACACACACAGACTATCACACACACACATCACACACGCACACTCACACACACGCACCCTCCCCTGCTGTCCCTCCACAGCCCTCCTCCCCTGCAGAGCTCTGGAGCTGCCCCCCTGCAGGAGATTTTTAAAAGAGGCTGTTTATACAATTTCTAGCAACGAAATAATTATTATAATCACATTAAGTGATTTGGCTGTAAAATTCCTGTAAAAGGGATGGCTGTTCTCATGAGGCAGAGGGAGCGGGTGGAGTGGGGGTGGGGTGGGGGCGGCCCTCCTCCTGCATTTGTTTTGCTTGTTTTCATCTCCTCTGCCCTGGGAAATGAAAACAGTTTCTTTTATGATGCATGGGCCCTTGTGCTGGTCCTTGACCTTCTGGGCGGGTTTCTGCTGAGCTCGGCGGAAAATGCTCAGCACGGTCAGGGCTCCCACGTGTGGGGGTGGAGGGGAGCGGAGGGGAGGCTCTGGCCCTTCCCAAAAACAGAACAACAATAACAGCGGCAGTCTCGGGAGCCAGGCCGGCCGGGGGCCTGGACAATATCCCGTGAAAACAGCCAGAAAGAGGGGTTTGCTTTTGGCCAGCCAGCGACTTGCCATCGCGGAGTCTTTGTGGCTTCCACCCCTGGGCATGCCCCACTGGCTCCCTCCGTCTCCTCCTCTGGGACACACGAGAGCTGGAATGGAGCCCTCTCCAGGGTTTCTGGCCAGGCCCAGAGCTCAGACCTGGGAGGCAGGAGACTGGGTGTCAGGGCCAAACCCCAGCAAGTCCTCACCCCAGAGCCTAGGTGCTGGGGAGGGCCTTCCTGCCAGGCTGCAACTGTCCTCCAGACCCCACCCCTGGGTTCTCCTGGGCACTGTGAGATGCCTGGTATCCAGAGTGGGGAACCAACACCCTCCTCCCACCTGCCCCCCCATCGCCAGGGACCCTCCTCCCACTGCCTCCCATGTCAACGGGGGAAGGAGGGCCGAGGGAGTGGGTGAGCCCCACTGTGGCAGGGTCACTGTGGCGAGGTCACTGTGGCGGGGTCACTGTGGTGGGGTCAGTGCCCAGCCTGCCTGCCGAGCCTGCTGCCCACACTAGGACAGGCAGCGGCCTGGGCACCACACTGTCACCTAAGGAGAGGACTAGATGCAGGGGGCGGGAGGTGGGAAGGGCCCTGGGCGGTGACAGTGAGGGCACGTGTGCTGAGCCGCATGCCAGGTAGGCTTTGCTTACCAGTAGTCAGCGTCCCGGGGGTCCAGGGAGGCCGCAGGGTGGGGCTGGTCCCAGGGGATCAAGATAGGCTCCTCTGGGCTCTTGGGCTGGCCCTGCCCCAGCTGGTGGATGCTGCCCTTCAGTCTCTGCAGCAGCAGGGATTGGTGGCTCCATGGGGTGAGCAAAGCGCACGGGGACCAAGTTGGGCAGGGCACCTGTGCCTGCCCCACCAGCGTCAGAGGCCACAGGCCCCTGTGGCTACCCCTGGAGCAGCGGTCCCCAGCTGGCCTCTAGAGCTGCATGCTCCTCCTCAGGCTGAAAGGCTGCGGGCACAGCTGACCATGGCCCAGGAGGGACTGGCCGCACTGCGCCAGGAGCTGCAGAGCATCGAGGAGAGCCGGGAGGGGCTGCGCAGGGAGGCCCAGGAGGCCCGCCAGGCACTGAGCGACGAGGCCCGCGAGAAGGACGTACTGTTGCTTTTCAACAGCGAGCTGCGAGCCACCATCTGCAGGGCTGAGCAGGAGAAGGCCAGGTATAGCGGCCACCCAGGAGCAGCTGGGGGTGCCCTGCAGCCTGCTGCCCACCCAGGCCGTAGGGAGGACGGGGCAAGGGGTTAGGCAGGGGCGTCCTGCTGATTTGGGCTCCACTGCTGGTGGGGTAGACATGCCAAGCAGGCCTCCCGCTGCCCAGTCCAAGACGTCTGCAATGCTGGCCAGTGCGAGGGATGTCTGGGGACACAGACACACCTGTCCCTGCCCACAGGGGTTCCCATCCAAGAGGCAAGATAGGTCACAGGTGGCCTCCAGGAGGTGGTGCAGAGCTGGGGAGCAGAGGGAGGCCAAGGGCCTGGCTGGGGCTCCAGAAAGACCGCTGTGGGACGGCACAGCCCTCACAGCAGGTGGCAGAGGTGACAGGCTGGGCTGGATACTGAGTGTGAGGGAGAAGGGGAGACAGGGAGGGATGAGGTGAGGAGGTGCTGAAGAGGTGGATAGTGGACAGGGGCCATGCGGCCGGGCACTGGGACCTGGGTGGACATATATCCGTAAGGTGACAGGGAGCCCTGCAGAGGCTGAGTTTGAGGACACTGTGGAGAGAAGACTGGGGCCAGTGTCTCACTAGGGGAGACAGAGACCTGCTGGGCAGCTGTGCTGGCCCCCCCAGGAGGTGCAGGGACCCCAGCCTGTGGCACCCTTGTCAGTTTTAAGCGGTCCAAGGAGGAGAAGGAGCAGAAGCTGCTCATCCTGGAGGAGGCCCGGGCGGCGTTGCAGCAGGAGGCCAGTGCACTGCGGGCCCGCCTGCGGGAGCTGGAGCAGGAGCGGGCGGACGCCCGTCAGGAGCTCCAGGAGCTCCACAGACAGGTAGGGTGGCAGGGAAGGGTCAACATCCAACCAGGCACCCTCCCGCCTGGTGGGTCCTGGCTCCTCCCAGGGCACCCTCTGGCTGCAGTGCAGGAGCCCCCAGACCTGGCCTTGCTGCCGCCTTTGAACCACTCTGTCCCCAGACTTTGGGCCGTGCCCTGCTCAGGCTCACAGGGTCTGTGGTTGGGTCTGTGCCCATGGGGCACAGATGACAAGACTGGAGAGGGCAAAACCAGGAATGCTCTAGCGAGGAGGAAGGGAGCCATGCACAGCAGCACATGGAAGTATCCTACATGTAACACCTTCCCGAGGCGCTCGGGAACTCAGGCAGGCTAGAGAGGAGGCCTGGCCTCTGCAGGGCAGGGTGCTGGCAAGCCAGGTCTCCCAGAGGCCTGGCTCCCTCCCATCATGGCAGCCTCGGGGCAGTTGGCTCCAGTGCACCCCAGACACTGCTCACACTCCCTAATCAGTGCCTACCCTGCCCCACCTGAGCCTCCTCCTTGTCCCAGGTCCTCCAAGGAGGTCCCAGGTAGGTGTCTGCAGAGTGGCTGAGGGTGACAACTCCCAGGGCAAGGCCCTTTGGGAACAGCTCAGCCCAAGACTCCTTGACTGTGGCCAGCTGCCCTCAAGGGACGTGCGAGCGGAGGCAGGAGGCAGGGAGGCTGCCTGGCTTCCAGCACAGAGACCAGTGACCCTGTCCATGTGGCCCCACGCTCCCAGGTGAGGACGCTAAAGGCTGAGAACCAGAGGAGGAGTAGAGAGGCCCATGAGCTGCAGGTGCAATGCTCGCAGGAGGTGCTGGAGCTGCGGAGGCAGGCAGCCAAGGCGGAGGCCAAGCGCGAGGGTGCCTGGAAGGAGGTGGGAGGGCTGCCTGTGCTCAGAAGGGAAGGAGCTGGGTGTCGGGGAGCAGAGGGCGGAGGCCCACCCCACTTCCTCACTGTCTCCCATGGGCGCACCCCAACATCCCTCCTACAGGTCCTGGGGCTGCAGAGGAAGTTGGCAGAGGTGGAGGCTGCAGGGAAGGCCCATGGACAGCGGCTCCAGGAGCACCTCCATGAGAGCCGGGGGGCTGAGCAGACCCTCCGAGCAGAGCTGCATAGTGTCACCAGGAAGCTGCAGGAAGCCAGCGTTGTGGCTGATGCTCTCCAGGCTCGCCTGGACCAGGCCTGTCACCGAATCCACAGCCTGGAGCAGGAGCTGGCCCAGGCTGAGGGTGCAAGGCGGGACGCGGAGGCCCAGCTGGGCCGGCTGTGCTCCACACTCCGCCAGGGCCTGGGGCTCTGGAGACAGAGCCCATGGGTCTCCCCGGAGCAGCCTGGTTCCACCACCAAAGGTCAGAGTCCTCAGTGGAGACAGGCTGGCCCCTGTCCCAGCTCAGAGGTGCCTGGGCACCTCTCTTTCAGGCCTCGCAACTCACACAGTGAGGGACTTGGACAGGCGATTGTAGGAGCCTGCGACTGGCTCCTCAATCTCCCATGGCTGGGGCAGCAGAGAGGAAGGGGGAAGGGCGAGTATCTGTCACTGTGTTCCTGCCCACAACCTCTCCGCTGTCACCTCCCACAGGCTCCGACGGCTCCCAGGCTCTCCCTGGGCACCAGGGTGCCAGCCCCCCAGCTAGGCCCCACTCGCCCCTCCGATGGCCCTCGCCTACACCCGGAGGCCGCAGCTCAGAGCTTGTGGATGTGGCCACTGTGCAGGACGTCCTGCGGGACTTTGTGCAGAAGCTCCGGGAAGCCCAGCGGGAGCGGGTAATGGGGGCTGGGGTTCTCCCACCCACGGCGGCACCCCCTGGGGGTCTCTGGGAAGAATACCTGCTGTCCACCCATCCGCACGTCCCTGGGTCTCAGGGTCAGTGTCCAGGCTATCCTGTTTGTTGTGCTAAACACCAGTACCACCACAGCCCCCAAACCCAAATGCCTCGGGTGGCTGGGGGCTGCCCCTTTCCTCAGACCAGGCTGAAAAGCCCCTAGAGCCAGGCCCTGCTGCGACACCCACCAGGGCCCAGGGCAGGGCATTCTGCAGCTCATGCCACCCCTGAAGAGTTACCACGGCAAGTGCAGGGCAGAGCCAGCTCCCCTCAATGCTCCCGCAGACCCCTCCTGTGGGGCCACACTCCCCAGGGGCTGCTCCTGGCTTCAGGGCTCCCACAGAACCACCCGTGAGCGGCCCCCTCCCAAATCGCTGGGTGACAGTGGGCAGGGGACTGTGGTGGGCAGGACTGTGGGAAAAACAGAGGCAGGCCCTGAGCCCTGGCCGGGGTCCTCCGTGCACACTCGTTCCCTTCGGACCCACCTTCCCACCGCTGCCAGCCCCAGGGGGCAGGGTCCCGTCTGCACTCAGCCCCAAGTCCTGCTGGGGCAGCCCCTGCCGGTCCCCCTGACCACAGGCTGTGGGCCACCACCTGGCAGTTTTCCCACACCACACCTGTGCTTGAAACCTGGACCCTTCAGGCCCAGCCCCAGTGGGCACCTCCACCTCCCCAGGCCTGCAGGTCAGCTCAGCTTCCCCGTGGGACCACCTTCGCCACACCTTCCCTGAGCCCACGACCCGCCCCACCCACTGCCCTGCCCTGCACACCACAGGCTAGACTGTGAGTGGCCCCAGCTGGCCCCGACCCTCTAGCAGACACCTCGGCCCTCCACCCGCCCGCTGGGCTGCCCCCACTGACCTCAGTCCTTCTCCCCAGGATGACTCCCGTGTCCAGATGGCAACCCTGAGCAGCCGGCTGAGCGAGGCAGAGTGCAGGTGTGCCCGGGCCCAGAGCCGTGTGGGGCAGCTGCAGAAAGCCCTGGCTGAGGCGGAAGAAGGTGACCTCCCTTGCCCTGCCCCGCCCACCCTGGGAGTGGCACCACCATGTCCCCACTGCTGCCAGCTATAAGCTTTCAGCCCCTGGGTGGGAAGGGAGCCTGGGGACAACACCCAAACCACCAGGCCTGGCGAGGCTGGGCCAGTACTTGGCATCGGAGTTCTCAGCAGTGACTTCCCCAGAACAGAGGAGTGACGTCCACAGGCCCCTCAGGGCCCTCCCGATCTGGCCCCCAGCATCCTCTGCACCCCTGCCCCACCCTGGCCTCCTGCAGTTCCCACTGGGGGCCTTTGCCGGGGCTATGCCCTCTGCCTGGCACCCTCTCCCCCAGACAGCCATGAGGCTCTCCCCGGACAGGCCCTGCCCCTTATCACCCCCTCAGAGAGGCCCCTTCCTTCTGCCCCCCACTGCCTCACACACACAAGTTTCTCTGCTTATTGCCCCCTTAATTAAAGGAAAGAGGCAGGAGGGAAGGATGGGTGGGGAGGAGGTCCAGAGTCCAGACACAGGAAGCCGGACCCTGGGACCGTCCCTGGACCCTTGAGCTGTGAGGATGGACCCGCACCCCCATGTGGGAGCCAGTCACTCAAGTCCACAAAGCCTCGCATTGCCTGCCTGTGACCTGGGAGAGGCGTGGGAGCCCCTCGAGCCACCCTGCTTGCCCTACAGGCCGGCGCCGGGTGGAGGGTGCTCTGAGCAGCACTCAGGCAGCGCGTGCCCTGCAGAAGGAGGCGCTCCGCAGGCTGGAGATGGAGCACCTGGCGAGCATGCGTGCAGCAGGCCAGGAGAAGCGGCGGCTGCAGGTGGGGCAGGCGGCAGGGTGGGTCCCAGGTGGGGCACAAAAACAAGGCCTCTTGGTCACCCTCACACCCTGCAGGGAATTCCACAGGGTCGGGAGGTGGGAGAGGGGCGTCTGCAAGGGCTTCTTTGGGTGTTCAGGGCTGGAGCCAGTGGGCCAGCCCAGCGGGGCCCTGGGGCAGAGGTGCAGGCTGGGTTGTGGCAGGCGGCTTTGGGGTCATCAGGACTGGGGCTGTCCTTAGCAGAGCTGTCTTTAAAGTGGTTCTAGCCCTTGTTTTACAGATTGGGAAAACTGAGGACTTGGCCCTGGGAGCGCAGCGCCCCAAGTCCAGGCCCTTCCTTCTTGCTGAGGCCACACTGGCAGGCATAGGGGTGGCCCTGGCCCAACCTTGGGGCTCTTTATGGGGTCACATGTCCTGCTCCAAGACCACTTTTCATTCTGTGTCACTCAGACACAGAAGGGGTCTCTCAGGAAGGGCTGAAGTCAACATCCCTACACGCCAGGCTTTGTGCTGGGGAGGTGGCCGCTGGGTCTGAGGTTTTCAGGTGAGGAGCCTGGGCCTGGAAATGGAATGGCCAGGCCGGAGTGGATGGAGGCCTGGCCCAGGCCTTGGTTCTCAGTGCTGGTGGGGAGCCCCAGGCCCAGCCCAGCCCCACAGGTCCAAACAGCCCCTGGGGTGTCCTGAGATTCTCTTGTCAGGACTGGACCAGGGGACAGCTGTTCCGCTCCAGAGCGCTCCCTTGCAGGCCCCAGCGGCCAGGGAACAGCGTGTCTGGCTGAGGTTCCCCAGGGCAACTGCCCCCAGGCGTCCCCCAACCCATTCTGGAAAGAGGGAGCCCGCACAGTGCAGAGGGGACAGGGCACAGAGATCGGGGAGCCACTCCTCTCCAAGTGTCCCTCCAATGAGGGAGGCCTGGGTGAGCCATCAGGAAGAACAGCCTTGCAGGTTGGCAGAAGGGCCGCAAGGGTAGCCGGCCAGGCCTCGACCCCGAGGTCAACTGCAGAAGCCACCCGTGGTCCACGCAGGGCTCAGCCTGGGAGCCTGGTGGCCCTCAGAGGCCCCCAGAGGGCTGTTAGCACTCAGACTAGCAGGCAGGCCCTGAGTCCCCCAAAGGCCCTGAGCCTCTGAGGAGGTGGCTCCTGCAGGGGAGAGGGGAGGGGCAGAGAGCAGAGACCAGGCTGCAGAGAGCAGGGTCCTCATTAGCCAGAAGCTTGGAAATTTCTGCTTTGGAAAGACCCCTCCGGTGCTGGGGCAGGAAGACTAGAGACGTCTGCGGAAAGACCCAGGCGGCCTGGCCAGGGATGGGGTCGGGACTTGTGAGATGCCCAGGAGGTGGGGGGACCTAACAAGTCCGGGGACCTGAAGCGGGCTGAGCCGGGCCAAGCTCAGCCTTTCATTTTATACGTATAGTCACATGTATGCCTCCCACATGCGTTCAGAAATAACGTCCTCTGTTCACAGGTTACACATTTTGAAACAGGCCTTCTATTTTATTTTATTTTTTGAGATGGAGTCTCGTTCTGTCACCTAGGCTGGAGTGCAGTGGCACCATCTTGGCTCACTGCAACCTTCGCCTCCCAGGTTCAAGCGATTCTCCTGCCTCAGCTTCCCAAGTAGCTGGGATTACAGGCACCTGCCATCACACCTAATTTTTTGTATTTTTAGTAGAGACAGGTTTCGCACCATTTTGGCCAGGCTGGTCTTGAGCTCCTGACCTTAAAGGGTCTGCCCACCTCGGCCTCCCAAAGTGCTGGGATTACAGGCGTGAGCCACCGTGCCCGGTTCTGAAAGAGACCTTGAAGTCAACCTTTACAAATGCATTATTCAAATAGGCCACATTTGATCCAGTTCCTGAATTTATCAAAGCTAAGGATGATGTGTTGAATTTTCCCACTACAATTCTTTTTGTCAATGTCTCCTTTTATTTCCAAGGAGAAATAAAAATACCCTATTTCCAAGGGTATTTGACTTCTAGATTTCTTGACTCTTCGAATTCGAAGTTTCTCAGTTAACTTTTCCTGAGTGGCCTGCATGTCCTGTGACTGCTGTTTGTCTTCCTCTTGGCCTCTGCTTTTTTGGTGTTTGTGTTTTCAACCTTCATTTCATCGGCCTGGCTTTGGTTTCAATCCCACCTTAGTGTCTCTGCCTCTTCTGGGGGAATTTGTCCCACGTAGAAGTTTTGTGGTAACCCATGCTCTGTTTTTCCTTAGGTTGCTGATAGGACACTTTCTCCTTTCCGTGTGTCTTTCCTGCCTGTCCTGTCTTGCATGGTAGGGATGATTAATTCATCCTCTTTTCCCTTAGCATTTGCATCCAGGGCCTCTTATGGCTGGCCCAGGACAGCACCCTGCCCCTCCGGCGACCGTGGGCCTTGTCCCTTCCCTCCCCAGCTGCACTGCTTCCACCTGTGCCCTAGGAGCTAAGACTTTCGTTCCTTAGAACTGCCTGCTCTGGACACTCCTCTTTTCCAAACCTGCCCCCCAGGGGGGCTCTGGGCTTTCCTGCTTGTAGGCTGAACTTCTCTTGGTGTGTGCGGACCCCAGGGCTGTCTACCCACAGCAGCCCATACCTGGTGCACTACTTTTTGCAACAAATTACTGAAGACTTAACCCCACTTTTGAGCCCCCAGTCCCATGGGTGAGAAGCCTGGCATGGTGTGACTGGCATCTCCCCTCTGGGTCTCACAGTCATGAGGTGGGCTGGGCCACCCAAGGCCCCAGGGAAGAGTTTTCCTCTGGGCTCATCCAGGTGCTTCCGGCGGCATCCTGGCTTATCCCAGGGTGGTGAGTCCAGCTCCTTGCGTTGTCAGGCTGAGCCTCATTTCTGGGCGGTCAACCAAGGGCTCCCCACTCCTAGCCCAGGGCTTCCTCGGCTGCCTCACAGGGTGGCAGCAGCGCCTGCACCCCACGCCGCCCGTCTCCACGTGCCTCACACCTCACGGCTCCCTTCTGCCGACACCCGAGGGCGTGCGTGAGTGGGTGAAGCCCACCTGGGTGGTCACCCTTTGCTTAACTCAGAGTCAACTATTCACGTCCACAAAGTCCCCTGGCCTGAATCCAATGTAATCACAGGATAACGTCGGGGCCAGAGCTCATGGGGCCCTCTGAGGGCTCTGCCTGCCACATGGGTCCAAGCAACGTGTTACCAGCTTTGGTGAATTCCGTGCCTCTGGTATGATGGCTGGGGCCGCTCATGGCATCTCTCCTGGAGGGGCCTGGTTTTCGTTTGATTCTGGACTCCTTGTTTGCCTCTGACCTTGAGTTCAGATGGGTTCAAGAAATGTGCGGATTCCCTGGGTTCTTTGTGTTTTTCTTATCAGGACTCTTTCCAGAGCGGCAGCCAGAGGCCTCCATGTCTTTGAAATTAAAAAATGTCACCAAAATGTGGGCATGTCAGCCCCTTTCATTATTTTTACCTACCCTGGCAAGCCCTCCCTACTTGCAGAATCAAATCTACCTTCTGTTTACAGAGGTTCCTTCCACTGTAAAAAAAAAAAAAAAAAAAAAAAAAAAAAAAAAAAAAAAAACATATCTTCTCCTTCTCCCTCTTCTCCGTTCTCTTGTCCTGGAATTCTCAGCATCCCAATACTGACCCCCTGTACCTGTCCTCCTGGCTTCAGTCTTGAATTTCTCCTTCTCATCTCAGTTTTCCCCAAGCTCCCAGGAGAATTTCAGGTCTTACTCCTCCTACTCAGCTAATCTCAGGATCTGCCGCATCTCATCTGCTGCTCCTGCCCCCACAGCGGCCTCCTTTGGCCTCAGTTTTCATTTTGGATTGTCCACCTCGAGACCCCTGCCCTGTCCTCACCTTGAGAACGCCAGTTACCATCTTCTGATGCGTGTCAGTAGCTCACTTCTCTGTTTAATTAGAGACTCTCAGATCTGATTCCTCAGATTGACTTTATTTTCTCAAACCCCAGTAGACACTAGTTTTATGATTTTTTTACCTTTGCGTGTCTTTAAAGAAAAGAGTTCTAGCCTTGTTTGAAGTTGGGAGTGGAGAGGAGCCCGTCAGGGACTTTATGTGTCCCCATCCTAATATTTCAGGCTCAAAGGGAAGGCAGAGAGAAGGGTTCCAAGATCCTGCAGCCACAGGGAGCCACTGGGGAGTGTAGGGAGCCAGTAGTGGAGTTCTGGCCCCTCCCAGAGCTGTTCTGTTCCCGAAGTGGGCCGGGGGGGTGGGGGGTGTGCTCTCTGGTGCACAGTCTTGGTGGTGTCCTCCACCTCCCCAGCTGCTTGCCTCACATGGATGGAGGGCTCCCTGGGTCCCCCAGCCACAGCAACCCTCTTTCCTGAGGTCCTGGTGGAATAGAGTTGCCTCCCCAACACCCCTGCAGCTCCCTCCAGTCCTCCCCCTTCTGAGCCAGGGTATGGGGGTACGGGGGTCCCACTTGTGCAGAGGACACCTCTGACATTGATCAACCTTTGTCTGTATGCATTTTTCTGCTTGGTCTAGAATTTGCTCAACTTTTTTAGTGAAATGTGCTAAAATCTATCATTGTTGTGTCAATGTTTTCTTATAATTCTGGCAATCACTCTTTCACCTATTTTTAGGCAAGTTGGTTTCATCTGCCCTCGGGAGTCCTCCAAGTCCCTGGTCTCCAGCTCTGAGGAAAGTTTTTCCCAACTTTTTGTGATCTATTGGTCATTGTGGTGGGTTTCTGGATTCAGACACACCTAAGTCACCAGAGGCCCCCACTTTTGACACACAGCAAACCCAAGCAGGGAGTTCAGGGTTGAAATTTTCTAGCCAGCCAGGGGGCTGGGAACACACAGCCATGCTCCCTGCTGCCCCGTGCCCCTTGCTGAGCCAGGGGGGTGCTAGGGTCCAGTAGGGCAGGCCTGGCACCTCTCCTGGCTCTGCCAAGCTCCCAGCACAGTCTAGAGCCAGCTCTGCATTTGACACAACTTCTTTCACTTTCATGGATTGGTTTTTCCCCTGTTTCACATAAGCCAATGTGTTTGTCAAGAGAAAGTTAATTAAAAACATATTTTTCTAATTAAATGGTAGGCTGTGCTATGCAAACAGTAAGATTCTTGTTTGAGAGCAAATCCCTCCCCGTTTCCAAGGCTACCCTGGGAATTTGATAAAACAGCCATGCAGGACCAGCCCGTGGCGTCAGGACACGCGCAGAACGCAGCAGCAGTGCCCAAGTAGCTGGTCAGGTCTCCAAGCAGGCGGGAGGCCTGGCACTCACCCAGCATCACCCACAGCCTCATGTGGGCTCAGAAAGGCCCCCCATGCCACCCTTGGACTGACGCCTGGTCACAGCCTCCATTCCTCAGGGAAGCTCATGGCGTCCTTGCACTCTTGCCCAGGCCTCCTTCCCCTGCTGTGCCCACATGCCACACCCACCCCACCAGCTCCCCACCTCCCCAGTGCCAGCCCTGGAGTTCACCCGCCTGTGGGGGCTCAACTCAGCATCAGTCACAGGTTCTAAAAGTTTCTGGGGTTCACATATGCCCAAAGCTAGCAGAGCAGCTTAGGGCTGGTGGGGTCCACAAGGTAGACACTGAGCCACAGTCGGACTTGATTTCTCTCAGTGTTTTGTCAAGAATTTTTGCATCTGTAATTCCTTTATGGTGACATATTTTTCAGATTTGTGTTAAGAAAATTTTATTATTTTATAAAATGAATTGGTGGGCTTTCCATTTCTTCCATCACCTGGAACACTCAAAATAACTTTTCTTGAAAGGTTCACTGAACTTCCCTGTACATATTCCGCAGCTCCTGTCATTGTAAAGAATACAATTGAATTCCCTTTCCAATCTCTTTTCTGTCAAGGGTCTGTTTTAGTTTTCCATTTCTTCTGGGGTCAGTTTTGTGCTGTGGGAGCATAACTCATCTTACACGTTCAGTACATTGCCAAAGACCTGCACATACATCTGCTCAGCATCACCTTCGTTATATAAATGGTCTTGTCAGCAGTTACACCTGCTTTATATACATAGTTGTGCCTTATTTACATGTGGAGGTATAGCTGTTTCTGTCCTTCGTGTTGGAGATTTCTTTCCCTTAGCCTGATTTGCCAGCAGTTCATGTTTTATTCCTCTTTTCAAGAATCAATTTATCTCTTCTTTTATTTTAGTCTAGTTTATTGATTTCGGCTTTTGTTTCTATAAACACTCTATTTTTATTTTTAGTTTGCTTTTTTAAAATTTTTTTGAGGGTCTCGCTCTGTCACCCAGGCTAGAGTGCAGTAGCATGATTTCGGCTCACTGCAGCCTCTACCTCCTGGGCTCAAGCAATCTTCCTACCTCAGCCTCTTGAGTAGCTGGAACTACAGGCACATGTCACTACACCTGGCTAACTTTTGTATTTTTGTTTGTTTGTTTGTAGAGATGGTATTAAACCATATTGCCTAGGCTGGTCTCGAACTCCTACATTCAAGTGATCCACCCACCTCGGCCTCCCAAAGTGCTGGGATTACAGGCATGAGCCACCACGTCCAGCCAACACTCTCTTTTTGTTGTAATTTTTCTGATTTCTTGAAAGGAATAAGTAATTTATGTTTGGGCTTTGTCTTTCAATAGTAAGAGCTTTTAATGTGATCCTATTTTCCCTAATTGTGGTTTGGTATGTGTCCCATCAGATTTTGATGTGAGTTCTTTTCCTTTTTACCAGTTTTCTAGATGTTTTCATTTTTATTTCTTCTTGAATACGAGGGTTATTTGAAAGCATGAGTGCGTGTTTGTGCCACTTTTGGTTGCTTATGTCATCTTCCTGGAGAGGCTGTGGCTTGGGCAGGGATGACGGTTTTCTTTTGATCAGCTTCTGGGTGGATCTTTGTTTATGCTCCCACTTTGTCAGTTGTTTGTCGGTAATTTGCTTTTTTGGTTTGGTTTTGTCTATTTGTTTGTGATGTGTTTAGAGAATACTGGACAAGCTGATTGCAAAGTTTACAGGAAAGAATAGATGTTTGAGATTTTCCAAGAAAATTTTGAAAGTGAATAGTACCACAGGCTATAATGCTAGTATGGTCAAAGCAGGAGAGGCTGGCAGAACAGATACAGAGGCGGCAGGGCAGGCCACAGTCCAGAGGAGGCCCTGCCACCATGAACTAGCATCAGACCCTGCCGTCTGTCTGGCCCCAGAGTCCCACTGTGTGGAGTGAAGAGCTCCGACACCCTTGTATCTGAGGACTGTCCAGAGCTAACTCTGTCCTGTGACTGGCCTGAGGGCAGGATGGGGCAACTGGCCAGTGCAGGGAGCCCAGGGGATACCTGCCAGTGGGCAACCGAATTGGCCCATCGTTGCCCAGTGGATAAATGGGTATCAGACTGAGGACCCCAATTGCAAGAGCCCAAAGGATGGATTTGGCGAGTGTTTGTGGCCTGCCCTGTCCTCCTCTGTGCAGCCGGCAGGATGCTTAAGGAGGCCTTTGTCCCTTCTGCTTGTGTTCAGCTATTTCCCAGCCTTCCATGCAAGCCCTTCATTTGTACCAGCTTCCCTGGGGGCATCTCAGAGTCCACAGCATCCTCTCAGTCTTTTTTTTTTTTTTTTTTTGAGACAGAGTTTCGCTCTTGTTGCCCAGGCTGGAGTGCAGTGGCGTGGTCTTGGTTCACTGCAACCTCTGCCTCCCAGGTTCAAGTGATTCTCCTGCCTCAGGCTCCCAAGTAGCTGAGATTACAGGCGCCCGCCACTATGCCCAGCTAATTGGTTGTAGTTTTAGTAGGAACGGGGGGGCTTCATCGTGTTGTCCAGGCTGGTCTCGAACTCCTGACCTCAGATAATCTGCCCATCTCAGCCTCCCAAAGTGCTGGGATTACAGGCACGAACCATCACACCCTGCCCCAGCCTTCTTTTGGTCCCAACAAGACCCCTGTGACGCTGCCTCATACCTGCGCCCCAGATGGGGAAACTGACACTGGAGCTCCGCATGCTGGCTTCAAGCCCAGGCTCTCCCCTGCTCCGGCTCCAGGGTAGGAGCCCCTGGAGCCCAGGCTCATCCCTGAGCACTCAGCTCTGGGGGAGAAGGGCTAGGGTTCTTTCCTGCAGCTACTAAAACTCTCAGACCAAATCCACGTTTTCAAGGTTTGTTTTGACAGCCTGACTCTCACACAGCATCAGGATTTAGAGCCAAAGGGACACAAGAGATGACAGCAACTCACTGGAGCCAGTGGGGCTGTGCATTAAAGGAGAACCACTCAATTATTACGGTTCATTCAAATTCCATAAAAGCTGAGTCATTACAAGAGGTTTGGGACCTCTTAAAACTGCCATGAAATATTTAAGCCATATTTGAAGAAAACTTCTGCTTTTCTACTGGAAAATTATATAGAATATTATCATTTTCAAAATTGCACAGAGGGTGACGCATCACAATCTGAGGTGCAAGCATTGTCTTCCTTCTTTTCCTTTTTTAAAGTAACAAAGTGTTGGACCAAAAAAAAAAAGTGTTTTCAGAGTCCAGCCACCCCAGAAGGAGCTAGCCATTTCTCCCACAAAACCCTCGGGAAGGTGCAAGGGTGGGGGCTCATCAAGACCTGATCAGGCCAACTTGCAGTCAGCAAGCTTCCAGTGACAGATGCCTTGCAAGCTCCTTCACACGTCTGGGGGCCTCTCAAGGCCCAACAGCTGCCAGCTCTGGGGCTCAGGGGACCTCACGGGTGCCATCCTCCCTCCTGGGGTGACAGGGAGGTGGGATTCCTGCAAGCAGGAGGAGAAGGCGGCAGTGTAGGATGGGGGCGCCACGGGGAAGGCTATGCACAGAGGGCAGCAGGTGCACGTGGTTGAAGTGGTGGTGAGTTCCCCGGGCAGTGTCCTGGGGGCAGCTGGGAGCACCACAGGCCCAGAGCAAGGCAGTGGTATGGCCGATGATATTCAAGTGAAATGCACCCTCAGCCGTCATGGGGCAGCACCTGGGGACAGTGAGGAAACTGAAGGGTTGTCACTGGTCCCAAGTGGGTAATGGTGGTTTGGACAGGCTGATGGCAGAGGGGCTGAGAAGGGGGCGCAGGGGCGAGGGACACAGCGGGGATCATGGGCCGTCCCACCTTCATGGGCTCTGGAGCTCCTGAGCTCAGTATGGGACTAGCCATGTCCCCAGGTGGGGGCCGAAGCAGGAGAACACACAGTGTGATGGCAGAAGGGGCAAGCAGGGCCTGAGCCGAACACGCTCCAGGAGCCTTGGGGAGGGTCACCTCAGGCTTTATCCCAAGGGCAGTAGGAGTCACCAAAGCTGGAGGCAGGGCAGGGATGCCACTGATGTGCCCTCTGAGACCACTGGCTGCAGCAGAGAACCTGCCAAGCCTGAACCTTTGCCCACGCTGGACCAGACCCCCAGGACTTTCATCTCGGGCTTCCTGGGGGTCCACACCTTTGGTTTACATTGCAAACACAACCGCCTGATCAACACACTTCAGGTTGTTCTTAACCACGTTCTTGCTGTTTTCATCCCAGTGATACGGTCCTGCCAGACAGTCTAGGCAGATGCCCTGAGGTGAGAGTTTCACTGCAGGGCCTCCCACCCCCACTGTCTCCAGGTGGGCCCTGTGTCTCCTTCCCCCAGGAGCAATTGGACATGCTGCACCAGGCCCTTGATGAGAGCAGGAGGCACAATCAAGACCTGGCCAAGAAGGGGAAGCTGCTGGAGGAGCAGCTCACCAACTTGGAGCACAGGTGCCAGGAGGCTGAGGGATCGCTGGAACCCCTGCGACAGGTGAGGGTGCCCAGGAGGGCAGGGCACACTGTCACCAGGAGGCGGTGAACAGGCATACAGGGACAAGGCCCTGTGGTCCTTTGCAGAATCAGCCCCTCAGCATGAAGGGAGGCCTAGAAAGATGCTGGAGGCAAGTGTGCAGGCCTGCAGAGACCCAGGCACCATCCAGTCCCCCGCTGACAAATGGGGAAACTGAGGCTGGAGGGGCCCACAGGGAGTCAGGGGCTGGATTTCTTGCCGTCAGTAAGCACTCCTACAACAGAGGAGTCAGCTGTGGACACGCCGTTTAGGAGAAAATAAGCTGAGGCCAGAGCCAGCCTTAGATGGAACGACCCTGCTCTCAGAAACTCGGGCCCTCCCAATCCCTGGCCCACGCCCAGCATCTCCGGCCCAGGTGCTCTGGCGGCCGCAGCAGCTCAGCGGGGGCAGGAGGCGGCCGAGGCGCAGGCAGAGACGCGCGTCCTGCAGGAGCAGACGGCGGCGCTGCGCACCGATCGGTCGCGTCTGCAGGGGGAGCTCGCGGCGCTGCGCGCTCAGCTCGCACAGGTAGGCGGCAGCGGTGGTCCTTAGAGAGGCGGGAGGAGCTCGCGGCGGGGATCCGCACGGGCGCGGCTGGGCGAGGCGCTGGCCCACGCAGGCTTCTCTGTCCTCACCTGCCGGCGGGGTGGCACTAAGCTCAGGGTCCGGACGCCCGCAGGTGGCTACAGACCTACCAGTGGTGTCGTGTGCGCCCTGCCTTGACTCTCCCTGGGCAGGCACCTTGGGTCGGGGCACAACCCTGGCTTTGTCTCCAGTGTCTGAGCCCAGCTTTGCTGGAAACCAAGTGACCTGACACACCGCGCACCCCAGAGCCCCAGAGGTCCCTGCTTATGGTGGAGATCGCCCCTCCCCTGGGGTGTGGCTGGAGCAACAGGTGGGCCAGCCTGTGCAGGTGCCCCACAACCTCCCCTCTCAAAGCTCGCAGGGACAGTGGCCACTGAGCTCCTGGTAGGGCCTGGGCAGACAGGGTGAGAGACCAGGAAGAGCTCAGTAGTCAAGGGGTGAAGTGATGGTCTTCACCCAGTCCTGTCATCCCCTGGCCTCCCGGGTGCAAGACAGGGTTTCGGAACCAAAAGGTCAGACAAATGTAGACCACCGTGTCCAGAGGTGGGCTGCAGAGGTGAGGCCGGGTGAAGGCACCCTGCTGGTGGGTGCGTGATCCAGTGATCCTGACCACTGAGCTCAGCCCCCAGGCCACACGTGGACCCAGCTCCCGCGCATGAAACCTGAGGTAGCAGAGCCATTCACGGGGAGATGAGGGGTGCACAGCCGCCAGGTTGACTGATAGACAGCCCCAGAAAGAGGAAATGGCATTCCAGGAAGCAGGCAGAGCTTCTCAGAGCCCACACCCCAGCCATCACTCTTTGGGCCCACCAAGGAGGCACCTGCTATGTACAGCACCCCCTCCCCAGCACCTGAGAGGCGGCTCTCTTGTCCTCTATGAGCACTCCACCCACACCCAGGCATGCACCCTGGGAGTCTCGCTGCCCCCAACAGCAGGGGCTGGGTGCATGCAGGGGCCCCCACCTGGCAAGTGAGGGCAGAGTGGGCACATGGTCCCAGCCCACAGGGTGGCCTCACACCGATCCCTCTTTCTGTTCATCCTCCTCTCCTTGACACCGGCCCCTCGAGCTGTCTGCACAGTTGGGCTCTTCCCTGATGGGGATATGGTGGCTGTCCAGGGCTGCAGGGCTGGACACTGCCCTTTCTACAGCATGGGTTGTTTAAATGACTCCAGGGCACCATCAGGGTCCTGCACAGGGACTGTTTGGCTCACAAACGGGGCTGACTGGAGAGGCTGGTGCATCACATGGGCACATGGGCACAGCTCCCACCCACCCTGTGGGTCCAAGGTGCAGGGTAGGGTAGTGCTGGTGGCCTGAGGCCAGAGTCCCTGCAGAAGCTGTGCCCACCTCTCTCTGGACCAGACGGTTTTGGAGGGGCTGCCTCCAGCTTGGCATCCCTGGACCCTGTTGCCCACTACCCAGGTCTCCTCATGGCCCCTTGACCCCAGAGCCCCACACCCACCCCCTCCCAGCTACTCTCCTGCCACCCTTGCCCATACAGCACAGAGTGGCCGCCGAGGTCAGGGAGAGCCATGGGAGAACCTGTGGGTCACCCCGCTGGAGGGACAGGCCTGGAAAGTCAAGCCGGTGTTGGTGGCACCACAACCCATGCACAAGCTCTCACCTCCAGCGCCCAGGGGCTGAGCTTGTTCTCCTTGAGAAGTTTGTTTGCCATCCCAGGCCAGATGGCACAGGGGGAGGGGCGGGAAGGGCGGGTGTCTTTGGCCTTCCATCGTGGAGCCTAGGGGACAGCCCCTTGGCCCTCTGCTGGGTGCTGCCGAGGCCCTGCGGGAACAGGGAAGGTGCCCACATGGCCACCCAGGCTGGCCCTGCAGAGCGGGCTGCACCAGCTGTAGGCCCTCACAGCCCCCCTCTGGGAGTAGGCAGGAGGCCCCAGAGTGGGATGGGGCTCCAAAGGAGGCAGCCGGAAGGCAGATGGGCACTCGGGCTGGGGGAGGGGAGGACGGCATCTGCTGAGCTGGCCCCTGAAGGGTCAGTGCCCCCATCTATGAAGTGGGGAAGGCAGGTGCTGAGGCCTCAGGGGTGAACCCCAGAGCAGGGTGGCACTTCCCAAGACCTCACTGCCACCTGCACAAGGCCCTGCAGCCCAGCCTGCCCAGGGGACAGGGGCCAGCAGGCGAGGGCAGTCACGAAAGCCACCAGCCATCTTGTCCACAAAGGACCACCTGCCCTCCAGAGTAGGGCCAGCCAGTGGGGTCCAGTCACCAGCCCCTGCTGCTGTTCCTGAAGGGGGCCCAGCCCTGGGCCATGGAGCCACGGTGTTGGGGCCTCCCGTGGACGCCGCTGGGGGTGGGGGAGCAGGGGGCTTGCATCAGCCCTGGTTGCGACAGCACTGCCCGGGGACTCAGAGCCAGCTGCGGGCACAGTGCCCGCCGTGAGTCCCTGGAGCCCGAGGAGGGGGAGGGAAGGAACAGCTAATGAGTTCCAGGAGGTCAGCTGTGAGGGGCCCACAAACCCATAAACGCTTTATTGGTGTCTCAGGAGGGGAAACCCGGATGTGGCCGTTTATTTATTTTGGATTTCACTTTTCTCTTCTCTTTATAACATGCACTTCCAGGAGTGTAACTGGATTTTTAAAGAAACAGGACTTCCTTTTTCAGTGCAGGAGGACTCTGCTTTTCTCAGTCCTGAAGAAGAAAGGAACCCTTATTCTTTGTAAAGTTCCAACCACTGACCCCGTAACTAACTTTACCCACGCAAATTATCCCCTCTGTCTCAGGGCCCGAAACCAGGCCTGCTCCAGCCCTGAAGCCAAGAGGGCAGGTCTGTGGTGTGCCGAGTATGTGCACCGAGCCCCAGGTCTGCTGCCCAATCCTGGGCCAGGCCCAGCACCCAAGAGAGGGCAGTGGGGCTGACAGAGGACTGACCTGGCATTCCAGCCCAAGACTGTCGCCCCTGTGGACACAGCCCCAGCAGGCAGGACTCGGGGCTGGGCACAGCAGAGCCTAGAGGCAGCCTGGTTTGGAGAGCAGGGCAATGGGTTCCAAGCCTGCCTTAGCGCCTGCCTGGCCCAATAAGCCTCTGACGTCATGGGATCCCATCCACACCAACCACCCATGAGGCATGCCCCAGGCCATCTGGGGGCGCCGGAAGCAGGCTGTCTGGGGCTGGTGGACGGTGTTCCTTGCCTGGTGCTGCTCTCTGTAAGACAGAACTCTTAGATTCAATCCTTTCCTCCAGAGGGCCCGTTCGCAAGGGAACAAAAGGTCCCTACCAACTTTCCCACAGAAAATGTCCGTTTCCTGGGTAGCCTTCCCTGATATTTAATCTGCAGCTTATCCCTCCTGACCTGTACCGATGGGGTGGGGAGTGGGTGACTAAGGAGGGGGCTCACTGGGGCAGCCTGCAGCCTATAAGGAGGACGGACGGTGGGGATGGTGATGCCAATGCCACAGGCTTGTTGGGACTGAGACAGCAAGTATGCCTGGCTCTCAGGCCTGTGCCTGTACGAGCTCAGCAGATCCTGAGTGCCAGCAGCAGAAGGCAAATGCCAGAGAGTGCAGGGATCATGGCTCATGAGGCTTGGAGGAACACTGAGAAGACGTTTGCGGGGTAGCTCCTGGGATGTCACCTTAAGAGATGTAGAGAGTCCCCCATTGAGGATGTTGATGGGGACATCTGCTGCTCTGTAGCTGGATGGGGGCTTGGCCCCGTGCTCCTCCTTAAGCTGTCACTCTGGCTGCAGATGTCAGATAGACCTGGGTGAGGCCGGGGTTCCTGGCCCAGGGCAGTGCCCTTCCTGACCCTGCCAGCTCTTAGGGGAATTCAGAGTCCTTCCCAGAGGCATCCCTGTGCTCCCAGAGGAGGGCTGACCTGACCTCACTTCCTGCCACGAGGCCACAGGTTCTGCCTCCTGGGCTCTCTGCAGACGGAGCAAGAGACACTGAAGAGGGAGGAGGATGTGGTGAGGCTGGAGGTTGAGAAGGAGCAGCTGGACCAGTCTCTGAACAGCCTGCACAAGGAGGTGGACGGAGTCCTGAGGCAAAAGCAGCAGCTGCAGGTCAACTGGGCCAGCAGAGCTCTGCGTACCCCAGACTTGGGAACAGACCTGGGGTGGGATCCAGGAGGGTGTCAGTTCCAGAGGGGTGGCTGGTGTAACTCCATCTCACATGTGCACACATGGGGAGGGTGGCTGGACCAGCTTGTGACTGTGATGGATACAGACTCAGACTAAGGCCCCAGGCAGAGCTGGAACCAGGACCCAAGGCTCCTGCCCTTCTTGAGACATTGAAGTCCCCGTGGGATCCAGGCCCGGGCTCTATAAAGCAGCACAAGGGTCAGACGAGGGAGGTCAGAGAGACCTGCGGGACAGGGCCAGAGGCTGCTGCCTGCTTGTGTTGGGGCAGGGGAATCCCCTGAGGCCTAGAGGCCTGACACCCACAGAAGGGGCCTCAGAGGCTTCATTCTCCCTGTCCACACTGGACACACCCCCATCCTCAGAGACCAGCAGGGGGTGGGGGCAGGATGGGCAAGAATCAAACTTCGATGCCCTCCAGACACCCAGCCCAGACAAAGCGAACCTGGGATGCCATTAAAACAGATTAGAGGCCCACCCTGGAGGCTGTGGCTTAGTCTCCAGCCCAGCCAAAGCCAAACCAAGGGCTGTGGGCTGAACATGTGCACCCAACTCCAGGTCTGCTGCGCAGTCCTAGCCAGGGTCAATACCAAGAGGACAGTGGGGCCCACAAGGGCAGGTGGAACACCCTGTGGCACTCCTGCCCTGGGATTCTGTGTGGCCCTCGGTGAGACAGCAGTGAGACGCCCAAGTTCTCACTCCAGGCCCAGATGGCGGAGATGGAGCAGGCCCACACCCAGCAGCTCCGGGACCTGGCGGCCCAGCACCAGCGGGACCTGGCCACAGAGGCAGAGCGTCTGCACAGGGCCCAGTCACAGGCCACGCAGGCCCTGAAGTCCCAAGAATGGACCCACCAACAGCGGGTGAAGATGCTGGAAGAGCAGGTAAGGTCGGGACCCCAACCCTCTGGGTGAGGGCAGAGGGAGGGAGGGAGGACTGGCATCCCCGCAGCAGCACCCAGTAGGGGTGACTTCTTGAAGTCTTCTAGCAACAGGGGCTCTCCACTGCCACCCAGTGGGCTCCAGACCCGCTCTGGGCACTGCCTGCACTTCTTTGCTCTTGAGGGCACGAGGTTTATCTCATATCCCAGTGAGGTCACTGGGAGGTGGAGCGTGGATTCTGGGGCAGGTCACCACCCTCTCTGAGCCTCCATTGCCCTGTCTCTAAAGTGGGGTAGGGAGGACAGCTCCTGTGAAGAGTCACTGGGAGACTGAACTGTCGCTATGTGTGAGGCGCTTAGACAGCACCCGGCACACACGGTTGTAGCAGAGGCAGCCCCTGCACCTGTCCTTCAGAGTCACAAAGGGAAAACAATGGTACGCGTGGCACATGTGGGAATGAGGTGGGCACAGTGAGGCGTTGTGCACAGCACACCCACACAGGCACAGGTGCACGTGACAGACCTGCTGGGGTGAACCACGGAGCCTTGGAGCTCAGAGCTGTCAGGACCTTCGAGGTGTCTATTCATTTTACAGATGAGGAAACTGAGGCCCAGGAGGTGACCTGACTGCCCAGTGTCATCCCCAAGTTAGGGCTCCCGACCACCAAGGCACTTTTGTTAAATTTATTAGCAAAAGGACATTTATTTATTTCCTTATCATTCTGAGTGCCTTTTTTTTTTTTTTTTTTTTTTTTTGAGATGGAGTCTCACTCTGTTGCCTGGGCTGGTGTGCAGTGGCACGATCTCGGCTCACTGCAACCTCCACCTGCTAGGTTCAAGCGATTCTCCTGCCTCAGCCTCCAGAGTAGCTGGGATTGCAAGCGCCTACCACCATGCCTGGCTAATTTTTTGTATTTTTAGTAGAGACGGGGTTTCACCATGTTGGCCAGGCTGGTCCTGAACTCCTGACCTCAGGTGATCCTGAGGCCCAAGGCCCGCCTCGGCCACCCAGAGTGCTGGGATTACAGGCGTGAGCCACTGCACCTGGCCTTATTCTCAGCGCTTTCATGGCCTGAATAGAAGCAGGCCCATCCACCCAGGGTGTGCAGTGGCCATAATCCTGAGGCCCCCACAGGTGGGCAGAGTGGGCATCCGTGGTGAGAGGCAGAACTGCGCATCCCTCTGGCAGCAAGAGAGTCGGTCTGACGTCTGCTTGATGTTTCTGTCTCATGCATGCCACCTCTCCTCGGGAGCTGTGGACTGTGGCCTCCAGCCCTTCCTGTCACAGAGCCCTCCATGCCTCTGTGCCCTGGGGCCCTGGCCATGCAGCCTGCCCACCTGACCTAAGCCACCGTTCTGTCCCCAGGTGGCCGGCCTGAAGGAGCAATTGGACCAGGAAGTGCAGCGGCGGCAACAGGCCCACCTCGACCAGGCCTTCCAGACAGGACAGTGAGGCCTGCTGCACACCACCCAGCAGCCTAGCCACCTTCAGCCCTGACTGGCCTGCAGGGGGCCCTGGGGAAGGTGCTGGGGGCCCTGGGGAATGTGCTGGAGGCCCTGGGCTGCTGGGGGAACCACTGTTGGGAAAACCAATGCCGTGTGCTCTGCACAAGAAAGACAAAGCTCAAATGGGGTGGGCACGATGCCAGCAGAAAGCACAGGGTGCAGGTAGCCACCACTCACTCCTCAGGGTCCCCAGGCAGCGGCACACTCCGAGCCCACTGACCACAGAGCTCCTCCGGCCCCTGGGGACTTGGCCTGCAGCTGGTGCTGGACCACACTGCGGGTGGTTCATCTCTGACAGCCCCTTCCCCTCCGGCAGAGAGCAGGGGCCTGGGCATCCTCACAGCCTGCCCCCGCCTGGCATTCCATTTCCACTTTGGAGGAGCTGGTCTGGCTAGACCCCCGGGGCCAGGCCCTGTCAGGCTGGCTTCCCCGGCTTCATTCCGTGCCCTCAGCTCTGTAAACACGGGAAAACACGTGGAAAACATTTCCACCAAGTGGAGCCAAAAACATAATGTCCTGTAAGGCCAGCCACCACATCCCCACGCCCAGCGGCTGCGAGCCTCCGCATCCAGGAACTGCGGCCGTCACGGTGGCAGGTGGCTGGAAGTGACTCAGATTCAAGTCCCCGTGACTCACTGGCCGCCAGAAGCAGGGGAGTGTAACACGTAAAGCTGTTACAGAGCCTCCCATGTTCCCGGCCTGGAAACGCTGGGAACGGTCCTGCGGGACTCTGGCCGGGTTGCTATGGAGACCCAGGCGGCCATCTTGGGCCTGTGGCATGGGCCACCTGTGTCCATCTGCGCTCCTCGTCTCCATCACCATTGCTCAGAGTGACTTGTCCTCCTCTCCAAAGGGCCGCATGCTTTATAGGTGGTCATTTGTGATATCTGTGGGGCACCAGCCAGCCCAGTGAATCCCTGTATGTACCACAGAGGCCTCCCGCCCCGGCCGCAAGGACTCTGGCCAGAGGCTCCCGGCCCCCACCCTGTCATAGTGACTGTGAGCCGCAGCTCAATGTGCAACAGTGTCTATTTCAAGATCACTCTGGGACTTAAAATAGTCTGTCCTGGCACACCTGGTTTTCTGGTGGACTTAGTAATGGAGTTACCATATGCTGTAAATTGTGCAAAATCAATAGCTAAAGAGAGGTGGTCAAATAGGCTGCTTCCTGTCACCTCTGCCTAATTGTTGGGGGCTGTGTTGAGAAGGATTCTGAGGTTCAGCCTGGCCTCTGAGGGGAAGAGCTTGGTGACCCATGAGCAGAGGTTACTTTGGGCAAAGGAGGAGTCAGTGGTGGCACAGGTGCCCTAATAGGCACTCCCTGCCGTGGCCAGTCAAGGGCGGAGGACAGCAGGCAGGCCTGCCCCACTGCTGAAGGGCGCTCTGCCAGATGGCAGGTGGAGAGGGTCACTGAGAGGCAGCGTGTGGTGCTAGGGCCTGGCACTTAGTAGGTATGTCCCTTCCCTGCCTTCCCTCCCCATCCGCAGTCTCCTCATAGAGGGGGACTCCCACTCCGCAGCCCTATTTAGACAGCTCGCTCTCCGGCAGTTTCAGGACCCTCCCTGCCCTGGCTGCTCATGGTGAACATTTGAAATGCACTTGGGGGCCTCAGAATTTTGGATTTTAACAAATAGTTAAATCAGCATAGGAGATGCTATTTTAACTTGTTCAACCTAAAGGCATGTATTTAGGAAAAGAGGATTTTTCTAGTGGAAATACATTGGCATGTTTTTAAACATGTCCAGCGGTTGTGCATGGGCCTCTGTGTTTGGGTCTCATGATGACTGAGAACCGTGCTGGGGTTTGGAGAGCTCTCCCTCTGTTCTCACAGCAGCCCTTCGAGCACCTGGTTTGCAGATAAGGAGGAAGCCTTGCTTTGGGACAAGTCTGCACCAGGTCGACAGAAGGGGGTCAGGCCCAGGGACCTGACAGCCCAGGTCAAGGCTCTCTCTCCACTGGCCTCACCCCAGGCCCATCTGCCCAGTGAGGGGCAGGCAGAACCCACGTTAACCACAGGACATGCCCAGAGGCTGGGGTCTCCCTGCCCCTTCGTGAAGGCAAGGCCAAGGGAAGAGGGGGCTGGACCCCTTCCCATGCCCTCTGCAGAGTCGAAGGGAAAACACCATGCGTGGCCTGCAGCCAACCTCCAGCCCAGGCCTGCCTGGACAGGGTCCCAGCTGTGCCTCCACCAGCTGTGCAGCCCTGGACAGATTCTTTAGGTTTTGGTTTCCCCGTCTATAAAGTGGGGTGATCCCAGCCCCAGAGGGCCATGGTGTGTCCTCCGTGAAGGATCACCCAAGCTGAGGCCAGAAGGACTCAGCTAACGGTGGAGGGACTATCACCTGCAGCAGCCACGGCTCTGCGAGTGCCATGTCCATCTCCCTGCTGCCATCCCCAGCCTGTAGAGCAGCTTCGGCCATGGTCCAGCAGGGCCAGGGTGTTGGAGGGAGCAGCCCCTGAGGCCAGCCTGGTGGAGGCGGCGAAGATCCGTGGTGCTCCCAAGGGGAGGGCAACTCTCAGGGTCTGCCTCTAGAACCCACAGTAAGTCTGGGTGTCGGTGGAAACTCAGAGGTGGCCCTCAGGCCTGTCCCTGCAGGAGATGGACCCCCAGAACCACCTCATGGAGCTGGAACCACACATAACACTTGTGGCCTCGGAGGCCTCCACAGTCTGGCTCTTCCTCTGCCTGCCCTCTCCGGTGGGCAGAGGGGATAAATGTGCCCAGGGTTTCTGAAAGCCAGGAGACCCTCCCCCACACAAGGCAGGGATGCAGGCAGGGGCCCAGCTTCTGTCTGAGACAGAACACAAAATCCCTTCGGATTCCTGCCACCCTTGAGGCTTGCTGAGGAATGTGGGGCATGCAGGGGGTGTTGGTGGGTCCTATCCGGCCTCTGGCCAGGAAGCACTGACGCTCTGACAGGACCTCAGGTGCCTGGGTCGGGGGCAGCACTCTTCGCAGCATCCAAGGGTGGGGATGCAGACCAATACACGGAGGGGACAAATGGGAGAGGAAGGCCCCCTGGGGAGGGGGCACTGGAGGAGGGGCCACGCTGAACACAGACGGCAGCACCCAATGGCAGAGCAGCCCTCTGAAGCACCCCAGGTGGAGGGAAGCACAGCTTTGGTTGGCTGAAGCCGGGGCAGGAAGTGGGCCAGCTGGAACCGAGAGCACTGTTTATCTGGGCTTCCAAAACATTCATACTTTTCAAATTAATTGCAAAAAAATGTTAGCAGGGAAACATAGAAAGAAGAATGTCACCACCACCATGATTTGTGACCTGCAGAGCCCCTGAGGTGACACCCAGCTCTCCCTTTTGCTAGCACACGTGTGCTTAGGACGGTTGAGGCTATAGCATGGATGCTACTCAGAGTACTATTTTGTAAAACTTTTGCTTGACACGATACCATTAGAGTTTTCCAGAATCACTAAAAACACCTCAGAGCATGATTTTGTTGCTGCAGAAACTCTGGGGCATCGGAGGACCCCGGGCCTGAGTGCCCCTCCACTGCTGGCTGTCCCCGCCGTCCTGGAGCCCACAGGGCTCTGTCCTGTCTTGGGCACTTGGGAGATGGACGAGGCTCCCATTGGGAGGCAGGGTCTCATCACCTCCAGGACAAGGAGAGCCGATGCCTGAGCCCACGCAGCAGTGAACATCCTGGGAAGGAAGTGTTGAGCCCCAGTCCCGTCGTTTCCCTAAGATCAACCATAGAAGTCCCGTCATGGGAGTCAACGTGTGCACGGCTCCGTGTGCATGAGAAGAGGAGGTGCAGGGCAGGCTGCGTGGCCCCCACACTCCCTCAGGGGACCAACTGCACCAGGACCCCAACCCGGACAGTGACCAGGTGAGCAGGTGGAGCGGCCCTTGGCCTCTGTGACCTCCTGGCCTCATTCCAGAGCATGTGGAGGTTTACTTGGGATCGGGACTTCTGGGGCAGGGGACCTGCACTCCACCTGCCACTTCTGGGAGAGAAGGAGAAAAAGTTAGGGTGGGCTACAGCCAGCCAGCTCCTGCCCCTGGCAGCCCAGGCCTGAGCCCCCTGGGATCTCCCACCCCTACCCTGTGAGGACCAGACAAACAGGCCCAGCCGACCAGGTGCAGGTTGGGGAGGGCACCCCCCACCTTCGCCTGCGTGGAGCCCCGAGCCTTGGGGCATCCTGAGGGCAGCTCCCGGGGCACCCCATCTAAATTGCACACACACTCAGGCCCTAAATTAAAATGTCACAGGCCGGTTGGGGAGGCTCGGGTTTCCTGGCCACGGAACATGAGCCTGCTTGATAAAACAATTTTGGTTTTGATAAATGTGGATTTTCTGTGGCAGAGACAAAGGCGCCCTTGAGTCCAGAGGGGAGCCTAAAACAGCACATTGCTGAAAAGTATTTCCTGATAATATTTTTAGCACCTGAAAAAAACATTTTTTTCTCTTTTTTGCCTGCAGAGTTGTGTGCATGTGTGTGTGTGTGTGTGTGTGTTTAATGAAATGTAATGCCCAGCAGCAATGGGGCCTTGTGTTAACCCCCAGATCCCCGGGCCCGGCTGGAAATCTGCACAGGGTGCAGGCCAAGGCTGGTCAGCAGGGTACGGGCCCAAGGAAGAGTGGCCTCTCTGGGCCATGACCAGGGTCTGGCCCACGGCCAGCTGCTCCCCAGGCCCACGAGCTCTGACTTTCTGGGACAAGGACGAGCCTAAGCGTTTCCAAACGCTGCTCTGCGGACCCCTGCGAGGCCCACCAGCCCACCCGCCTGGAGAAACAGGCCTCCACTTGGTGCAGCCACTGAGTGCCACTGTGTGCCCCAAGATGCCCTGGGCCCTGGGCAGCCCTGCCCCCAAGTTGACCCAAAGCCAGCCCAGAAATGGGTCATTACCCAGGCCCCTGCCTTATGTGCTCAAGAGAAGGTCAGCAGTGGCGAGAAGGGCGCCTGTGGCCTGAGCAGCCAGCTTGGAGGCAGCACCCTGGCTGGGCTCTGAGAGCAGAGCAGGAGCATGTGGTGGGAAGTGGATGGGTAGTGGGGACAGGGCAGGAGGTGGGCTAGCCCTGGGGGGGGTCAAAGCCTCAAGCCCTCACGATGACGCTTCTTCAGGGGAGAAATCCTGCCCTGGGGTTGGCACTGCCGCCCCACACCTTCGCAAACTCATGGGAAGGGCCTTCCAGCCGGGCCCCAAATGCACTGAAAAGAGGATAGAGGGCTGCCAGGTTTTTCTAGAAAAAAGACAAATAGAAAAGCGTTCTCCCTGATTCCCGCCACGGTGACGCCTGGCAGCTCTGTTCCCGAGGCTGCTACGTGGGGCCTTGTCCTGACCCCACAGCCTGTGCCAGCGAGAGGTGGGAGCAGCCCTCCCTGCCCAGGGAGGCCAGGGCTGGGCTGAGGAAGGGGTTAAAGCATGTTCCTGAGGGCCCGTGTGCGCGTATGCCGCCTCCGTGCATGCGAATAAGTATGCATGTGTGCGTAGACGTGTGTCCGTGTGTGGAGACGTGTCTCTCCTCACCAGGTTCTCACCAAGAGCCGGCCTCTAGTAGGGATTCTACAAGTCCCTCTCTGATTCCTTCCTCCCAAGACAGGAGGCCTTGACCTTCCTGGCCCTGGAACCATGGCTGTGCTGCTGTCCTGGAGCTCTGAAAGCTGGGACCGTGACCTAAGGGCTAACTGTGGGACAGCGCCCGTCCTCTCCCAGGCTCAGTTTACCTCTCTGCAAACAGAATCGCCACCCCATGCAGGCTGGGAAAGGTGCCAGGGGCAAGCTTTCGGGAGGCGCTCACTCTCAGGGGCGTGCCAGCGCAGGGTCAGCCCCTCCTTAAACATTCTGCACCTGGCCCTGACACCAGATCTAAAGGGTCGTGAACCTTTACGTGAAAACACCAAGTACAGGATCTGTGAGAACCGGCAACACCCAGTCACACCCAGAGAATCCGCCGCTGCTTCTTAAAAATAACATTGACTGTGCCGGCTCTCGCTGAAAAACAACACATGCCCACCTGAGACATTTCAGAAGACACAAACACGAAGACAAAACACCCAGCACCTCAGTGGTGGATGCAGCTACCATCAGCCCGGCCTTTTCTGCTTGTGTTTGAGGGGTGAACCCTTATCTTTGGGGGCCCCAGTCTGGCACGCAGCCAACATCACCCAACACTGAGACGAGACGAGGGTGGGCCGGGTGGGTTCCAGGATCAGACCCTGCCATGAGCCTAGGGACACAGAGGTGGTCCCGGCTGGGCCCCTGAGGAAGGACAGACAGGCACAGAGCAATGCCCAGGCCAGCAGCCCCAGAGGCAGGGGGGAGGGCTGGCAGGCCACAGGGTGTGGACCCTGAATTCAAATACTGGGACTCAGGGTCCTGCCCCAGCCTGCCAAGGCCAGCGTCATGGGCCCGCTTGCCCCCAGGGCCTGAGTGGGTCAGTCTTCCCCACGGAGGGTTTGCTTTACCCAGGGGTCGCCCCCGAGGTCCTGAACCTCCCAGGAATTTCTCCTGATGTGGCCGCGCAGATGCAAACACTTTGTTCCGTGCCTCCAAGTCTCCTGTCCGGGCTCTTCCTCACACAAACCCAGGCAGGGAGTGGGCTCCGCGGGTAGCCTGCCCCTGTGGCTGGAAGCCTGGCGTCCCCAGGCTCAGGGCTGGGAAGGGGGCAGCATGGAACGGACCTCTGGCCACTCTAAGAAAGGTTCATCCAGGCACTGCCCGGCCAAGGTGCCCCTCCCGCCCCCGCATGATGACACGCCTTCAGGACGGGCCCAGGGTCTCAGGCCTTAGGGACACAGGTCTGCCCCAGGACGGCTCTGAGGGTCCGGGCGCCTCCACCAGGGTAGGGACCCGGGACGGAGCATGGCCCCACCACGGGGCGCGCGCCCGCAGGGCCCTCGACTTGCCTGTTGCCCGGGCCAGGGGACTGAGCTCCCCGCGCGCCCGCGCCCTCCCACGGGGCCTGGCGCTTTAAGAGACGCCCGATTTGCATGGCCCCGCCCCCGAGTGACCGCCGGGCTGGATATTTAAATCGTGGCCCCAGGGGCGGGGCTGGCCCCGAACGCGGTCCCGCCCGGCGCTTTCCTCCGCGGAGCTGCGGAGAGAGCGCGGCCCGGCTGAACGGGCGCGGGACGCGGAGCCCCCGACGGTGCGGCCAGTGGGCGCGCCAGCGCTCCCCGCACCCCGCCTGGCCCTGCCGGCCACCCCCGCGCGCAGCCTCGTCCCCCAGCGCCCTGCTCCGCCCGCGCCCCGTCCCGCCCGCACACCCCCGCGATGCAGCTCGGCGTCGCCTGGCCGCTGCTGGTGGCCGCGGCCCTGGGGCTCGGGGCGCGCGGGGTGCGCGGCGCGGTGGCTCTTGCCGACTTCTACCCGTTCGGCGCCGAGCGCGGCGACGCCGTCACCCCCAAGCAGGACGACGGCGGCTCGGGGCTGCGGCCGCTCTCGGTGCCCTTTCCGTTCTTCGGCGCCGAGCACTCCGGACTCTACGTGAGTAACCCCGGGCTCGCGGGGCGCCCGGGAGGGGAGGGCGCTGCGCCCCGGCCCCTGCCCGCCGGGCCCGGACTCCCGCCGCCGCCGCCAGCCATTTGGCACCGGGGCGGCCCGAGGTGGAATGAGGACAGCGCTTCCTCCCTCGGCGGCCAAGGCCGGACAGCGGCCCGCAGGAGAGGCGCGCGGGCGGGGCGAGGGCGGCAGCCGCCGGGCACCGAGGCGGGGGGAGTGGAGCGCGGCGCCCCAGCCCCTGCCAGACCTGCCGAGCGCGTCTCCCCGGCGCCTGATCCCCAGGGGAGAGCAGGGGGCCCTGGTACTGCCCTGGTTTTCACACTTGGCCATGTGGCCGTGGGCACGGGCTTCCCGGGCCTCAGTTTCCCAAGTGGGGCTCCTGGCCTGCGAAGGTTGCAGCCCCTCCTTGGGCCATTTCAGCCCCGCCCCCCGTGGACGCCAGTGCGGCCCAAGGCCAGGAGACTGGACCCCTTGCCCAGGCGCTTAGGGCAGGGCCTGCTTCTCCGCACTCCCTCCTAAGCGGGCTAGCAACAGACTTGCCCCTCTCTCCCCTCCTCTCCGCAGTCTGAGGTCTGGCCGCTCAGGCTCAGACCCTCCAAACAGGACTCCCAGTGGGACTCCTGGGGCCAGGGACTCATGACAGCAGGCTCAGCTCAGCTGAAGGAACAGGCCCGAGTGCCAGTTCTGTCTCCATGGCTCCCAGAGTGTGACCCTAAGCCAAGCCCTTATGGCCGCCCAGGGAATGAAATGCACCTGGTAACTGCATGGAGCACTTGCCCTGAGTAGGCCACCGTGCACTGGAACTTGGTGGTTTCCTGAAACATCCCAGATCATATCTAGAAAACTGCTGGGCCAGCCTCTAGTAGAGGCTCCATCACCACTGCCACCTCCACCATCAGCCCTCCCACACTTTCACCCACCTCCAGTCTCAAACCACTGCCAGCCACATCGCCTCTGCCATCTGTGCTGCCCAGAGTAACACCACCTGTACTGCCAACTCCACCATCAGCACCACCTCCTTCATCCCCACCAGCAGCAGCACTCCCTCCACCACCACCACCCCCATGGTCCCCAGCTTCCCGTCGTCACCATCCACATCCTCTGCATGGCTATCATCATCTGTCGCCGCCTCCATCCACAGGGCCTCCTCCACCACATGCCCTCCAGGGCACCTCCCACCCCACAACTCCCAACACCATCCACAGTGCCCACTGTGTTTCCGCCACCTGCTCAGGAAGGCCTCCCCGCCTCGGTGGCAGCACTGGGTGACCTGACCGTGGTGGGGGAGCAGCCATGCTGTCGATGCTACCCCCTGAAAGTCCCTCTGGACCAGGACTTGGACAGAGGAGCAGGACTGACTGCTGGAAGTACGAAGTGGATAGGGCAGAACGGCACTCAGGGTTGACCCAAGCTGGAGGAGGCCTGTCCACTTTAGGTATGGGACACTCACATTGGCACCATCCGAACGGAACTCAAAAGGCTCCTTAAGCATTTGGGCCAGGCTCCGCGTTCCCGCCCAAAGTCACAGGTGAAAAATATTATTAAAATGGTTAACCCACTTAACAGCCTCACCAAAAACATCTACTCTTGCCAGAACAACTAGGGGAAACAGCTCTAACGTGGGAAGATCTGCTAGGAAAACAAGGGTTTCGTCAGAAATGAACCTTCTGGCTGCTAACAAAACATTTATCTCCATCAGAGCTTTTTCCTGAAACAAAGATATTATTTGAAAAACATTTGCTGATGTGGACGCAGTGCCTGCAGTGCACTTCACCTTTCTGTTTGCTTAGCAGGAAGGAAAATGGGATTCTTGAGGGTGCGTTGCCCAGGACACTTTGCCTGAAGTAACTGTGAGGGCTCTGTGGTCAAGGAGGGAGAGAGGAAGGGGTGCTTGGCAGCAGGTTAGGGCTGAAGCCAGGTGGAAAGAAGGGAGGCATTTGTTCTGAAGGAAGTGGACCTGACTGGGGCCTCCCACGCCCACCCAGGCCGAGCAGACCCTCTTCTGAGGCCCCTGGCTCTGGCCCTTGTCCAGCTCCAGTCAGTAGGGCATGGTGTCTGCTGGCCCTGGACTCAGACCCCCATGTCAGGCCCAGCCAGGACCTTCCAGCCTCCATCCCACTGCAGTGACCTCTGTGCTCCTCTGCCCCCAGCCTGTGGCTTGACCTAGAGTAGGCTTGTTGTCTGAATGAATGAACGTGCCTCCCTCTGACACTGCCCGCAAGTCACAGGTAGAAATTAGAAGTGCTCTTGCATGAGATGGGTGCTTCTTCAGTCTTCATCAGAAATAGCACATGGATTATGGCCCTAGCAAGACAGCTCTGCCGCACGTGGAGCGGCCCCTTTCCCGAAGGGACCCATGGTTTTGCTTCTGTCTCATGTCATAGTAGCTGTATGTGTGTGGTAAGTCGTAAGGCTCTGAAAAGTGTTGAAAGTGCATTTTATTGCTGAGGTTCTACACACAAACAAAGATAATGCAGCCAAGGAGTGTGGCATGTTGAGGAGTGTGGCACACCGAGGAGTGTGGTGTGCCAAGGAGTGTGGCATGCCGAGGAGTGTGGTGCGCTACTGCTACCCTGCCATGCAGGAACTGCCAGTGTCTGCATGAAGACGGAGCTTGCCGTGGTCCGTGGGGTCTAGTGGTTTCCTAGGGGCAGGTGCAGGTAATGAGAGAGGAAATCTTCCTGGTGCCCCCTACACTGAAGCCCTTGGCTCCAACCACTGCCCCCTCCCACGGCATGGTCTTTAGAACATGGGAAGATCTCGGTTTCTTTGGTATCAGGACCCCTGACAGAGCCCTGAGCAGAGGCAGGGAGGATTTGAGGGTCGAGAGTGGGTGGTGCCCTGCAGAGCCCGCAGGCAAGGAGGAGGAATGCAGACAGTCAGCCTGATCCTGGCTGGTGCTGGCCAAACCCCTACTCTGCGTCCTGAGGCTTGGTGCCATACCCCAAGTCTGCTCGCTCTGGCTCTGCATGACATTCCCAGCCGGGCACAATCCTGGCCCTACCCCTCCCAGAACGCAGAGCCCAGGGCAGCTGCTCTGGTGTGGGAGCTCGCATGCAGCCTGTGACCTTTGCCTGGTCATTTCCTCCCTGAGCCTCTGTCTCCCCATCTGTGTGGTGAAGCTCCCCCGTCAGATCGTACCTGTGACACACTCCATCACTGTCACGGTTGTGTGGTCACCAGCTCCAAGGCATCAGGAAAATCCACCCTGACCCACAGGGACTGTCTCAGCGGGACCGAGGCCTGCGCATGAGCGCATCTGGGAGAAGACGTGGGGAGAAGTCACTGCCCTCTCTGCTCTTTTCTGAGCTCATGAAACACCCCAGCAAATGCAGGAGCTCCTTGGCTGGGAGGAGGGTCCTGGGCTGCCCCCTTGGCCACCCTAGTCACTGAGGTTCCAGGGCTGGCCCACCCCCTGCTGTGGGCTTGGCCAAGGTAGTCCTGCCCCTCATCAGCACCCCCTTCTTGATGATGCCTGGGTATGGCGGAAGCAGATGGAAGGGGATCCTGGGGAAGAGGAATAGGGCTGTAGTCAAGGAGGATGCTGGAGTGAGAGAGCCTGATGACTCCAAGTCAAGGCCATGAGCCCAGGACAGCTGTGATCTGCCTGGACCTCACAGGCAACCCCTGAGAGGATGGAGCAGGACAGTCATGCCCAGTGCAGATGAGGAAACTGAGGCTCAGAATGCAGATTCAGGGGTCTTCAGTCTGCTAGGTCCAGCTGCCTCCTTACTGTGCCACCCCAAACTCAATGGGACCCAAACAGAAATCCTGCTTCCTCCCTGGCCCCCACCCATCTCCGTGAATGAACCCCTGAGAGCCTCCCCGATGCCTCCTTCCTCTCCCTCACCCTCCATGTCAGCAGCGGCTCCGCCTGCATCTCTATTTGGACCACTTCCCAGCTGTCCCCTTCCTGATGCAAGCTCCGTCCCCACTTGCCTGGACACCTGCAGCACCCCCTTGCTGACCTCCAGCTCCTGGCCTTTCCCTCCAGCCTGCCCTCCTCTGTGCAGAGTGGGCAAGGGAGCAGTACAAAACGCCGGTAGGATCCTGTCTCTCCTCGCCAGAATCCCCGCTACACTTCCCTGCCCCCGCCCCCCCCACTCAGACACTCCCCCAGCCCCACCCTCTGTGCTCACTGCAGCTTGTTGGTTCTGACCTCACCTGGGGTGCTCCTTAGTTTTCTTGTTTGGGATATGCACCCCATGAAGGCAGGGACCACATCCATCCTTATGCCACCATTCTGGTGGTGGGCTCAGAATAGGCCTCAGACCACAGCCTGCGGCTGTAGTGGTGGTTGTGCCCCTGTGCAGGCCTCTCTCTTCCACCCCTGCTGAGGCCAGAGGATGAATGCAGCAAAATGCCTGTGCCCTGAGCAGTGACTCCTCCTGTGCCACATCCACATGGTGGGCTCATGGTGGTGGCCACCAGCACATTTCTGCACCCTGTGTTCCCCAAAGCAGAAGCAGTCCCACCATCCCTGACAGGGTGAGTCTTAGCCTGGGGTTCAGCTTTTCCACACAGAGATGCAGGACCTGCACACTTCAGCCTCAGCCCACGGCTGGCTCTCTCCCAGGACCGGCCTGACGCATGGCCCAGGCACAGCTGTTGGAACACGGTAGTGTGGTAGGGGGTCCTGGCTGCATGCTGGGCCCCATAAGGAAAGTCTCTGTCTGCACTGCCCCACCTCTGCAGGTGACCTGCTTAGAGAAGAGGCTCACAGGGAAGACAGGTCAGTTTGTGTGATACTGACATGAAGTGTTGTCTGTGACATTTCTGTGTGTGATGGGCCTTGAGAAGCCGTAAGACTGCACACAGGAACAGCAGTTTGTAAAGGTGACCAGAACAACATGGGTTATCATTTGTACTGCCCTCTGCCTTCTAATATCTCTAGTTTCTGATGAGCCCTTTCTTGGCTGAGTGAGCTGGAGCAGGGCTGGAAGCCCCAGGGCTGGATAGGGCCAGGCTGTCCTATGTGAAGAAGGAGAGAGGCTGATGCATGCATGGAGGGGAAGATCCTGGAGTGGGGATGCGCCTGGGGGTGAGACTGACCTCTGCCTGCAGCGCAAAATGGTCCCCACATCCCACCAGGGGAGCCATGAAGAAAGGAGGTGTGTGTAGGCAGTGGGCACAATGCTGATAAAATGGCAGTCTGAGCATTTGTTGTGGCTTCTTGTTCTGGCTTCCTGTGAAATCTTCAGCAAAACCCTTACCACACCTAATGACTGTGGCCTTGATTCTCTTTCTTGTAAATGCTAAAAAAAAAAAGAAGTATAGTATTTATTTTTTTAAATCCAGCCTGACAAATCTCTTCCTTTTAATTAGAGTGTTTTAGACCATTTACATTTAATGTAATTATCCATATGGTTGAATTTTAACCTATCATCTTCCTATTTGTTACATCTGTTCTCTATAGTTTCTTTTGGATTTTTAAAAATGATTTCATATTATCTCTACTACTGACTTATTAGCTACACCTCTGATTTATTTTTTCGTGATTATTCTAGATGTAAAACACGTTTTTAACTTAATATAGTTTACCTTCAAATAATATTATACACTTTCAAATATGATATAATAACCTTATGACAGCGTACGTCCATTTCCCTTCTGGCCCTCATGCTGTTGTTGTCATATATATTACTTTACACGTGTTATAAACCCAATAATGCACGGTTAACTTTTTGTTTGTTTGTTTGTTTGAGATGGTGTCTCACTCTGTCGCCAGGTTGGAGTGCAGTGGCATGATCTCGGCTCACTGCAACCTCCACCTCCCAGGTTCAAGCAATTCTCTGCCTCAGCCCCCTGAATAGCTGGGATTACAGGTGCCCACCACCACACCCAGCTAGTTTTTTTTTTAATTTTTGGTAGAGACGGGGTTTCACCATCTTGGCCAGGCTGGTCTTGAACTCCTGACCTCGTGATCCACCAACCTCAGCCTCCCAAAGTGCTGGGATTACAGACGTAGGCCACCATGCCTGGCCAATGGTTTTTTTCTTTAAACAGTTAATTATAATTTAAAGAGATTAAAAATTAGAAAGTCTTTTACATTTAACCATATATTTACTATGAAAGTCTTCATTTCTTTGTGTAGGTCCAGATTTCTTTTTTTAAAAAAATTTTTATTTTTTAAAGTTTAGCTTAGTTTTGTTTTGTTTTTGTTTTCGTTTTTGTTTTGAGATGGAGTCTCACTTACTCTGTCATCCAGGCTAGAGTGCAGTGGCATGATCTCGGCTCACTGCAACCTCTGCCTCCCGGGTTCAAATAATTCTCCTGCCTCAGCCTCCTGAGTACCTGGGACTACAGGCGCCCACCACCACGCCCAGCTAATTTTTGTATTTTTAGTAGAGATGAGGTTTCACCATGTTGGTTAGGCTGATCTGGAATTCCTGGCCTCAAGTGACCTGCCCACCTCAGCCTCCCAAAGCACTAGGATTACAGACCTTACCCACTGTGGTCGGCACAGATTTCCATTTTTATATCATTTTCCTTCTGCTTGAAGGACTTCCTCTAATGTTTCTTATAGTGTAAACCTGCTGGCATAAATTATCTCTGTTTTTTTAAAATCTGAAAATCTCTTTATCTTCATTTTTTGGAAGATATCTGCTGGGTGGGTGTAGAATTCCAGATTGACTTTGGATTTTGTTTGTATTTTAAATCTTTTGAAGATGGTGCTCTGTTGTCTTCTGATTGGCATAGTTTCTAACGAGAAGTCTGCTGTCATTCCCATCTTTGTTCCTCTGTATATGCATCTTTTTTGTCTGATTGCTTTTAAGATTTTCTTTTTATCACTGCTTTTCAGCAATTTGGTTATTACCTGTATTGTTGTAGGGCTTTAAAAATATTTCTTCTGCTTGGTTTCATTAAGACTCATGATTTGTGAGTATATAGTTTCCATGAAATTTGAAAAAAATCTCAGCCATCTTTGAATATTTTTTCCGTCCTTTCTCTCCTCCCTTTTGAAGACTCAAATTGTATGTACATTAAACTTCTTACTATTGTCCCAGAGCTCATTGAGAATGAGAATGAGGCTGTGTTATTTTTAAGTCTTTTTTCTCTGTCCTTCATTTTGGATATTTCTACTGTTATGTTTTCAAATTCACTGATTTTTTTTTTTTCTACACAGTCTAACCTATTCATCCCATTCAGAGTATATTTGTTTCATCTATTTCACTTTTTAGTCATATAAGTTCTATTTGGATCTTTTCTGTGTTTTTCATTTCTCTCCTCATTATGTTGACATTTCCTTTTCTATCCTGGGCATATTTTTCATATTTATAATAATTGCTTTAAAATTACTGCCTACTAATTTCAGCATGTACTTTTTAATACAATACTTTGACTATATATCTGTGAACAAAAGTGAAAAGAATGGTGAACCATTATTAAACTCCATGTGTAGAATTGTTTTGCTCGGTGGTATGGGTTAGAAATGTTGAGGCTTTGGAACACATAGATTGAGAATGATGTGAGCGTCTCTTGAAGACAGGAGTTGCAGGTATGGAAAGGAGGAAACATCAAATAAAACCTGTGGCTTTGTGTTAGGTTTGACTTGAACATATCAGTATAACCTCATGGCATTTATTCCCATATATGGATTATGACAGGTGGGTGTGGACACAGGTATATACGCCTGTGTGTCTACCGGCATCCACAGTTCCTAGCTGTGTCCACTGAGATAAATGCAAGCAGCAATACCTCAAGAGCAAAGGGCACTTCCATGCTCAGATCTTGGCTGCTCAACACCAGTCTCCACTGAAAAGAACCAGGGTGCCTTGGAGATCCTAGGGTCGTGGCAAGAGAAGTATAAGATGAACCTGGAATAGCTTGTTGTGCCATAAAGTAAGGAAGCACGAGAAGAAGGATGAAGACGGGTCAAAAGGACACAGAGACCCTCCAGCAGGGGCCCCCACTGGCAGCGTTTGGGACAGTTGGAGCATTAAACAAAGAATGATAGTAACAGATTCTAATCTGTTACATAAAGGAGAAATCCATGGCTTCACACTGATATAAGTAAATAAATGATGAAACCTACAAATGAGGAGAACACAGGATTGATAGCTTTGCATCAGTGTTAAGTTTCCTGCTGTGGGTGACTGTATATGCTTACATGAGAGAAGATCCTTGTTGATGGGACATACGAAATGTTTACGGGGGCAGAGGGTCATGAGGTCTACAACTTATTCTCATGTCCTGAGTTTTCGTTGATAAGGTGAAGCTAGAGCTTCTTGGCAGAGAAGTGGCCACGTGGCCAAACCTCATTCTCCCAGGCAACCCCCACAGAAACTTGGTGCATTCATTCACTGTTGACTTACTCAGTACTTCATGTGTTCGCTCCTTCAGTCCAAAACCTTGATTGCACCCTTGCTCTGATTTAAGGAGACAGGAGAGCAGCCATGCGTCTTTGTTTAGTATTAAATTTAGTTACTTTTGTCTGTTTTGTTGGCCGTGCTGTCAAGCTTTCAGAACAGTGCTAGCTCCTAGAAGCTGCTCCGTAAATCATTATTGTTCATCTTCTCATTGTTGGGATGATACATCCGTAATTCCATCATCCAAAAATGAGTGCTGTTAACATTTTGGTGAAGTTCTTCCTTTTCTGTTTTCAAGGATAGGGTTTTACAAAACAATCTTCGGGTTACCATCTCATATGGGTCTCTATTTTGCATATTTCTTTCAATGCTACACCACGAGCATTTACCCGTGCCCTGACTTCTGTGAAACCATGCTTTTTCATGACAATGCAGGATTCCGTTCTGTGGCTGCACTGTGACTGGTTTAACCAGTCGCTAGTTATTGGCTCTGTGGTGTTTCAGAGTCTCCTGAATCAATGTGCGTCTGTCCTACATGGGCCTTAGTGCAGGCCTCCCTCTCCTTCCCTCCCTTGCAATAGACTGTCCCATGTGGGCTCACTGGATCCAAGGCAGGGAGCTTTTCAGGGCACTTCCCTGCTGTCCGCCACTGCCCAGAAGGGCATTCGCAGTTACACCCTGCCGTGGGTGAAGGCGGCTGTGCCACCTGACTCACGGAGCGCAGCCTGGAGGTGGTCGCTCCCCAGCTTTGACAGGTCTGGATCCTGTATGTCTCCAAAGCAGGCGTCCGTGCTGCTCCAGGGCTGCCTGGGGGCGTGGCAGGAATGCAGACCACCCAGGGCAGATCCCAAGTGGGGGAACACAATCAGTGCCGTGACCAGGGGCTCCTGGAGCTGGCTTAGAGCCCCACTTGGGAAGCACGGCCCCTCCCTCCGAGGGCTGCTCATGGTGACCCAGGGCACTCCTAACCTAACCTACTCTGCAGGCTCTAGTCTCCTCCTGCCTCCTATTTACTGCAAAGGGGTGGCCGGGACGAGCCGTCCCCACAGGGTCCCAGCCAATAGTGCTCCTTGCACTCCTTCTGCCCGTGAGCTTCTAGGCCAGACAGGGTGTCCTGGTGTTCTGACTGGTGTTGGGGGTGGGGGCTCCGGGCAGATCCAAGGGCAGGACAGGCTGGAATGGTCTGGGCCTGGTCACACTGCTGCATGTCTGCGACCAGGCAGGTGGGAGCCCCAACCTGAGTTCACCCCATTCATCCTCTATGAGGACCAGCCTCAATACCCAAGTGCCTCGGCATCCATTCCCTGGTTCTTTGCAAAGCAGGGCAAGTCATTCATTCAGCCAGCAGGTGTCAGTTACTAGACACCGCTGTGTGCAGCCCCTGCCCTGCTCCCATGCTGCCTGGGGCTCAGCACATGCTGACGTCGCCTCTGGGCTCTGCGGACTGGTCAGGGAGCACCAAGTGGGAGCAGGACTGTGGCCAGCCCGGGACCCTGACCCCAAAGCCTCCACACAGGAGGGCAGCCCAGGATCACACTGTCCTCTGAGCTTGTCCAGGATCTTGTCAAGGGTCAGGCACAGCCTCTTGGGCCCTTGAACCCACCTTCAGCAAATATTTCCTGCCATCAGCTCTGGAGTGTGTTGGAGGCAGCAAAGTGGAGCAGGCAAGGCAGCCTTGGAGGCTCACTGGGGGCAGGACGTGGGGATGGGGCTGGGGTCCCAGAGGAGTGACAGGGGTCCCCATGAGTAAGACTCTCAGGTATGTGGGGAGTGGGGGACAGACCAGGCTTGCATCTTGAGATTGCATCTCTGACGGTGGTGGCTGCAGAGGACAGTGGCCCAGTGGCCACTGCAGAGATGCAGGGTGACTGCGAGGAGGCCCCTCCCCTCTGAGGTGTGGACAGGCTGAAGGCAGCAAGATCTCAAGAGGCCAGGAGGCAGCGGCCCAGGCTGGCGATGGATGGAAAGGGTGGGTATAGACACCCAGAGAGTGTGGGGCCACTGCCCCCAGGCCAGGCGCGCCCTGGCGCCTCTGGGGGATTGGGCCGTGGCCTTGCTGACCGTAGGGACTGGCGGAGCACCTGGCCAAGGTGGGAAGCAAGTGAGGCAAGGAGCGGGAGGCAGGAGCTACTGTCAACACATGGAAGCAGAGGGGCTGGTGGAGAGGGAGAGTCTCTGAGGACAGCAAGAGGGACAGGGCATGAGAAGGGGCATGGCCCCATGGAGACAGGGAAGCCAAAAGACCGAGGACCTCAGCTGCAGGAGAGAGAGGACAGGGCATCAGCACTCTCCTGGGAACCCTCCCTTCCTCCTTCCCTGTCTGGGCGCTGAATGCAGCTCAGATGTCCCCTCCTCCAGGAAGTCGCCCTGGCTGTCCCTGGTGGTAGCTCTCTTCCCTCCCACTGGAACACCCCCTTGGGTGACTGCTTCTGTCCCATGTATGTTTCCCTGGAGGCCCAGCCCGGTATTGCCCTCGGTGGCTGAGCCAGGGTCCAGCCTCCTTCCCTTCAGGGCTGGCATGAGGCCGCTCAGCGGGAGACCATCCCCTTCAGCTCCAGAGGCCCTGCCCATCCCCCTCGCCCCCTGCCGCCCCAGGACGCCAGCCCCCACTGCACTGTGCTTGTGGGAGGAATCCTAATTGCCTAGAAAGCTGCCAGGAAATAAAAGACATGCCTACATTTTTCAAAACAAGCTTCTAAAACACCTCGGGGCTGTGCTGTTTCACTCTTGGCGGAGGAGTCCACGCCGGGAACCGCAGCACCGCCTTTGTGATCTAAAGTTTGCAGAGCCCGGGTGCTGCTTCCTGGCTCCTGGGGCCCTCGGAAGTCTCCTGGGTCCCTGGCTCCCCTCCAGGCCCACCCTGCCCTGCTCAGAGCAGCCCCTCGGCTCAGGCCGGGGGAGCAGGCTGTTGCATATTGGCTTTTTCAGCCCGAGGCCACCTCCCCAGCCGAGACTCCCCAGGAGCTTCAGCTCTTTCCTGCTTTCATCCAAGTCGGAAATGCCACTGGAGCATGTCTCTGTGCTTCCTCCTGAGCCAGCAGAGGGCCAGCCCTGTTCTGCAGGAAAGGCATGGGTGCCCGAGGGCAGGAGAGCCCTGAGTGCCAGTGGCCAGCCCCATCTCCCATGGAGGAGGCCGACGGCCTCCTCCAAGTCCCCAAGTCACTGCAGCTGCAGGTTCCATGTGGCCTGGGGCCTCCCCAGGGCAGCAGCTGACCAGCAGCCCAAGAATCTCAGCCTGCTCAGAGGGGTCAGAGCGGCCCTTTCATGACAAGGCCACTGTGAGGCTGGCTGGCCTTGACCACAGCCTGAGAGAGGGGGGTGAGGACGGGGCGTGGGGCACTCACCGGGGTGCCCACCATGCTCAACTGTGTCCAACGCAGAGCTTTTTCCAGGCGGCCTGTGTGTGAGCCCCTCCCAGGACCTTTGTCACCCACCTGGGACTATGACGTCCAGATGGCAGTCTTGCTTTTCTCAATAGCCGGTGCTTGACTGGGAGGAGAGCGATGCCAGCACTGATCCAGGGCCTGGGCTTCAGGCTGCAGGCAGAGCCATGACCCCAAAGGAGACCAGAGGGTGGCCACGGGGAGGCCCTAGACAACAGGATCTGCAGGGAGGGGCTGGGGTGCTGGAGGATGCAGCCAGGGCCTGCTGCAGCATCTCTACCCTGCAGACCCAGAACAAGCACACCACCCTCCCTCCCTGCCTGGGGGTGGCAGGTCTCCTGGGTCTCCTTGCACATGGAGTGGTTACATTTCTGCAAGTGTCCCAGTGGCGCTGGGCAGGCCTGCCAGGCTAGCTTCAGGCCCCAGACCCCAGCAGACAAACACTGACCCTCAGCAGGTGTCTGAGATGCCAGCGCTGGGCAGCCTGCTGGTATTCCCGCCCCTGAAGTCAGGACGAGGGACTAAACCCGCACTGTTCCTCTGTGAGTGCTCAGGTCCACCCCTAGGCATGAACGGGGACATGGGCTGGGAGACGGGCTAATCCTTTCTCCTTGTTCTCCATGTCTGTATGGCATGTTTTACAAGGTGCTATTGCAAGTAGGCAAAAAACAATAATAAAATTGTCACTTTTCGGGAAGTAGTGTTTTCCCAGCCCTGAAGGAGAGGGACCCCAGTGCTGGGGAGAGAGGGGTTGCCGCATGGCTCCCTGCCCTGCTTCTAGCTCCTGGGCCCTCTGGCCTGGGCCTTGCCCACTACCCACCCTCCACCGCACATTGGGACGTCCACATATGGAGAAAGGAAGTCCCACGGGCCCCTGCCCTGCACTGCGGTGCTGGCGCTGCCCTGTCCTGGCTGCCCTGTCCTGGCAGGGGAAGGGCCAGCTTGTTCTGCCTCCTCCCTGGCTCAGCCCCCAGCGGGGAGGGCAGCAGCTGTCTGGGGTGGGGAGAGACGAGAGCTGGAGCAGGGCTGCGGTGGGTGGGCCCCTGCCTCTGCACACCACACACCTGCAGGCTGGGCTCCCGCTTCAAAGGCCGGCGGAAAACTCAGGGCAGCAGCTCAGGAGCCAAGCAGGGAGTGGGGCCAGCTAAGGGAGAGTGTACGGGGTGCAGTGAGGGGCAGAGCAGGGAGGTCCCCCACACCAGGCAGGTGGCCCAGCCCCAGGGACCTCGGCCACAGCGGCCTCCTGCCCCCAGTGCTTCTCCCCCAACCCAGAGGTACCACTTGTCACTTCTAACCCTTAGCTCTTTTTTCCAAAACATGTGCCAAAAAGGGTACAAAACAAACGTGCAAAAAAAGAGCAAACGTAACGCAAACCCTGGTGGGCCCACCGCCAGGCCAAGAGCAGACGCTGCCACCGCCCCACCCTGTGCCGCCTCCCGGAGGCAGCCCCTCTGGCCTGTGAAATCGCCTTCTCACACCCGCTTTTTCCCTCCCTGGTGTTTTGAGGGCGGCTGATCCACATCTCTGGTGGTGTTACTTCATTATCCCCTCTGTGTCATGGTATGAGAAGATCACAGGTTCTTTGTTTACAGTGGTACACATTTGGGGCTGCTATTGTTGCTTTAATTGAATTTTTCCAGCCTTATTGAGACCAAATTGACAGACAAAATTGTGTGATTTGATATACCTACACGTTGTGAAATGACCACAATCGCATGAATCAACACATCCATCAGCGCAGTTGCCATTTGTGTGTGTGCATGTGTGTGATGAGAACACTCAAGATTGCTCTCTTAGCAAATTCCAAGTAAACGAGGCAGTACTGTTAACTACAGTTGCCACGCATTACATGGAGACCCCAGACCTTACTCACCCTGTCTGACGGAAGCTTTGCACCCTCCAATCAACATTTCCCCATTTCCCACCCCAGCCCCTGGCAACCATCCTTCTACTCTCTGATTTGATGGACTCAACCTAATTTTAATTTTATTTATTTTATTTTAGAGACAGGGTCTCACTCTGTCACCAGGCTGGAGTGCGGTGTCCTGAGCCTAGCTCATTGTAACCTCGAACTCATGGGCTCCAGCGATCCTCCCACTTCAGCCACACCCCACTCCGCCCCACCCCCCTGCCCCTAGTAGCTGGAATTATAGGCATGCACCACCACCCCCAGCTATCTTTTTATTTTATTTTTCTTTTTTTGTAGAGACAGGGTCTTGCTATGTTGTCCAGGCTGGTCTTGAACTCCTGGCCTTGAGAGATCCTCCTGCCTCAGCCTCCCAAAGGGCTGGGGGTTACAGGCGTGAGCCACCACACCTGGCTGAGTTCAACTATTTTAGATTCCACGTATCAGTGTCTTTCTGTGCCTGGTTTATTTCACGGAGCATAATGTCCTTCAGTTTCATCCAAGTTGTTGCAAATGGCAGGATCCCTCTTGTCGTGGCTGAATAACATTCCGTTATGTGTACATATGTCTGTATATATACACCACGTTTTGTTTATCCATATTCATCCATCAGCAGACACTTAGGCAGAGTCTCTATCTTGCTTTTGGGAGTGCAGCTATTCTGTGAGATACTGATTTCATTTCACTGGGTATATACTCAGAAGTGGGATTGCTAGGCCATATGTTTGTTGTATTTTTAATTTTTTAGGTGGGGCTGTTCCTAGCTTTAGACTACTGTTTTTTCTTTTCTTTTTTTTTTTTTTTTGAGATGGAGTCTCACTGTCTTGTCCAGGCTGGAGTGCAGTGATGCGATCTCAGCTCACTGCAACCTCCGCCTCCCGAGTTCAAGCGATTCTTGTGCCTCAGCCCCCCAAGTAGCTAGGATTACAGGCGCGTACCACCATGCCCAGCTAACTTTTGTATTTTTAGGGGAGATGGGGTTTCACCATGTTGGCCAGGCTGGTCTCGAACTCCTGGCCTCAGGTGATCCACCTGCCTCAGCCTCCCAAAGGTATGAGCCACCATGCCAGGCCTAGACTACTCTTAACAATGCTGTTTGTGAAAACTCTTGAAGGCATGTCCTGGTGCACCCAAGTCCACATTTGTGTGGAGTCCACACCCAGGAGTGGGATTTCTGAGCTGTGGGATGTGTGTGGATGTTCCCTGGCGGCACATCCCGGCCAACGCTTCTGCAAATGAAGCAGCTATGGGGTGTGGGGTCACCGTGGTCTCCTTTTCTTTTCTGTGAATGAGGCTGAACAGTCTCATATGTTCACTTGCCAGTGGATTTCATCTTTTGTGGAGTGACTGTTGAAGTATTTTCTCTCTTTTCTACAGAGTTTTCTTCTTTCTCACCAATTTCTGGGGGTTCTTGGTAAAAACACCAGGTCGTAAGTGTTGCAAATATCTTCTCATTCTGCACTTGTTTCATCCTCCTGAATGGCGTTCTTGGGTGGACAGAAGGTGTTCGTTTTACTGTAGTAAATTCTCCAGAGTGCTTTCCAACAGTCCGGTAGCTGTTTCATTTTGTCCTTCACGCTCAGGTCTCTAATACACCTGGAGGTGATGTTGTGCGGCCCGAGGTGGAGTCATGCGGATTCCTTTTTGGAGGAAAGGAAAGCAGAGCCAGCACTGCTGTTGAGAAGCCGCCTCTCCCCATATCCCCCCAGCGCCGTTTGGGCTGTTCCTGGGCTCTCCCTCCTGCTTCTCTGTCCCTGAGCCAGGAGCGTTGGGCTACTGTGGCCTGATGAGAAAGGCTGGCATCGCCCAGAGCAAGCCTTTCCACCTTGCTTTTCAGGAGACCGTCTTGGTTACTTTGGACTTTGCATTTTCACGTAAAATGCAGAATTGGCTTATCAAGTTACACACACATATACGCACACTTGTTGTGATATTTATGGGGATTGCATCGACTATACAGATTAATGTGAGGAAAACTAATACCTTTACCATATTGAGTTGTGCAATCTAGGAACCTGGCACATTTCTGTATTTACTTAGGTTGACTTTAACATTTTCAGTAAGGTTTCAGAATTGAGTGCAGAGAAGTCTTGGCCATCTTTTGTTAGATTTACTCCTGGGTACTTGATTTTTTTCACACTATCATAAATAGTGTCTTTTCTTTAATCTCACTTTCTGGTTATTGCTGGCACATTGAACGACAATTGATTTTTTACATTTTCTAACTTTATATCCAACTTCCTGACAAAATCCCTTACGAATCTTGATAAATCATCTATGTGCAGAGTCATGGGGTTTCTACATCCACATTCAGTCACGGCAGCAGTGGGGCTCCTTTCTACTCATTTTACTTTTTGACGCATTTTTATGTTTTCCTGCGTTGGCTGAGACCTCCCATGAATTGTCTCATAGCAGTGGTGTCGGTAGAAACCTTGACTTGTTCCTAGTCTCAAAAAGCAAGCGTTCGAGGTTCAGCATTGAATACGATGTGTGCGCTTGTGTGTCTGAAGCCTTCTTCAGATTGCCAGCTGCCTTCTACTCCTCATATTCCCAGCATTTTTAATCACAAATGGACGTCGACTTTTATTCCATGCCTTCTCTATACCTCTTCAGATGATAATATGATTTTCTCCTTTAATCTGTTAAATTGGTCATTTAAATTAATCAAATTAATGGCAAATTAAATTAATTGGTTTTCTGATGTAAAGCATAGCTGTGTTCCTAACAAAAGCCCACCTCTGTCATGGTGGATTATTTATCCTCTTTGTATATTGCTGAATCAGTTTGCTAATCATTCATTTGAGGTTTTAGCAACTTTATGTGAAATTGGCCTGGAGTTGTCCATTCATGTACTGTCTTTGTTAAATTTTAGTATCCAGATTATGGTAGCCTCATAAAATGGATTTTTCTGTCCAGAAGAGTCTATGTGTTTCTGGAATTATTTCTTGAATGTTTGGAATAACTCACTGGTGATGCCATATGAACCTAGAGTTTCTTGCTGGGAAAATTTTGAATATTCATTCAATTTAATGATTATATAAAAAGTTGCATTTTCTATTTCTACTTACATTTGGTAAGTGGCTTCTTTCTTTCTTTCTTTCTTTCTTTCTTTCTTTTTCCGCTCCCTCCCTCCCCCCCCCCCCCCCCCCCCGCTTCTTTCTTTCTTTCTTTCTTTCTTTTCTACTTTCGATGGAGTTTTTGCTCTTGTTGCCCAGGCTGGAGTTCAATGGCGCAATCTCAGCTCACCATAACCTCTGCCTCCCCGGTTCAAGCAATTCTCCTGCCTCAGCCTCCCGAGTAGCTGGGATTACAGGCAGGCGCCTCCACGCCCGGCTAATTTTGTATTTTTAGTAGCGATAGGGTTTCTCCATATTGGTCAGGCTGATCTTGAACTCCCAACCTCAGGTGATCCACCCACCTTGGCCTCTCAAAGTGCTGGGATTCCAGGCGTGAGCCACCACCCCCGGCCAAGTTGCATTTTTGTAGAAAGTTTTTTGTTTTATATAAGATGTCAGGATTGTACCCTTCTTACAAGCTAACAGATTGCCCTGTTACTGGTTCATGGGTGCCAGCAGAAAGCATGAGACGCCCACATTAAAGCCTCATGGCACATCAAGTAGCAAGAGCGGTTTGTGTTGGTTTCTGTTGCTGTCCAGGTCCTGCCAGCATGGCACGGAGGGGCAAGGAGATGCCGTGCACAGTGGGTTTGCATCACAGCCGAGAAACACGGAGCCTGGGGAATGCGGCCGTTCCAGAGCAAGCCTACTGTTCACCCCCAAGGCGACAGTCCATCCCTCAAGGTGGATCTCTGCAAACACAACCCTAAGAAATGACCCAGACAAAGAGTGGACAGGGCTTTGTATTCTCTTGTAGTTGGCAAAAAAGTGCAGAGGCACACCAGAGTGCCTCTCCTACCAAGCCACCTCCTCAGCCCCACACATTCTTGACCAAATTCAAATGTTCACACCAGTGTATGCCACGCCGGCAGCCAGAACCAAATCCTTCTGATCTCCTCCCACTGCAAGTGGGCGAAGCCTGCTGTCCACAGGAATCCCACAGCAGGACCTCAACCGTGACCCTCAGGGGTCCAGGCACAGCCAGCTGCGAAGAGTGCTGCAGAGCCCCGTAGGTCTAATTTGAGAGAGCCAGGATGCATCTAAGGCCTGGCTGTTGTCCTTGTGGCCCATGCAAAGAGTTTAACTGCCCTGTTGATGCCACTGTCAATAATTACAGAGGCAATGAATGAGCCAAAAAAGCGGCTCCCGCTAGAATGACCAACTCGTCCTGGTTTATCCGGAATTGAAAGTCTCGTGTCCTGGGGACCCCCTCAGTTCCAGGCTAACCAAGGTGGTGGGTACCTTGATCCCTTTCCCGACTGGAGAGGCATTCCAAGGCTCACTCCCTCCCAGCAACCCGAGTCGTTCTGTCTGAGATTCGCCATTCACCTTGCCGTGGTCCCTGCTGTGCTGATTTGGTTAAGTTTTTTTGCCATGTCGCTGCACGTTTGCAGCTTTGACCACCCTACACAACGTAACCCACAGGTGCTCAGATGACAGGGAAGCTATGAATTCAAGAAGCAAGGTTGTGCCCACACATGCACTTACAGGGGGGCATGCTTGGGTGCAGATACCACCTGCATCCACAGGACGGAGGTGGGGAACTCAGCGCAGGTCAGGTTGCCAGTACGGCAGCAGCCTGACTCAGGAGGGCCATGGGGCACCTTGCCAGGTGCTAGATTTAAGGGGCAAAGAATATTCATTGTTCACTCAGCCCCCTGCACCTCCCGGGGTCTAAGGTGGTCCCTGGTCAGGAGCCGGGACTGGCGCTCTCCCTCCTCAACCAGGAAGCCAGAATGCACATCCCAGAAACTTTCACTCACCTTTCTCCAGTTTGTCCCCAGCTCACACCCAGACCTGTCAAAGGGTGGCACGGGCACAAGGCCAGCAGGAGCACCTGAGTGAGAGCCACAAAGATGCCCTGCTCCCAGGCTGGCACCCACGGACCATCGCAGATGAACCCAGCTAGCAGTGCCCTCAACCAACCCACCCACATGTTCATGACCCAGGACTGTGTAAGCCCCACGGGAGAACCCAGGTGGCCGAACCAGAGCTGAGTGTGAATTCCTGAGGCCCCTTTTTGGCCGGGCTGCTGTCTGGAGAGCAAACCAACCAGGTGGGCTGGGGCAGCTATCAGGGAAAGAGCTGTATCAGGCCCAGAAATGGTCAGGGCCAAATCCCAAGGCTTCCAGGTAGGTCTGTGTCACCCTGCAGAAGCCCCACATTTTGTCCTGTTCATTACCCAAAGGGTGGCCACGCAGAGAAGAACCTTTTGGATGACAGGATGACCGTGTTCAGGACCAGCCTGCCCGCCCATAGTGTGTGGACCAGGAGCAGATGCCCATGGTGTGTGGACCAGGAGCAGGCAGGGAGGCAGAGGCAGGAATTTTTCAGAGTTGATTTTTGAGGAGGCTGATCTAGGGCTTGAAAATACCAGGAGCCTGTGGATGGGAGGGATCCTGGAATGTCCATCCCTACATGATTAGTGACCCATGGCTGAGTGACCTGAGACAAAGGGGGCATCACTTTCAAATGCAAATTGTCCAGAAAGTCAAAAGCGCTCAGCAGTGTTGCCAGGGTGGGCTAATTGGACTGGAACAGCAGCACAATAACCTGGAGAGTAGAGACCCCACTGGTAGTCCTGGGGGCAGGGGCAGGGGCGGGCGTCCCCCACAGTGAGACAGGCAGGCCAGCTTCTGTCAGGAGACATTAGCCTGGTATGTGGAAGTTGCTTTTGCCAACTCATGCACGCCAACTCACACAGGCAGCATGGGGTCCCTGTCATCGCCTAGTCCACGATGATGGCTGCATGGCCACTTCTGGCCCCAGAGGGATCCAAGAGGCAGCGCGGTCCAATGAGAGAGCACCCTTACCATAGGCAGCTACACGAGCAGCCCAGGCTGTCGAATCGGTGGCCAGGATTTGTCTGCACACCAGTGGGCCCCAAATGTGAGGGTGTTCATGTCTCAGGCTGTGGTCTTCCGAGTGGCAGACCAGACTGCAGACCAGGGCAGCAGGCTTTTTCTGTAGAGGGCCAGGTAATGACTATTTTCAGCTTTTCAGGCCATAGGGTCTCTGCTGTTGTCACAAAAAAGCAGCCATAGACAGTAAGTACATGAGTGCGCTCAGCCATGCTCCCACAAACTCTGTTTCTGAAACCAGGCTGGGATCCACAAAGGATGGATGGTCACATCTGACCTAAGGCCTGTTTGTGTATGACCTGTGAACTAAGAATGTTCTTAATACTTTTAAAGGGCTGCAGAAACAAAAAGAACAAAAAACAATATGCAACAGAGACCACGTGTGGTCCACAGGGCCAGAAATATTTTCGATCTGGCCCTTCCCAGAAAGTCTGCTGGCCCCTGGACAAACCAGACCATTTGCAACAACCAAAATTCAGTAAAACTTCAATGTTTCTGGTCCTTAAGAGTCCTAAGGCCAGGGTGGCAGCTTCCAGCCCAGCCCCAGTACTCACTGGTCTTCTGCTGTCTCCCAGAGTTGGCGCTGGGGCTGGACAGCCACTGCCCAGGGGATGCCATTGGGCTCCAGCTTAGCTGGACCATCTTTGAACCAGGCCCAGGGATTGGGGGCCCTGTGACTTGAGTACCCCACAGAGCCAGGGGCTCACTTCAGGCACTGGACCAGAAGGTGAGCTTCCCCAAAGGTGTAGCTGCCATTTTTTCTTATAAATCCAAGATGGCTCTTGGCTTTGGTACTCTTGATCATACCATTTCCTTTAGGCCACCAGGAGCTGTTGGGCACTGCCCTTACGTGATCAAGCTTAAAAGCCCCCAAAATAGGGGTGTCAGGTCAGTGAGTCACAAAGCCTTCATGGGTTATGCTCTTTTTCTACAAGTGCTCGCTGCAGGCCAGTAGCTACCCCGCCTTAAAGGGGGTGAAGTGGGGTCCTGCCCTGGGCAGGGGCTGCTGCTGGACTGGGAAATGGCCTCTCGACTCCAGCTGGCTTCCCTTCTCTTGGTCTCCATATTGTTTCTGCAGAAGGAACAGAGAGGCAGGGAGGGGCCATCTACGGGTCCCTCTTACCTCTGCATACCACAGTCCCTGAAAGTCCCCTCACACTACAGGACGGGAACACGCAGGCAGGAAACACCATGTCAATAGCAGTTCTACCTTCAGGTGTGAAAGCTGCACACACCCAAGTTCCGTCCTCAAGCTCACTTAAGCATCCCCACTGCAACAGCCTCGCTGTAATTCTAGTGTCTTCTTCCCTATGGGAACACCTCCAAGGGGTTTAGCATGCATAGGAGTTGGGGGGTCAGCACAGCCGTCCGGGACCACAAGAGTAGAGAGTGTCGCAGAAGTGCTGGGCCACTTGCCCCGTCCAGCTGTTAGCTCCTTGTGAGTGCCCATTCCTCTTCCCCACCCCTGCACTTCCCACATCCAGAGAAGGTCCAGGCTCAGAGGTTCCTCCCTTCCTTTGTACCTCCCTCCCAATTTATTCACACACCATTCTGTTCAATCTTTTAAAGTATACAAATCAGTGGCTTTTCATATATGTGCAGAGTTGTATATCCATCACCACAATCCGTTTTGGGACATTTTTCCTTACCCTGAATAGAAACCTCATGCCCTTTAGCTCTCACACCCCAGCCCCCCATCCACTGCAGCTCCAGACAGTCACAATCTATGTTCTGTCTCCCCTGGATTTGTCTGTTCTGGACATTTCATACAAATAGAGTCATAGTCTTTTGGGACTGGCTTCTTTAGTGTTTTCAAAGTTTATTCATGTTGTAGCACGGATCAGTACTTTGTTTCTTTTTATTGCCAAATAATATTTTATTTGTTTTTATGTATCCATTCATTAGTTGATGGATATTGGGATTGGTTCTACTTGTTTGGCTATTATGAATAAAGCTGCTGTGAATATTTACATAAACATTTTTGTGTGGACATGTTTCCATTTTCTTGAGTATATATGGTAGTGTAAGTGGAATTGCTGGTGTGTATATTAATTCTTTGTTTAATTATTTGAGGAAATGCCAGACCATTTCCAAAGCAGCTGTACCATTTGGGTTCCAATTTCTCGTCAACACTGGTTATTATCTGTTTTTTTCATTACAGCCATCCTGCCGGGTGAAAAGTGGTACCTTGCTTGTGTTTTCAGTCTCCCTCTCCCTAATGGTTAATGCTGTCAAGCATCTTTTTGGATGTTATTGGCTCCTTCTAAATCTGCTCTAGAATAATGCCTATTGAAGTTTTTATTATTGAGCTGTAATAGTACTTTATATCTTCTAGATATATATCCTTTATCCGATTATGATTTGCAGGTACTTTCTCTCATCCTGTGGGTTGTCTTTTCACTTCCTAAAGGTGTCCTTTGAAGCACAAATGTTTTTAATTCTGATAATACTCAGTTCATCTATTTTTTCTTTTGTTGCCTGTGCTTTTGGTGTCATATCCAAGAAACCATGGGATAATCCAAGGTCACAAAGATTTATACCTCTCCTTTATTCTAAGAGTTTTATAATTTTAGCTCTTACATTAGGTCTTCGATCCATCTTGAGTTAATTTTTGTATATGGTGTGAGGTAGGGGTCTAGCTTTATACTTTTCATAGGGATGTCCAGTTTTACCAGCACCATTTGTTGAAGATACTATTCTTTCCCCCACTGAATAGCCTTGGCACCCTTGTCATGACAACAGCCAAATCAAGTGGCCTTGTTTCCAGCCTACCTCTCACTGCTCAGCTTCATCAACAGGTAGGATATAGAGGAACCTCACTCTCCCCACCCCACACCACTGCAAACACTTAATACTTGTGGAGAGCATTCCCCACTGGGATCCTAGAAGACTTCTCATTTTTCCTAACATGAGCTGTGGTGGCCTTTGTCCTTCCTCTTCCAGAAAGTCATTATTCTGTCATGCTAACATTCCCCCCTCCATTGTTTCTTCTTAAGCCAGTTTTGGTAAGCTGCATTCTTCAAGAAAAGTTTCTATTTTACCTAAAATTTTTGAAAGTATTGTTATAAAGATATTGATAAAATCCTCTGATTACCTTCTTTGATAGATGAGGGGCTGAAATGGTAGCCTCTTTTTCAGTCCTAAGCAATTTGTGCCTTCTCTTTCTTACCTGATCACTCTCACCAGAAGTTTATCTATTTTATTAGTTTATTTTCTTTTCTTTTTTTTTTTTTTCTGAGACGGAGTCTCATTCTGTCGCCCAGGCTGGAGTGCAGCGGTGTATCTCCATTCACTGCAAGCTCCACCTCCCAGGTTCACGCCATTCTCCGGCCTCAGCTTCCCACGTAGCTAGGACTATAGGCACCCGCCACCACACCAGGCTAATTTTTTGTATTTTTTTAGTAGAGACAGGATTTCACCATGTTAGCCATGATGGTCTTGATCTCCTGACCTCGTGATCCACCTGCCTTGGTCTCTCAAAGTGCTGGGATTACAGGCATGAGCCACTGCACATTAGCTTAAACAAGTTTGGGCTTTGTTGGTGATTCTCTTTATTCAGGATTTGTTTTCTATTTTATTAACTTCTGCTCTTAATTTTTATTTTTTTCTTCTCTTACATACGAGTTTAATATATATTATTTTATTTACTAAACTTTGTTTAGTATATTTACTATATATGAGTTTGTTTGCTAAATATTGTGTTTATTTACTATATAGATACTAAAATATGCATGCAATCCTATAAATTTCCATTGAAGTTCTGCTTTCTCCACATCCTCACAAGTTTTTGCTAAATAGCGTTTTTGTTATATTTCTTTATACAGTTATTTATATTTCTGTTTTCTTTTTGCCTCCATTTCCTGGTGATGAGAATTTTTATTTTTTAACCTCTACTTTTAAAGTTATTATTTCTAGTATAATTACACTATGGATAAAGAGCAAGCTCTGTAAATTTTGCAGTCACTTGAAATTTGTTGGCAATTGATTTATGGCCCAATATGTGGTTTAAAAAAAAAAAGGTTCCATTTGTGATAATAGATCTATTAAGTCATTTATTATTTGTCTTGTTCAGATTTTCTTTATTCTGACATATTATCTTCATCCGTGCCTGGTCTGGTCTTTTACTAGAGAAGATACGTTGAATATCCCACCATGATTGTGAGTTAAACTATTTCCTTTGTCAAATTTTCATTTATATGTGCTGAGGCCTTGCTATTGGGTATACACAAATGCAGAGCTCTTATATCTTTATCATGATGAAGTAGATCCTCTTTACTTCTAGCGGTGCTTTTTGCCTTATGGCCTTTTTAATCTGATAATAATATGATTATACCAGCTCTTGCTTTTGATTAGCATTTGGATAGTATATCTTTTTTTTTTTTTTTTTTTTTGAGACGGAGTCTCGCTCTGTCACCCAGGCTGGAGTGCAGTGGCCAGATCTCTGCTCACTGTAAGCTCCGCCTCCCGGGTTTACGCCATTCTCCTGCCTCAGCCTCCCGAGTAGCTGGGACTACAGGCGCCGCCACCTCGCCCGGCTAGTTTTTTTTTTTTTTTGTATTTTTAGTAGAGACGGGGTTTCACAGTGTTAGCCAGGATGGTCTCGATCTCCTGACCTCGTGATCCGCCCGTCTCGGCCTCCCAAAGTGCTGGGATTACAGGCTTGAGCCACCGCGCCCGGCCTGGATAGTATATCTTTAAACTGGAACATTTAATTCATTTTCTCTTTTTTTTTTTTTTTTTTTTTTGACAGCCTTGCTCTGTGGCCCAGGCTGGAGTGCAGTGGTACGATCTCTGCTGCAGCCTCCACCCCCCAGGTTCAAGCAATTCTCCTGCGTCAGCCTCCTAAGTAGTTGAGACTATAGGCATGTGCCACCACACCCAGCTAATTTTTGTATTTTTAGTAGAAACGGGGTTTCACCATGTTGGCCATGGTTGGTCTCAAACGCCTGACCTCAAGTGCCTGCCTGGGCCTCCCAAAGTCCTAGGATTACAGGCGTGAGCCACCATGCCCAACCTTATTCATTTTCATTCAGTACATGTCTGGTGTAGTTGTATTTCACTCTACTACTTTTTTTTTTTTTTTTTTTTGACAGAGTCTCACTGTGTCACCCAGGCTGGAGTGCGGTGGTGCTATCTTGGCTAACTGCAACCTCTACCTCCCAGGTCCAAGCCATTCTTCTGCCTCAGCCTCCCAAATAGCTGGGACTACAGGTGCCTGCCACCACACCCAGCTAATTTTTTTTTTTTTTTTTTTTTGTATTTTTAGTAGAGACAGGGTTTTGGTATATTGGCCAGGCTGGTCTTGAACTCCTGACCTTGTGATCCACCCACCTCAGCCTCCCAAAGTGCTGGGATTACAGGTGTAAACCACCACACCCAGCCACTCTACTACCTTTTTTGTGCAAAATTTCCCACCTGTTTTATATTTTTTTCTCTCCTTTCTTGCCATGTTTTATGTTGAGTATGTTAATCATGCCATATTTTATTTTATTTTATTTATTTTTGAGACAGAGTCTCGCTCTGTTGCTCAGGCTGGAGTGCAATGGTGTGATCTTGGCTTACTGCAAACTCTACCTCCCAGGTTCAAGCAGTTCTCCTGCCTCAGCCTCCCAAGTAGCTGGGATTATTGGCACCTGCCACTACACCTAGCTAATTTTTTTTTTTTTTTGTATTTTTAGTAGAGATGGGGTTTCACCATGTTGGCCAGGCTGGTCTCAAACTCCTGACCTCAGGTGATCCACCTGCCTCAGCCTCCCAAAGTGTTGGAATTGCAGGCATGAGCCACCGTGCCCGGCCAATCATGCCGTACTATCCCCTCTATCAGTATAGAATATGGACACCATTTCTCTTCTTTTGGTGATTACCCTAGACCTCGGGTCCCCAACCCCTGGGGCTGCAGACCAGTACCGGTCTGTGGCCTCACAGCAGGCAGCAAGCAGCAGGAGAGTGAGCATTACCACCTGAGTCTGCCTCCTGTCAGATCAGTGGTGGTATTTGATTCTAATAGGAGCACAAACCCTATTGTGAACTGCGCATGTGAGGGATCTAGGCTGGACGCACCTTATGAGACTAACTAATACCTGATGATGTAAAGTGGAACAGTTTCATCCGCAAACCATTCCCGCACCCCCACCCCAGTCCATGGAAAAATTGTCTTCTATGCAACTAGTCCCTGCTACCAAAAAGGTTGGGGACCACTGCCCTAGACAATACAATATATACTTTTAACTTATTAATATTCACTAGCAAGTTCATTTGTACCTTTCCCCCTTCTGGGAAATGTAATGACCTTGGAACACTTCAACCTGATTTATCCTCTCTCAATGTATATTATTGTTGTGAGTTTTAATTGTATAGACTTTTTACACCATTTCATAAGGCAATATATATTATTTCTTTATATTTCATTTGCCCTTCTTTCCTTCTTGCATCTCTGATCTTACGTTTCCCTCTGACTTGAAGTTGATCCATTAGCATCTCTTTTAGTGTGGGTCTGCTATTTATTATGTATTTACCTGAATTGTCTTTATTTTGCCTTCCATAGTAAAGGGTATTTTATCTGGATATAAGACTTTATGTTGGCAGTTGTTTTCTTTTAGCACGTTGAAAATATGATTCCACTGTTTTCTAGCTTTCATTGTTGTATATGAGAAGTCAGCTGTCAGTCTACTTGCAGTGCCCCTAATGGTAATCTGTTTTTTTCTTTTTAAGATTGTCTCCTTGTGAATAATTTGTGCAGCAGCAATAGAAAAAGAAAAAAAAAATTAAGATTGTCTCCTTGTCATTGACCTTGTGCATTTCCAACATTTGTCTGATGTGGCTTTGGTTTTATTTTTCTAGCTAGTGAATCACTGTGATTCACTCTGTGTTCTGCATATGGCTTGATGTCTTTCATCAGTTCTGGAACTCACCATTGCCTTTGTGTCTCCTTTCCTTCTGGTGCTCCAAGTTGTGCATTTGTTTGGTCATCTTACTGTTCTCCATTATGTCTCATCCTTTCTTCTGTATTCTCCATCTTTTTGTGTCTTTTAAAATTCTGGATAGTTTCTTCTGACCTTTTAGTTTCAGTTCATAATTCTTTCTTAATGCATCAAATCCACTCTTCAATCTATCCAGTTCTTAATTTCTGTTATTTAGTTACTTATATCCTATTCATTTGGTTCCTTAAAATGTCTTTTGATTAAATAATTTACATTCCTGATTAATTTTTTTTATCCTAGTCTTTTTCTCTCAATTTTTTCATTGTGGTAAAACACATAAAATTTAATATCATAGCCATTTTTATATGTATGGTTCAATGATTAAAGTACATTCACATTATTCTGTAATCATTACCACCATCCACCCACAGAATTGTTTTCATTTTTCGAAATTGAAGCTCTAATCCCATTAAATAGTAAGTCCCCATTCCCCTCTTTCTTCAACACCTGGAAACCATCTTTCTACTCTCTGTCTCTATGAATTTGACTCCTCTAGGTACCTCATATATGTAGAATCATAGGTATTTGTCTTTCTGACTGGCTTATTTTACTTAGCATGATGTCTTTAAGGTTCAACCATGTTGTAGCCTATGACAGATTTCCTTACCTTTTTTTTTTTTTTTTTTTTTAAAGACAGGGTCCCTCTCTGTCACCTAGGCTGGAGTGTGGAGTGCAGTGGCATGATCTCGGCTTACTGCAACCTCCATCTCCCAGATTCAAGTGATTCTTGTGCTTCAGCCTCCTGAGTAGCTGGGATTACAGGTATGTGCCACTATGCCCAGCTAATTTTTGTATTTTTAGTAGAGACAGGGTTTTGCCCTGTTGGCTAGGCTGGTCTTGAACTCCTGACCTCAGGTGATCCACCTGCCTCAGCCTCCAAAAGTGTTGGGATCACAGGCATGAGCCATTGTGCCTGGCCAGGATTTCCTTACTTTTTAAGGCTAAGTAATATTCCATTGTATGGATGTGCTACATTTTATTTAGCCATTCGTCCTCAGTGGACACTCAGGTTCCTGCCAGCTGTTAGCTATTGTGAATAATAACGCTATGAACATGTGTGTACAAATACAAATCTCTTCAAGACTCTGCTTTTGATTCTTTTGGTTATAGACCCAGAAGTGGAATTGCTGGGTCATATGGTAATTCTGTTTTTAATTTTGAGGAACCACCACATTGTTTTCCATAGCAGTTGTATCATTTTCCATTCTCACTAACAGTTCCAGTTTCTCCACATCTTCACCAACACTTGTTACTTTCCTGGGTTTTTTTTTTTTGAGACGGAGTCTCGCTCTGTCGCCCAGGCTGGAGTGCAGTGGCCGGATCTCGGCTCACTGCAAGCTCCGCCTCCTGGGTTCACGCCATTCTCCTGCCTCAGCCTCCCGAGCAGCTGGGACTACAGGCGCCCACCACCTCGCCCGGCTAGTTTTTTGTATTTTTTAGTAGAGACGGGGTTTCACCATGTTAGCCAGGATGGTCTCGATCTCCTGACCTCGTGATCCACCCGTCTCGGCCTCCCAAAGTGCTGGGATTACAGGCGTGAGCCACCGCGCCCGGCTGGGTTTGTTTTTTAATAGCAGTGATGTTGAACATCTTTGCATGTGCTTATTGGTCATTTGTGTATCTTCTTTGGAGAAATGTCTGTTCAAGTCCTTTCTCATTTTTGAAACAAGGTTTTTTTTGTTGTTGAGTTTTAGGAGTTCTCTCTAAGGATATTAATCCTTTATCAGATATATGATTTGCAAATGTTTTCTGTTATTCTGTTTTCAGATTGCCTTTTTACTCTGTTCATAGTATATTTTGATGCGTGAAAGTTTTTAATTTTCATGAAGTCCAATTTCTCTGTCTTTTCTTTTGTTGCCTGTGCCTTTGGTGTAATATCCAAGAAATCATTTCCAAATCCAACATCATGAAGCTTTTGCCCTGTTGTTTCTTCTAGGAGTTTTACAGTCTTAGCTCTTATGTTTAGGTTTTGGCTCTATATTGAGTTAATTTTTGTATATGGTGTAGGTAAGGGTCCAGCTTCATCCTTTTGCATGTGGACGTCCAGTTTTCCCAGCACCATTTGTTAAAAAGACTGCCCTTTCCTCACTGGAATGGTCTTGGCACCCTCGTGAAAATCATTTGATTATATATCAAAGGCTTATTTCTGGGTTCTGTTTTATTCCATCAGTCTGTACATCTGTCTTTATGCCAGTACCACACTGATTACTGGAGATTTGTAGTAAGTTTTGAAATCTGTAAGTGTAAGTCCTCCAATATCGTACTTCCTTTCCAAGATTGTTTTGACTGTTCTCCTGATAAAATTCTAAAGTTTGCATTGATCTCTTTGAACCTAGTTATTTTAATTCCAGTGTCTGCGGTTTCTCTCGTTTCTGTCTATTTCTCTTGGTGGTATCATGCTTCCTTGGGTAGCTGATTGTCTTTGACTGTGTCCTGGATTGTGTATTTGAAAAATTATTTGCAGGAATAACTGGAGGCCTAGGATGATGCCATCGTCCTCCAGAGAGGGTTTTCCTCTGCCTCTGTGTAGGAGGCAGGGGTGCTGCCACTCTGGGGCCCCCTTATTGCCCGTTCCAGGCTTCACCCAAAGGGGAAGTCCAGAGGGTCTTTTCTAAAAGCATGGTTCTGGTCACATTCTTGCCAGTAGCAAATAATGACAGTGTAGAGCTGACCACTGTGACCAGTGGTGCAGTCACCTGGGCCCAGCACCCTGTGAGGTCAGAGCCAGTGCCCTCGTCAGCTCCAGCTGCTGTGGTAAAATGCCTTAGAGTAAGTGGTTTGTAAGCAACAGAAATGTAGTTTGCACAGCTCTCGAGGCTGGGAAGTCCAAGATCAAGGCGCTGTCATCAGCCTCAGTGACTGGTGAGGACCCACTTCCTGGGCCATAGCTGGCGTCTTCTTATGTATCCTCCCATGGCAGAAGGCAACTCTCTGGGGCTTCTTTTACTAGGGCACTCATCCCATTCACCAGGGCTCTACCTTTATTGCCTAATCACCTCCCAAAGTCCCCACCTGCTAACACCATCTCTTTGGGAGTTAGGATCTCAACATAGGAATTTGGGGGCACACAAACATTCCAGCTATAGCCCCTTCTGGTAAGTAAGAAAACCAGAGCACAGAGAGGTCGGCAGCTGAGCTGCGTCATGGATGGATGCACAGCCAGTGGCATGGAGTGTGGGGCCAGGATTGAAGCATGTGCATCTCACTGCAGAGGTGCTGCTCAGAAACCTTTTGGGGCTCCCCACTGCCTGGAGGCCGAGCACAGGCTCCCCCACTTGGCCACTGCAGCCCCTCCAGCCATGCTGGCCCCTGGCCATCCCACCTCCCTGTAGTGGGGGCACCCCTCCCCTAAGCCCACCTTGTGTGACCCCTGCTCACCCTTTCAGGCTTAGCTCAGATACTGGGGCTCCCCCTGGCCTCCTGAGGTCCTAGCTGGAGCAGAGCTGAGGAGCAGTAGCTGCTGGGCAGGCCCGAGTGCCCCACTGACTGAGGCCAGGACCCAAAGCGGGGCTTTCCTACCCCCACAGCAGCCAACCAGGGCTGGGCACTCCGCAGGGCATCAGGTACTACATGCAGGTCAGAGCCTGTGCCCTGAGCACACAGTATGACAGGAGGGGGTGGAACAGGTCATGCTGGACCCATCTCAGGGACAGGGACTGTCAGGCCACCCTGGGGATGCCCTGCCCAAGACTGGCTTCCCCTCAGAGGATGCCTGGTAGCAGGGGCTGGGGAGGCTGCTGGACCCACCCACTTGCCCATAGCCCCCAGTCAATCCCTGCTCTGGCTTTCTGCCTCCCAGGTGAACAACAACGGAATCATCTCCTTCCTGAAGGAGGTTTCTCAGTTCACCCCAGTGGCCTTCCCCATTGCCAAGGACCGCTGCGTGGTGGCAGCCTTCTGGGCAGATGTGGACAACCGGCATGCAGGCGATGTGTACTACCGGGAGGCCACCGACCCAGCCACGCTGCACCGAGCCACGGAGGATGTCAGACACTACTTCCCCGAGCTCCTGGACTTCAATGCCACCTGGGTTTTTGTTGCCACCTGGTACCGAGTGACCTTCTTTGGAGGCAGTTCCTCATCCCCTGTGAGTCCAGGCACCTGTCCTAGGGGGGAAGGGGTGGTGTGTGTGGCTAGGGCCCAGGGTCTCCCCACACCAGGGCCCTCACTTGCTAATGTGGGTGTGGTACAGTCACTGGTCCATATCTAAGAGGGGAACATGTGATCAAAACCACAGAGACAGATAAGAACATGGCCCCAACCTTCGGCAGTGCTCCTGAAAGCCACTTGCCTCCAGGAAACACCAGATTCCCCAAAGCAGCAGCTCACGCATCAGAGAGAGGCATGTGGGTTGATAGGTGTTAGGAGGATTTCCATTTGGAATGGCCCAGTACTCAAAAGGTTAAACTGGAAGGTTATTCTGTTTTATACTCTTCCTTGATAATGCCAAACGTGACAGAAATGTTGACTCAAGAATAATCAGCCACTTTGCAGGCCTGATGAGTTCTGGTGGGCTGATACTCCCCAACAAGGACAGCTGCCCACTCCGGTGGCAGATGTATTTACTCAGCACCTACTGTGGCCAGGCCTGCACTGGGCACTGGATCATGGCTGTGCAAGACAGACAGTGACTCCCTAGAAAAGAGGCACTGGGTGCAGAGCTGCCATTTTCAGAGCTGTTTGTTCATGCATTTAATAAACACTTTTTTTTTTTTTGATGCAGTCTTGCTCTGTTGCCCAGGCTGGAGTGCAATAGCACGATCTCGGCTTACTGCAACCTCCGCCTCCCAGGTTCAAGCGATTCTCCTGCCTCAGCCTCCCGAGTAGCTAGGATTAAGGCGTGCTTTTCTATTTTTAGTAGAGAGGGGGTTTCCCCATATTGGCCAGGCTGGTCTCGAACTCCTGAACTCAGGTGATCCGCCCACCTCGGCCTCCTAATAAACACTTTTTAAGGGCACCTTCCAAATGAAAGGCAAGTGTTCTAGGCACTGGGCAGACAGCCCTGGATGAAGCAGACAGGACACATCTGCCCCATCGGGTCACTGTAGCCAGGCATCAGGAAGTGCTCAGAAGCATAACCCAGCCAGGGGCACTTCCAGGAGCAGGTTCATTGACAGAAAGTGGACAGTTCAGCTTCATGCATCTCCTCATTGCGCCTCTCTGGCTCCCAGAGCCCCACCATGGGCCCTTACTGGCTCTAGTCCGCCCTGTCCCCTAGACGGTGCCACCACCCCAATTCTGCAGCCCTCATGTCTTCGTTTGTTTTCCGAGCGTTAGCACTTACATTCGCTTTCCTGAAGCAGAGCACGTAGTTTCTCTCATGTTGACTTTTGCGTAAGTGGAACGTACACTGTATAATCACCCATCTTTCTCAGCGACCACAAACTAGCCCAGCACCAGGCGGCATGCGAATTTCTTTCACCTGCACCCCATGGCTGGACAGCTGCAATACCAGGGCCTGAGGTGGGCACGGCGTAGCTCAGCTCAGCTTAGTCATGATCCTGTGCTGGTACGCGTGTTTAGAAGGGCGATGGTCGCCTGCAGAATTCCAATGTTCCTCTCAAAACTCTACACATGCAGGCTGGGTGTGGTGGCTCACGCCTGTAATCCCAACACTTTGGAAGGCCAAGTCAGACGGATCACCTGAGGTCAGGAGTTTGAGACCAGCCTGGCCAACATGGCGAACTCCCCTGTCTACTAAAAATAACAAAATCAGCCGGGCATGGTGGCAGGTGCCTGTAATCCCAGCTACTGGGGAGGCTGAGGCAGGAGAATTGCTTGAACCTGGGAGGCAGAGGTTGCAATGAGCTGAGATTGTGCCACTGCACTCCAGCCTGGGTGACAGAGGGAGATTCCATCTCAAAAAAAAAAAAAAAAAGAATCTACACATTCAATACTGTGAGGAGCCACATTTAGAAGTGCTGGTTTCCTCACTGTCATTTTCCAGCTATGTCAGCTCTATAGACAAAACAATGAATGCTACTTTTTAACTTACACATCTTTAATTTCTAGTGGTGCTGAATGTGTTCTAATATTATTGGTTACTTGTATTCTACCGTGATGTGTCTGTTCATACCCTCTGACATTTTTTCTGTGATACTTTTTCTTATTGATCTGTAGTTCTTGAACTAAGGGTCTCGAAAGTTTTATCTGCCCTATGCATTATAAATACGTTTTTCACATTACTGTTTGCCATTCAATTTGATCTTGTGGATTTTTTTAAATATTCAGAAGCCCTTTGCAGTCAAATGTATAATTCTCCCTTTTGGTTTTTGCTGTGAACAAACATCACACTTAAAAAGTCCTTTCCCTTTCCTGAGTTATACATATTCGCCTGTATTTTCTTCTAGGACTTTTCTTTCGCTTTAAAACCTTATTGGATTTGGGATTTCTTTTCGTGTGTGGTGAAAGGCAGGACTCTGATCTGGTTCTTTTTCAGGGGGTTTCCTGTTTGTCCCAAGATCATTTCTTAAACAGTCCCGATCCTTTGCTTGATTCTCATCTGGCGTCTCTCATCTGTACGCTGCCCACCGATATTTCCATGCAGTAGAATTCTGTGAAAACCATGAGGCCTGACTAGTAAACGCTGCAGCATGGCTCTTCCTTGGTTCTTTTTACCTTCTCTCTTTTCCTTTTTATAATTTTGCTCATTTCACACAGGAGATTGTGTAGAGCTGGCTAAGGGCAGGGGACAAAGTCTGCTCCCGTCTGTGGGCCCCACACCCGCCCCGGGTGCTTCACTCACCCCAGCAACAGCTGTGGGTTGGGAACGGCCTCTGCTGGGAGACAGCAGAGGATGAGGCCACCGAGGTCCTGCCTTGGCTGCTCGTTCAGCTAGAAGACACAGACATTGAGCAAGCCAGAGGCCCAGTGGACAATGACAGTGTGCCAGGATGGTGGACAGGGCAGGGCTTCCGTGGGCCAAGGGGAGTGCAGGGCCCTGTTCAGCCCCCTCTCCCCGGCAGGTCAACACATTCCAGACTGTGCTCATCACAGACGGCAAGCTCTCCTTCACCATCTTCAACTATGAGTCCATCGTGTGGACCACAGGCACACACGCCAGCAGCGGGGGCAACGCCACTGGCCTGGGGGGCATTGCGGCCCAGGTAGGCGAGTGCAGTGGGTGCTCTGTGTTCGGGACCCCTGCTCCCCACAGCCAGGACTGTCATGAGCTGATGAGGTAGACAGGGGCCCACCATAGGCAGACCCCCCAGTACCATGCAGAGGCCAGCGCGAGGCACCCACGACCATCCCTGAGGCCTCTCACTGCCGGAAAACAAAGAAACATCCTCAGGCCTGAAGGCATCTTTGTCCCATTGCCCTGCCCGCCCCGCCCCTGCAGTCCCCTTTAACAGCTGTGGCAGCAACAGAAATGTCCTCTGCTCCTTGTGCCCTGCAGTCTGGCCTAGCCAGTGACCCGAGGGACCACAGCCGACAGGAAACCCCGGGTGTGGAGGGAATGAAACAGAACAATGGCGACAGGGTCAGTGCTCCCCAGGCCCGAGAGTGCCTTTGGGCTGTGTGCACCCCTGCTCACCTCCAGGCCACCTGCTTTCTGTTGGGGTCATACTTGCCCCTGGCCCCAGGGGAGGCCCAGGAGCCCAGAGGTGAGCTGCCGGAGGATTGGGCTGGGGAGCCAGGGCCAACCCTCTCCTTGGTTCCCAGGAACGGTTGGCTGAGGTCAGGACTTGGCTGGGAGGTTGCTAACCCTGGCAGGAACATGGTGGGGGCAGGGAAACCCCTCCCTCTGTAGACCTGGGGAACTGGCCTCCCTCACTCTACCCCACCCCACCCCCAGGCTGGCTTCAATGCGGGCGATGGGCAGCGCTACTTCAGTATCCCCGGCTCGCGCACGGCAGACATGGCCGAGGTGGAGACCACCACCAACGTGGGTGTGCCCGGGCGCTGGGCGTTCAGAATCGATGATGCCCAGGTGCGCGTGGGGGGCTGCGGCCATACAAGTAAGAGGACAGAGGAGCAGCTTGGGGTGGGAGCGGGCTGAGGAAGGGGATTGATGGCAAAGGAGAGGTGGAGAGGAAGGGGGCTGGATGCTGACCGGGAGAGGAGGGGGACTTGGGTCTCCAGCCCAGCCCGTCTCAGGCATGTGAAACTAAGGAAGGCCTGGAGCCTCAGCTTCCCCTAGAGAAGACTCCACACACACACTGCTCTGGGTTGGAGGGAACTCTCTGGAGACTGCGGGTTTCAGGGGTAAAGAGTTGTGGGTCCTCAGGGGCGGAGGAGCCCAGGACGCCTCTCCCTGGGACCATGAGGTCTGTACTCTCCCCTCATTCCTACCCGGCCTCCTGCCTGGGCTGGGGGAGGAGAAGCATGTGGTCTCTGACCCTCAGGGCCACCCATGGGCAGGTCCTCTTACCGCCCAGGTCCTCATTTCTGCCAGTGGGCTTGCTGCTTGGTGGGATTTGGTGTCTGCTTGGCAAACCCAAGCATCACATCTACAGGGGAGTTCCAGGGGTCCTTCCAGCCCAGAGTGCACAAATGGACGGGGTGGGTGTCCCTCCCAGGGGTGGGCACGTGGTCTGTGGGAACAGCCAGGGTGGCAGGAGAGCCGTGGATCGTAGCCCCAGCCCTGCTGCTGTGCGGCCTCGGGAGCCAAGGAGCCTTGGAAATCACTGCTTACACATGGGGCCAGGGCAAGCAAGGGATCCGCTCCACAGGGGGCTGCGCCTCACAAGCCCTGCCAAGCCTTGGGCCACAGTGAGGCTGGCGCTGGGACCCGCCCCAGACTCACCTCCCAGCCGCCAGCATCTAGGCTACCGAGAAGGGAGAGGGGCTGCTTCTCCACAACACTGAGTCCCCAGAGGACACGACGGGGGTAGCAGATGTGGGCGCACCACTATGGGGCGGAGGCAGGGTGCAGGCGCGCCACGGGGTGGGGCGTGGTGAGGGGTGGAGAGTGTGGGGGTGGGGGGGTGCAGGTGCGCCACAGGGTTGGGAGTGAGGGGTAGAGGGTGTGGGAGTTGGGGGTGTACCACGGGGTGGGGGCTGCAGGTGTGCCACGGGGTTGGAGGTGGGGCGTAGTAGGGGTGGGGGCTGAAGGCACGTCACGGGGAGGGGGTGGGGGGTAGAGCGCGCCACGCAGTGGGGAGAGCACCGCGCGCATGGTGGGAAGAGGAAAGACGCAGGCGCGCGCGGGAAGAGCCATCTGAGGGCTGCAGGTGGCGCCGCAGCGGAGACCCGAGGAGCCCGAGCTACCCGCACACGGGGGCGCGGACAGGGCCCCCGCTTGCATCTGAGCTTAGGGAGTCGGGGTCAAGGGGCGGGGAGCCCAGGAGCTGCCAGCCCCGGCCCCAGAGCAGGACAGAGCCCTCCTGCAGCCCCCGGCCGCACCCCTGCGTGGCCTGCCTTGTCCCAGAAACGTCGACATGACGGCTGAGCGCCAGCCTCAGGTTTTCCGGGCCAGGAACCCGGGAGGGGAGGCGGAGTGTGCCAGTTTCTAGAACTGCCCGCGGCAGCGCTGGGAGGGATGGAGGGAGCAGGAGGGTGCTGGTGTGAGTCGCTCCAGGGAGTCCGCCCCACACGAAGCCACATGCCCGGAAGCCACGCCGACAGCACCGCCCCTGCTCCCCTGCTCCGACCTAAAGTGAAACCTGAAACCTGACTGCTTTGCTGCGGTCACCCGGACACCCAGAGGCCAACCTTCTGGGTCAGGGGAGGGAAGGGAGGTGCGAATGGGAGTGGCTGTCCTGCCGAGTCGGAAGAGGCGGCTGAGGCTCCAGCTCCTCCCTGTGTCTGCAGCCTCCGTGTGCCTGGCCCTGCGCCCCTGCCTCAACGGTGGCAAGTGCATCGACGACTGTGTCACGGGCAACCCCTCCTACACCTGCTCGTGCCTCTCAGGCTTCACGGGGCGGAGGTGCCACCTGGGTGAGTGGCTGTGCTGGGCTCAGGAGGAACGCTGTAGGCTCCACCAGCGGCCCTGAGCGCCCCCGGGGTCACTGTCCCCAGGGTGTGGGTGACTTGCTTAGGGGACCACTGGGGAGCAAACGCCATGGTCCCCTGGGGTGAGCACCACAGGCGGGTGCAGTTGCTGCCCTCTCTGAGCCAATCTCGGGCTTGCTCCTCCATCCCTGGCCAACCCCAGGCCTTGGAGGAAACTCCTCAACCGGGTTCCTGCCGCTGAGGCCTCAGCCTGCCCATGTTTCAGACGTGAACGAATGTGCCTCCCAGCCCTGTCAGAACGGCGGGACCTGCACTCACGGCATCAACAGCTTCCGCTGCCAGTGCCCGGCCGGCTTTGGGGGACCCACCTGTGAGACAGGTAAGAGGAACCCCCGTGGCCCTGCTGGGTGCAGGATAGCGGAAGACACAGCTGGACAAGGCTGAGGTCTAGGAAGGTCCGACAGCTGCGCGTGCTGCAAGGCGGACAGCCCAGAGAGGTCACCCTCGGGGAGTGGAGGAGCCCGGATGCCCAGGGAAAGGCCCATACCTGGGTGGGGGGCAGGAGCCATGACCAGTCACACGGGCTTCCTAGGCCATGGCATTTGGACCAGGGATGAGGCCTCAGAACAGGCCAGTGCCCAGGTCCCAAACCAGGCCAGGGTCAGGGCCAGACAGGCACCAGGGCCTGGATGAGAGCCCGTCAGGGAGTGTGGGGGGGCCGTCAGACCCCCTCTCAGCCCAGGACCAGCTTGAGGGGAATGTGCAGTGCTTCTGGGGTCAGATGGGCTGGCTGTGGGGTGGGAAGAGCACAGCCACACGGTCCCTGCCGCTCCCTCCAGCTGCTCCTGGATGCTGTTTCTCTCCTGCCCCCGCCTTTAGGGAAAGGGGGTCTCACAGCCTCGATGGGGCCTGGAGTCCCTGTCCATCCTCATTGCTGCTTCCAAACCTCTGCTTGCCCTCCCAGTTCAGAGCCCAGCTCTTTTGAAGCAGCTGTCATCAGAGTCGGCCTCTACTTACTGCCCTTCCACCAGCACCTCTTTGGACCCCTCACCCATGCCCTTCACCCATCTGGTAAAGAAAGGTGGACCCCCCCCATTCCTGCTGTCTGTCTCACCATAGGGCTCTGCTTAGGGAGCTTTGCAAAGGGAGCCCCTAAAATCAAAGCACCATGACCTGCTGCTCCCCACCCAGCTCAGCCAGGTGTGCATGTCCTGTGTGACAATCGCTTATAAAAACATGTAATAGATTGTTTAGATCAGTGTGTTCAAATAGTGACTATATCAATATCTCAATCTAGAAAAAACAATTCTTACCAGATATTTATGGTCATGGGAAGTTTTTAAAAGTATTTCATTCCAGTGTTTACACATATTTGTATTGGAGAGAACTGTAGTTGAGTGGCAGTAAGGGACTTCTGCACCTAAAAGTACATTAGAATCAAATTCTGCAGGAATGCAATGGAAATGTGACTTCAAGGTCCAAAGGAGCAAAGCACAATTCCCACCCGGCGAGATGGGCTTGCCAGTGTGTTTACAGATCACTCATGGGTGACAACACAGTGACCCCAGTTATCCCTTGCTCCCCGGCCCCTGCCACTGTCTTCCCACAGCCACTGTCGGAGCAAGCTCCGTGCAAAGGAGCTTTTTTTCATCCAGAAACTCCTGCCCTGCTTGCCCATGTGTTCTTGACGTGAGACGGGTGGGAGTCAGGCTTCTGTGGTGTTGGTGCCATGGCAGACTCAGCCCTGCAGGCTTCTGTCCCCTCGGTAAAGGCCAGGGAGGCCGGCAGGGTCTCCTTCCTCTCGCTCAGTGCTCTCCCTGTGCGGTGCTGGCCAGGGGCCTGGCTGCGGGAGGACCCAGGCCTATGATGAGGGTCCCCAAGGGTGACTGGGCGGAGCTTCCCAGGAACGGGCTGCTCCTTGGCTATGCCCCAGGCTCCAGGAGCCCCTCTGTGATGTACAGCCTGGTGAGGTTCCCTAAGAGGGCTTGGTGCCAGGAGGCTGGTTCAGGTCTTGGCTCTGCAGCATGTCAGTTGTATACATGGCCTTGAGCCCTGAGCCTTGGCTTTCAGTGCAGCTGTGGCACAAGCCTTGGGTACAAGCCTTCCCCGCTCCGACCCCCCACAGAGGCTCCTGGTCTCAGAAGCCCCCTTGGCCCCCAGAGCTCATAACAGCAGGGACACCACAACTAGAGGCAAGGGTGTATGTTCTGCTCCACCTACTGGAGTTGGGGTCAGGGAGACAGCGATCGCCATGTCCCATCAGCCACCAAAGGGCTTTCACACCTCCTGGGGGAGTGGTCAGGCCCTCCTGTCTCTTTCCTGTGCCAAGGAGAGGGCCCCACCATTCCCCCATGACTCCAGGGAGGGACACACGTTCTGGCTATCACTCTGGTTTCTGAGTTTGTTTGGGTATGAGCTGTCAGTAAGACAGGGGATGTGGCTACTCCCTGCTTCTGGCTCTGCTGCCTGGGGGCAAAGGAGAGACCTGGGATGCCTGGGCCAGGTGCTCTGGGCTCAAGGAGGGCCAGCATCCGATGAGGAGGCAGGGCAGAGGGTGGGCTCCCCTAGCTCACTCCCACTCAGTAACGGGGGACCAGAGTCCCTTTGCCCTGGCTGTTCCTGCACAGGCCATTGCCTGCCCCACCCAGCCTCTTGCCCCAAGGGCCACTCCTGCACCGTGGGTGCTGCACACCCTTCCAGGCTCAGTCACAGCCTGCATCCTTGACAACAGCTCTTGTCACAGTCAGCCTGGAATAAGAGCCACCTATGGAGGGACTGTCCCCCGAGAGTGGGAGTGGGTTCTGTGCACTCCCGTTTGCCCCTGCCCAGCATATACACTCCTCCCTCCATTTCAGGTTTGCTGAATTAGACCTAGTTCAGATGGAGCTTCAGGTGGCCAGTCAGGACTGTCTGGCTAGGCCTCTTCCTTGCCTGTTGCCCGCTCAGAAACCTGCCTGCCAGGCCCCCCTGCCCTGCAGGCCAGTCGGGGATGGGGCTCAGTGTACGTCCCAGGGGTTTCTGTCCCATCAGGTAACGATAGCTAGGAGTCCATCATCCTCTCTACACCTCTTCACTCTAGCCCAATCCCCCTGTGACACCAGAGAGTGTCAAAATGGTGGCCAGTGCCAGGTGGAGAACGGCTCTGCAGTGTGTGTGTGCCAGGCTGGATACACTGGAGCAGCTTGCGAGACAGGTGAGTGGCCTGGCTTCAGGTTGGAGAGGGGCTCCTGCCTGTGGCCAGGTGCTGGGCACAGGGTGGTCGTGGCCTGGCTCAAGCAAAGCCCCACCTCTGCTGCCCCTCAGATGTGGACGACTGCAGCCCTGACCCCTGCCTGAATGGAGGCTCTTGTGTTGACCTAGTGGGGAATTACACCTGCTTGTGTGCAGAGCCCTTCAAGGGACTTCACTGTGAGACAGGTAACTGGCTAAGTGCCTGGAGCCCGCCATGGCTGATGGTGGCCTTGGGCCGTGAATACCACCACAGCCACCTTCCCCTTCCTGCCTCGCCGTCTGACTCACCTCACACCTGCCTCTGGGGCGGGGGATGCCTCTGCCCCCTTCCCACTCCCCAGCGCTTCCCGCTCAGCCTGGATCCTCAGCCACCAACTGCAGGGAACACAGGAAGCAAAGGATGGATGCTGCCTCCAAGGTGCTGTGTGAGGCTGAGCAGCCCCTTCCCTCTCTGGGCCTCGGTTTCCGTCTGTGAAGTGCCGGGAGGGATGACAAAGTTCCCAAGGCTCCTCTTCCAGCCTGGGTGACTCTTGGCTTTTTAACATCTTCCTTTCCTACTCTAGAACCCTCAGCACACAAGGGAAGGTAACGGGAATCAGAAAGAAAACTGGCCTTTCACTATTTTCTATTCTATTTTTTGTATTGTTTAACTGCTAGTTGTGACTTGTTAGAGGAATTTAAAGGCTAACTGGAGATTACAGCCCACAGTATAAAAATGGCTTTCGTGTCTGATTGTTGCACCCGCCTCCAGAGGCTCACCCGCTGTGCCGACCTCTGGACGCAGCAGGTGCTGCTTCTCTCCAGGGAGATGATAAAGACAAACTATTCAGGTTATTTTTATTTAAAAAATTAAGGAGGGAATTCTGTTTTGCTGCTCTCCCGCTGTGCCGACCTCTATGGACGCAGCAGGTGCTGCTTCTCTCCAGGGAGATGATAAAGACAAACTATTCAGGTTATTTTTATTTAAAAAATTAAGGAGGGAATTCTGTTTTACCCATAAGACACAGAGGATCATGAGCCCTCCATCAGTCTTTGCCGAGGGCATGGGAGGCCAGGGTGTGTCCTGAGGGGAGGGTGGTGCTCTGCAGGGCAGGAGTAGGAGGAGGCAGCCTCACCTATTTGGCTGCTTTAAAGTCACTGTTCCGTGTCACAGCTCACTTTGCCCAGATTGTTATCTAAATATCAGTGTATTTCCTTGAATTCATGTCAGGAAACAGATAAGGGGTTTCAAAAGATTTTTTAAATAAACCATGTTTCGTACAGAATAATAAGGCAAGTAGACGTGAATAATAAGAAACAGACTGGCTGGGTGCGGTGGCTCATGCCTATAATCCCAGCACTTTGGGCCCTTTGGGAGGCCAAGGCGGGCAGATCACTTGAGGTCAGGAGTTCAAGACCAGCCTGGTCAACATGGTGAAACCGCATCTGTACTAAAAATACAAAAGTTAGCCAGACGTGGTGGTGCACGCCTGTAATCCCAGCTACTCGGGAGGTTGAAGCTGGAGAATTGCTTGAACCTAGCAGGAGGCAGAGGTTGCAGTGAGCTGAGATCACACCAATGCACTCCAGCCTGGGCGACAGAATGAGTGAAGACTCTGTCTCAAAAAAAAAAAAAAAAGAAGAAGAAGAAAGAACAGACTGACACTTGTGCTAATGTAAGGGCTGATTGACTGTATTACAAGGCGCAGATGCTGACAGTCTAATCAGGTCTGACAGGAGGTTGGCCACAAATTGGAGACTATAAAAAAGAGTTTCTAGTCTTCTGCTTCTAGCCAACAAGAATTAACTGCTCTTGGAATTTCCCGCTCACTGTCATCACCTAGAAAAACAGACAAAATCTGTGAAACGCCTTGTTCAGCCATTGAACAACAGACAGCACAAGCCTGTCATCCCTGAGAAAAATGAATCAAATGAGGTGAGCCCTACAATTGCCCCAGATTCTGCCTGGGGCAGTTTCCAGGCCACTGTGCTGGGAGAAGGAACTGAGAGTCCAGCAGTCCCTCTGAATTGAGGAGATGAAGATCCTAGTTCAGTGGCTACAGGATGGTGCTCCTGAGGCAGGAGGGAACATGAGATCAAGAGGAGACCTCCCTGAATTTTGGCTCAGTATTATCGGGCTCAGGATGAAATCTGCAAGGCTGGGGAAAGAACCACTAGAAAGCAGTAAGTCAGACAGTTCCTGGAGCTCAAACAGGGCTGGTAATCTATTGTGTAGAGTCCTCAGTGGGGTGTCACTTTAGCAATGCTGAAATAAGACTAATGTCGACCTGCCCTCACAAATCTTAAAGCTTAAAAGGATCAATCTGATCCTAAGTCATTTAGCCGTATGCCAGAATGAAATCCTATACTCCTTAACATCAGTAATGTAACAGAATCCAGAACTCCAAAATACCCAGTCAAAAATTATCAGGTCTACAAAGAAGTAAAATATAACTCACAGCCAGGAGAAAAATAGATCAATAGAAATAAACAGTGATAGAACTAGCAGATACAACTGTGTAATTATCTGTTATGAATATGCTCCTATAATCAAGATTGTTGAGAGGGAAAAAACCTAATAAGAAGTAGAAGGTATTTTTAAAAACTTGCAGAGATGAAAAATATATCTGAGTTTTTAAAATACACTGAATAGTATTTGCAGCAGGTTAGATATTGCAGAAGGAAAGATCAATGAACCTGAAGAGTGAAACAAAACAATTCAAGATGCATCACAGAGAATAAGACTAAAAGAAAAAGAAGAGATCTTCAGCAGCATGCAGAATGGTATTAGGGTAATAGGATCCACGTATCTGGAGTCTGCGAAGGAGGATGGAGATGGGTGTGGAAAGGAGTGTTACAGGAAAAGTATGTGAAGAAATAATACCCAAATGCTTTCCAAATTTGATGAAAACTAAAACCCACATTTCCAAGAATAGCATGAAGAAAACCACACAAAGTCAAACTATAATCAAATTGCTGAAAACTAATGATGAAAAATCTCAAAAACAGCCAGAGGAAAAAGCCACATGACATACAGAGAAACAAGAATGACAACAGACTTCTCATCGACAACAATGCAAACCAGGAGACACTGGAGTAACACCTTTAAAGTACTGAAAGAAAAAAACCATCAATGTACTATAGTGTATTACCAGCAAAACTACATTTCAAAAGTTAAGCTGAAATAAAGACTTTTCTACACAAACAAAAATGAAGAGCATTCATCACCAGCATACCTGCATTACAAGAAAATGTTAAACGAAATTATTTAGACAGAAAAAAAAAAAAACTGGTACCAAGGGAAAATCTGGATCTACGCAAAAGAATGAAGATTGTTAAAAATGATAAATATGTAGGTTGAAGACTTTTTAATCCCTTTAAAGATAATTTTTAAAATAAAATAATAAGCTTATAACATGCAGAAATAAAATAGATGACTTCAATAACATAAACCAAGGTGTGCAAACTGTTTCTGTAAAGGGCCAGGTAGTAAATACTTTTGGCTTTGTGAGCCGTATGTTCTCTATCACAATTCAACTCTACCATTGTAATGTGAAAGCAGCCAGCCATAGACAATACATAAATGAATAGGTATGGCTGTGTTCCAATAAAACTGTACTTTAAAAAATTGATGGCAGGTAAAATTTGGTCTGTGGGTTATAGTTTACCAACTCCAATGTAAAAGGAAGAAATGGAAGTATAATATTGTAAGGTCCCTATATTATATAAAGTGGTATAATGTTGTTTGAAGGTAGGCTGTGTAAGTAAAAGATACACATTGTAAACCCAAAACAACAAGTGAAAAATAATAATAAAGAATTATAGCCGGCCGGGCGCAGTGACTCACGCCTGTAATCCCAGCACTTTGGGAGGCCAAGGCGGGCAGATCACAAGGTCAGGAGATCAAGACCATGGTGAAACCCCGTCTCTACTAAAAATACAAAAAAAAAAAAATTAGCCAGGCGCGGTGGCGGCGCCTGTAGTCCCAGCTACTCGGGAGGCTGAGGCAGGAGAATGGCGTGAACCCAGGAGGCAGAGCTTGCAGTGAGCCGAGATCGCACCACTACACTCCAGCCTGGGCAGTAGAGCGAGACTCCGTCTCAAAAAAAAAAAAAAAAAGAATTATAGCCAATAAACCAATTGTGGAGATAGAAATTGAATCCTAAAAATACTCAATCCAGAAGGCAGGAAGAGAAGAAAAGAAGAAAGAAGCGGGACAAGTGAAAACCAAAAGCGAGATGACAGGTTCGGTCTAGTCATATGGGTAGTTACATTAAAATTAAAATGAGTAAACATGCAAATTAAAAGGCAAAGATTGTCAGATTGAATTGAAAAGCAATACCCAACTATATGCTATCACAAGAACCCACTCTAAGTATAAAGACACAGATAATTGTAAAGTAATAGAATGGGTTTCTGTTCTGAGAAAGATAGAGTAAGCACAGTCTACCCCTGTCTCTCCCCCACTGAATACAGCTACAGTCCTGGACAGAATGCATGGAGTAGCTCTCAGAGGACTCTGTAAAGTCTGTAGTAGCAGGTGGATTGGGGAAGAAGACCAAGCTTTGAAGTGCCACCAAACCAGTGGTGAGTTTACCATTGTTTGTTTTTTGCTTCGGTATCCCCCCAGCCTGGACTCAAAGCCACCTCAGAACCAGAAGTGAGCATCCACATGGACAAAAAGAGTGCTCCAGGAGAAGCCCTCTAGTGCAGCTTAAGAAGCAGGGCTGACAGTGCAGAAGTTGAGGAGTCCTCAAGTGTCTTTAAACTGCGAGGGAAGAAACCTTCCTCTCCAGTTGGAGGTGCTGTGGTTTCAAAGGGGTTGGGTATTGTTTTTCCCTTTCCTGTTGTTTTTCCCTTTCTCTGTCATCCCATTACTTGGTCCCAGCCACGAATGCCATCATTATAAAAGTGGCACGGTAAGGAAATAAAAGCCCCAACTTTTTTGCCAGAGGACTGAAAAAGGTAGCCCCAGAAAACTGGAAAGTACTGGGGAAACTGTGGAGGGTGAATCTTGGGACAGCAATTCCATGAAGTTATTTATGAACTCCTGAGCTCCCCCAAGTTGGCGGAATCTGTGTAGTCTGATCTAAAATTTTATTGACAATGCCATTTATAATTTGACAATACAATTTATAATGGTATTGTCAATAAACCTCTAAAGTTGAAAGACTTTAGTATAAATCGAATAAAACAGAGAATTTGTATGCTGAAAAACTACAAAGTGCTGATGAAAGAAATCAAGATCAAGTAAATGGAGAGACATACCATGTTCATGGATTAGAAGACTCAACATAGTAAATATGGCAGTGCTCTCTAAATTGATTTACAGATTTAACAGGATTCCAACAGAGGTCTCAGCAGAATATTTTGTGAATGTAGACAAACTGCTTCTAAAATTTGTATGGAAAGAAAAAGAATTTAGAAAACCAAGACAGTTTTGATGAAGAATAAATTTTGAGGAATCACACTACTGAGTATTAAGATTTACTGTAAAGCCACAGTGATCAATTCAGTGTGATATTGGCAAAGGAACTGACACATGGATCAGTGAAACAGGAGAGGAAATTCAGAATTAAACCCAAACAAATATGGCCAATTAATTTTTGAAAATGATTTAAATCCAATGGAGAAAGGATAATCTTCTCAACAAATGGGATTGAAACAATTAGGTATCCATATATCTATATCTATATATCTATATCTATATCTATATCTATATATATATATATATATAGAACCTCAACTTAAACCTCACACCTTATACAATGATTAACTCAAAATGGATCATAGACCTAAATGGAAAAACATAAAACTACAATATTTTTAGAAGAAAACATAGGCAAAAAAAAAAAAAAATCTTTATGACCTGGTCTTAAGCAAAGTATTCTTAGATGATAAGACAGCAAAAGCATGATTCATTTTTAAAAAACAGATAAATTAGACTTCATCAAAATGTAAAACTTTTGCTTTGTGAAAGACACGGTTAAAAGAATAAAAAAACAAGCTACAGTCCAGGAGGAAACATTTGCAAAACTCATACCCAACAAAGGACTTGTGATCAGAATACATCGAGAATTCTCAAATCTCAACTGCGAGAAAACAACCCAATTTTTAAAATGGACAAAAGACTTGAACGAACACTTGGCCACAAAAGATATATATATGGAGGTGAATAAACGGATGGAAAAATATTCTTGTCATTAATGTCAGCCATTAGTGAAACGCAAATAAAAGCCACTACAAGAAATCACAACAAACCCAGTAGAGTGTCCAAAAAAAAATACTGACCTGGTGTAAATACAGAGCAACTGGAACTCTCACACATTTTTAGTGGAAATGCAAAATGGTTCAGCCACTCTGAAAACAGTTTGGCAGGTTTTTTTTTTTGTAAGGTTAAGTATATGCTTATAATATGACCCAGCAATCCCACTCCTTGGTGTTAACTCTAAAGAGATGAAAACTTATGTTCACACACAAATCCATATACAAATGGTTATATTATTTCTATTTATAATCACCAAACTCCAAAACCCAAATACCCTTCTCTGGGTGAATGGATAGACAAATTGTGGAACCTCTGTACAGTGAAATACTACTCAGTCATAAAAAGAATCAATTATAGATACATACAACAACTTAGATGGATCTCAGAGGTATTATGCTGAAAGAAGCCAGTCTCAAAGATTATATCCTGTATGGTTCCATAAATGCCATTCTTCCTAAAACAAAACTATAGTGATGAACAAATCAGTAGTTGCCAGGGACTGAGGGGTAACAGGAGCTCTGTGACTCTGAAGAGATAGACCCAAGAAGTCTTTTAGGGAGATGGAATGTCCTGCATCCTGATTGTGGTGGGGGTTAAACCAATCTATATATGTGTTAAAATTCATAGAGGTGTGGTGAATAAAAGTCAATTTTACTCTATACTAATTTACAGAGACACATTTTGAAAGCATATGAAGAAATTGAACATCTTTTAAAAACCAAAAAGTAGCTGGCGTGGTGGTTCACCCCTGTAATCCCAGCACTTTTTGAGAGGCCAAGGCGGGCAGATCATGAGGTCAGGAGATCAAGACCATCCTGATCAACATGGTGAAACCCCGTCTCTACTGAAAATACAAACATTGGCTGAATGTGGTAGCGCGTGCTTGTAATCCCAGCTACTCAGGAGGCTGAGGCAGGAGAATTGCTTGAACCTGGGAGTTGGAGGTTGCAGTGAGCCGAGATTGCGCCACTGCACTCCAGCCTGGCAGGAAAGCAAGACTCTGTCTCAAAATAATAATAATAATAATAATAATAATAATAATAATATAATATTAGGTAAACACTAATCAGGATAATGCTGCTGTAGTGGCTATATTAATATCAAATAAATTAAACTTTAGGGAATACTGCTGGGAATTAGGAGGGATCTTTTATAATGATAAAGGGGTCAATTCATCCAGAAGACGTAACTCTAGATATACTTGTACCTATTAACACCTATTCACATGAAGCAAAAGCTGACTGAACTGCAAGGAGAAATAGGTCCATAATTATTGGTGGAGATTTCGGCACTCCCCACTCAGTGGTTCATAGAACATGTCGACAGGAAATCTTCTCTGGTGCTTCTTGTTCTGTCCAGTCCTGGGTGGCTTCTCAGGTGCTTCTTGTTCTGTCCAGTCCTGGGTGGCTTCTCTGGTGCTTCTTGTTCTGTCCAAGAAAGGGGCTGGGAGATGCTGAGCCCCATGGGGTGCAGTGCGGCTACAAATCCATTTCCAGAAATAAGCTTCTGGCTTCAGTTCCACTTGGAAATGAGAACAGAGGTGAAAACCCAAATGTGCCATTGGAGCTGGGCGGGGAGACCACTCTCCCCACACTCCCTGCGTGGCCACTGGTGACCACTGTTCTTCTTGCAGGTGACCACCCAGTGCCCGACGCCTGCCTCTCGGCCCCTTGCCACAATGGGGGCACCTGTGTGGATGCGGACCAGGGCTACGTGTGCGAGTGCCCCGAAGGCTTCATGGGCCTGGACTGCAGGCAGAGTGCGTCTGGGCTGCAAGGGCTGCCGTTTTAGGGCTGGGGCAGGAGACCCAGGGAGGGCCCTCCTGTGGGTGCATGCGGGAAACACCCCGAGAAGAAACGTGTGAGGGTGCATACACTGCAGTTTGTATGGGAAGCTGGTCAGGAGCAGGGCGGGGTCTGGAGCGAGGGTGCCATCTTTCTGCGCCCCCACATGGGAGGCTCCTCCCTCTCTTCGTGGCAGGAGTCCCCGATGACTGTGAGTGCCGTAACGGAGGCAGATGCCTGGGCGCCAACACCACCCTCTGCCAGTGCCCCCCGGGATTCTTTGGGCTTCTCTGTGAATTTGGTAGGTGCCGAGGGCACCCTTCCTGCCCTGTCCCTGAGCATCCTCATCACCGGGAAATGAATGGTGGCTTGGGCTGGGGTCCACAGGTCCGGACTGCCAACCATTGGTTCTACCCCGACCCCAGGAGGGCCTGGCCACAAGAGTGCCTGAACCTGTTGGGGCCGCTGGGTCTTGGGAAGCCCCAGCCTTGACAAGGACTCGAGGTCTGCCAAAGACATGCGGGATATGGGATGGGGCTTCCTCCTTTCTCTCCAGAAATCACAGCCATGCCCTGCAACATGAACACACAGTGCCCAGACGGTGGCTACTGCATGGAGCACGGTGGGAGCTACCTCTGTGTCTGCCACACCGACCACAATGCCAGCCACTGTGAGTAGCTCAGGGATGAGCCTGCTGGGCTAGGGGCCCAAACAGAAGCCAGGGAGAAAGTGGTGGGTGAGGCAGGCGCAGGCCAGAGTCCCTGCTTCCCTTCTGACTCTCAGGAGAGCTGGCACCTGGGGGAGCCTCTCTCAATAGCCTTCCTGTAATATGGGGCTAGACATCTCCTCTGCCCCAGTGGAGTAAGCTCACAGGTGGAAAAGCACTTCTGCAAGTGTACAAGCACCGTGTGGTATCTTCCCTAAGCGCCAACACAAGCTATTAAAATATTTAATGCGGCCGGGCGCGGTGGCTCACGCCTGTAATCCCAGCACTTTGGGAGGCCGAGGCGGGCGGATCACAAGGTCAGGAGATCGAGACCATGGTGAAACCCCGTCTCTACTAAAAATACAAAAAAAATTAGCCGGGCGCGGTGGCGGGCGCCTGTAGTCCCAGCTACTCAGGAGGCTGAGGCAGGAGAATGGCGTGAACCCGGGAGGCGGAGCTTGCAGTGAGCCGAGATCGCGCCACTGCACTCCAGCCTGGGCGACAGAGCGAGACTCTGCCTCAAAAAAAAAAAAAAAAAAAAAAAAAAATTTAATGCATACATAATTAGGCACGTTAATTAAATGTGTCACTACTATATGTTTGTTAGTGTATAGATGGTTAATCGCTTGCATCATGTGTAATTATATAGAATAATGATATGATGCTGGCAGCGATGACAGGAAGGCATTTCTGTATCACAGCTCAGTCCTACCTCATAAAAGACAGAAGGGTGAGTTCTGCTAAAATTGAGAAAAGGAGAAATTCCAGGGAGGGGCCTTAGAGCCCACTCTGAGGAACCAAGATGCCCACAGAGTGTATTTTAAGTGGCCTTGGTTCCAGACAGGATGTCAGGGTAACCCTGGCAGGCAAGGTGCCCCGCCAGCCTCTTGCCGCCTGCACGGATGCGGCATAAGCTCCAGGACCACCCTCTGCCCCCCGCCCCCAGCCCTGCCATCACCCTGCGACTCAGACCCCTGCTTCAACGGAGGCTCCTGCGATGCCCATGACGACTCCTACATCTGCGAGTGCCCGCGCGGTTTCCACGGCAAGCACTGCGAGAAAGGTATGGCGGGCAGGGGCGCCGGCGTCAGCACCCTGGAGAGCGCCCGCGGGCCGCGGTTCCGCTTCTGCGGTCTCTGTCTCTGTTTCGCGAATTGCTGACCTCTAGAGCCTTGCCTGATGTGCTGCTCTGTTCTGTGTATTTGGAGGCCAGCACCTCACTGTTGGGACGGTTCTGATCTGCACCAGTGCCAGGCCTGCTGGTCCTTACCTTGCTCTTCTCAAGACAGGCTTCATTGCCTTCTCAGCGTTTTTCCAAATAGGTTTTAGAATCATTATATTAAATTTTATTTTAAAAATTTTCTTAGGATTTTGCTCAATCTAATTCAGTATGGACAATGTCGAATTTTATTACATGTAGCCGCTTGAGAGTAGAAGTGTCCTTCCGCAAGCACATTGCAGGCATAGCTGTCCCCATCAGGCCCTACCCAGGACTGTCCCTTCCATGCAGTTTGAAGCAACAGTCAGGACTCCCATCAGTGACCCCCAGACCTGTTTGGCATCTCAGTGGCCAATGCCCAGAGGGGGCTGCCTGACCCCAGAGTGGCCTGGCACCGTCTCCGGGGGCTCGGCCCCAGGCACCCCCGTAGCCTGGACTGGTGTGGAGCCTCCCATGGCCCCTCCCCTGCTCTGTTTCTTGTCCCTGAGGGAAAGACCCTGAAGCCTGAGCCCTGGACCCTGTGGCTCCCCCAATCCCTGCAGCAGAGGTAGAACAGGTTTCCAAAGAGAAGACTCCAACTGCTTGGTTCTTTGCAAGCTCTGACACGGTCTTTCTCTCTCAACACACTCCTAGGACCACCCTGAGGCCCTGCGTGGGCCCTACCCAGAGCTGACTCTGGCCCTACTCCAGCTCACACCTGCCAGTGGCATGAAGTCCACTGCACCCAAGGCGTGTCCTACCAAAGCCGACATCTCCTCACTAGGCCAGACTGCCAGTACCCAGTGTCCCTGCCCCAACGGTTCTGTGCCCACCCCAGGAACTGCACAGCCCTCCCCCAGGGTCCCAGCTTCTGTGAGCACATGGGCCACCAGTGTGGACACCTCTAACCCCAAAGGGAGTACAGAAGGGACAGGGATGGCTGTCCTCAGGGGTGGGGCAGCCAGAGCTTGGACGTGCAGCTTGGGAGGCCCCTGGGGGTAAGCGTTGGCTGGAGAGAAGCGAGCACAGTGGGGCAGGCCCCTTCTGCCGCTCAGAACCCAGGTGTCCAAGGATTCGGAGTTCCTCGCTGGCCCTTTGACAGGGTGATTGGCAAGGTGGCAGGATAGATGTGCTGGTTTAGCAGATGCCTTTAAATACATGCTTGGCGTCTGAGCCCCTTGGGAGCCCAGGAGCTGTTAGGACCCAGAGAAAATGTGGCAATGCCAATGCAGGTACGGAACACACAGAAATCCAGATTGACTGCTGGGGACGTTGATGTCATGGCGGATGAGACTCAGGCACTTCCTGTCAGGGAATACCTGTGTGCAGGAGGGAGGGAGTGCTGCACCTGCAGCAGTGGTGGGGCCGGTTCTCCACAGGGAGGGCGCAGCCATTGCCGGAGCCTGGGCAGAGAAGAGGACAGGCGAGCAAAGGGCCCGCCTGAGGCTGAGTTGGGGTCTCTGGCCTGCGAGCCCCACCGCAGTCTCCCCCATGTGTGTGGACCTGCTTGGTTCCCTCTGCAGCCGGGCCCCAGGGCTCAGTCAAGAAGCAGGCCCAGCCTGTCAGGCCCCACCAGCACCAGAGGACTGAGAAGATGCCAGGAGGGTATAGTGGCTCTGTGGAGCCAGCAGCCTGGCCCCGTTCATCTGCCTCTCTGTCCTTCTACACAGCCCGGCCACACCTATGCAGCTCTGGGCCCTGCCGGAACGGGGGCACGTGCAAGGAGGCAGGCGGCGAGTACCACTGCAGCTGCCCCTACCGCTTCACCGGGAGGCACTGTGAGATCGGTGCGGCCCCCAGGGGCAGGGGGGAGGGCAGGAGCGACGGGCTAGCACTGAGCTGGGACCCCCTGACACACCCTCCCTGCCAGCTGTGGGTCTGCTTCTCATGAAGAGGCCCCAGCTCTGGGATGTTGGGGAACCTGGGAGGGGCGGTGGGCTGCGACCCTTGACCTGGCTTCTGCTTCCAGGGAAGCCAGACTCATGCGCCTCTGGCCCCTGTCACAACGGCGGCACCTGCTTCCACTACATTGGCAAATACAAATGTGACTGTCCCCCAGGCTTCTCCGGGCGGCACTGCGAGATAGGTAAGGTGGGTGGGAGGCCAGACCAGGGCGGCCGGGGGTGAACCCTCTCTGCAGATGTGAAAACAGGCCCATGGGCAGGGCTGGTCCAGGCCCTGGAGGCGCAGGAGGTGGAGCTGGGCGCAGGAGGCAGGATGCCCCATGCAGTCCCGAGCCTTCGGGGAAGACATAGTGGCCAGGACCCTCCTGCATTCTGGCAGCCCCCTCCCCCTGCTTCCGGAGCCCATGTGTGAATGGGGGCACCTGCGAGGACCGAGGCACGGATTTCTTCTGCCACTGCCAAGCAGGGTATATGGGACGCCGGTGCCAGGCAGGTGAGAGGGCCGGGGGGCCAAGTGGGGAGCATCAGATTTCCTGCTAATCCCTGCAGAGCTGGGCAGGGCAGGAATGGGAAGAAGGAAGCACATATCACAGCAGCCAGGCCCCAGAAGTCAAGGCACCTTTCCCTGGCGAAGGGCAGTGTGGGAGCAGGACGTCTCTGGGCCCTGCAGCCAGGTTGGGCAGAGGGCAGAGCGGTGGGGAGGGGCCGGGAAGGCACAGGACTGTGCAAGACAGGCTGCTGTGCTTTGCAGAGGTGGACTGCGGCCCCCCAGAGGAGGTGAAGCACGCCACACTGCGCTTCAACGGCACGCGGCTGGGCGCGGTGGCCCTATATGCATGTGACCGCGGCTACAGCCTGAGCGCCCCCAGCCGCATCCGGGTCTGTCAGCCACATGGTGTCTGGAGTGAGCCTCCCCAGTGCCTGGGTGATTCTGCGGGCCCTTGGGGTGGGGCAGGTAGGGCCCACACCCTCCTCACCCTGCCAAGTGGAGGAGCACAGAGGCTGCAGGCCCAAGCAAGGATGCCCAGCTCTGACCTGGTCCTGCCCCTTCTCCCCTCAGTCTTCTGTCTGTGAATATGGCCCATGGGGTGACAGAGGTGATGATCACAGTCAACTTTGCTCTGGGCCATTCACTAAAGGCTTCCCTGTCCTCAGAGCAGCCCGGAGCAGGGGGTCAAACACCCAAATACCCACTCTGCAGATGCAGTAGCTGAGGCCAAGAGGTAGCCCAGGGGCTGAGTCCTAAAGAGCCAGATACAGGTTCAGGACCCACCTCCTACTCCTGGCCCCTTGAAGACTTGTGGAATCAAAACAAGATCCCCCTTCCCCCTGCAGCCATTTGAGGAGTGCATTGCCACCGAGGTCCCGCCCTGGTCTGGCTTGGGAGCTGGGGGTGCACAGCCTAGAGACAAGGCCCCCCTCACCGAAGCCCCTGGAGAAGTAGGGACATTAACACCCTACAGGTGCATCACATTACACCAGAGTCGTCCAAACTGTCCATCAGAAAGTCTGTGTGATGTGAGCTAGTTTTTATGAAGTAAGGATTTTAAAACAAGCTTCGGAACAGTGAGTGACAGCACCCAGATTTGAGTGGGGCACATAAGCACATCACTGTCCCCCACATGCCCCGCAAAGCCAAGGCCAACCTGCGTGGCCTCACTCAGGTGAAGAGTTCTGGGAACACCTGGCTTCAAGCATCCCTCCTTTCCTTCTGGGCTTTAAGCCCCAGGGTGAGCTCCTGACTGTCTTGGAGACGACCCCCCTCCCAGTGCTACTTCCCCTCCTATATGTTGCCAGATGAAAAGCCGATATCCTCAGAGAATATGAGCAACCAGCCAGGATATCAAGACACCTGAAAAGTATGATTGTCTCAAAAAATAATAATAAAAGTCCAGAAAATATGTACGATTGGAAGCAGAATTGCAGAAGACAGACTAACACAGGAGTTCAAGACCAGCAAGGGCAACATAGGGAGACCTCACCTCTACAAACAATTTTAAAAATTAGCCAGGGAAACTGACATTAATACCAATGTTAGCAAAGAAAAAAATTTTAAACTTGATTAATTAAATGTCTGACTTCAGAAGTTAGGAAGAAAAATACCAAATGATGCTGAAAAAAGTAGAAGGAAAGAGGAATAAAGGTAAAAGCTATAATTAATGAAGTAGAGATCAAAGATGCAAAAGAAAGGACAAGCCAAAATTAGTTCTTTGAAAAGCCTAATAAAGTCAGGAGTTCGAGACCAGCCTGGCCAACATAGTGAAACCCCGTCTCGACTAAAAATACAAAAATTAGCCGGGCGTGGCGGCGGGCACCTGTGGTCCCAGCTACTTGGGAAGCTGAGAGAGGAGAATAGCTTGAACCCGGGAGGCGGAGGTTGTGGTGAGTCACAATCATGCCACTGCACTCCAGCCTGGGCAACAAGAGCGAAACTCGGTCTCAAAAAAAAAAAAAAAAAAAGGAAAAAAGTCTAGAACCAACTCAAAGACCCAGCCAATGAGAATGGGTGAAGTATGATGTAACCACACTGTGGAATGTTACTCAGTAGTGAAAATCTATGAACCACAGTGAGCTGCGATGTGGAGTTCTCTTCTGTATATAATCTTGAGAGAAGACAATATATATCATGATGTACTATGAATAAAGTTCCTAAACAACAAAAACACATTCATTATTGTTTAGGCAATTTATAAAACTTTTTAAGCTAATTTTAATTATTTTACTGCCAGAAAACCTAATTTTTAAAAGACAAGGAGCCGGGTGCGGTGGCTCAAGCCTGTAATCCCAGCACTTTGGGAGGCCGAGACAGGCGAATCACGAGGTCAGGAGATCGAGACCATCCTGGCTAACACGGTGAAACCCCGTCTCTACTAAAAATACAAAAATTAGCCGGGCGTGGCGGCGGGCACCTGTGGTCCCAGCTACTTGGGAAGCTGAGAGAGGAGAATAGCTTGAACCCGGGAGGCGGAGCTTGCAGTGAGCCGAGATCCGGCCACTGCACTCCAGCCTGGGCGACACAGCGAGACTCCGTCTCAAAAAAAAAAAAAAAAAAAAGACAAGGAAATGATAAACCCAGAAATACTTATCACAAGAGAAGAGGAGGGTGCGTGGTCAGATGATCCCATTCACCATTCTGGCTGCCAGGGTGGATGCTAGTCCCAGATGTCACTAAGTCATTACTGTTTATTTACTTTTTAAGCATGAAATTAAACTTTTAAAAAATAAACATTTAAGTTCAGAAGCACAACTCCCACTTTAAAAGAAACCTGTGGTGAATCTTTTAGAACTAAGACTGGTGTCAGAGGTACTGGTTTCATAGGTGACTATTATACATTGAAAGGGCAAGATGGGACATGAGACATTTTCTGCCAAACCCCCGACGCCTTTGTCCTGTCGGCCTGAACCACTGGAATTAAGCCCCACAGTGTCTTCCGCGAGCCCTGGGCTGGTTGTGAGCCTGCCCTTCTCACTTCATAGGCACAGCCAGTCACTGAGCCCCAGGCCCACTGCCCTGCCCCGACTCCAAGGATATCCAGCCCTGGTCTCTGGCCTTTCCGAGCACGGATGATGTATCATCGAATTCTCTCTGGCCCCTCAGAACTAGTTTATCTGCATCTTAATTTGGCTTAATTGTGGCCACATTGCTTTACTCTTGGACTCTCTCCTCTCAGAAATTGATGAGTGCCGGTCTCAGCCGTGCCTGCATGGGGGCTCTTGCCAGGACCACGTCGCTGGGTACCTGTGCCTCTGCAGCACAGGCTACGAGGGCGCCCACTGTGAGCTGGGTAAGAGGGGCCCTGGCCCTGCTGGGGTGGCAGCTCCAGCACACTGGCCATGTGCCTCAGGCAGTGGGACCCCCGGAGAGGTCTCTGGATGGCTGGGGTGGCCACTGCATACTCTCTCAGGCCCCTGCCAGCTCTGACATCCAAGACAAAGAATTACCAGCATCCCTTCCTGCACCTCCCCAGGGGAGATTGAGAGCCCAGCTGAGAAGTGCTGGCCTGGGCTCAGGGCGCAGAGAAGGTGGGTGTCGCCGAGGGCAGGTCACAGCCTCTGATGCCTGGTTGCTGCCAGCCAGCGGAGGGAGGGGAGGCCTGCCCCGTGAGCCCTGCACACCCTTGTACCTTGCTAAGGCTCTTAAGCCCTGAGAAAGAAACGCGGGCTCCAGGGAAGGCAGGGCCCAGGGAGCCGTGCCCAGTCGTGGCCTTGGGTAGCCTCCCATTGCAGAGTGGCCTGGAGGAAGGCATGGCCTGGAGGTGGGGCTTTGCCAGCAGGCAGTGAAGGTGGCATGCCTCCCGAGGAGGGGTGGGTGTGGGGCTGATGGAAGAAAACGCACATGTCCCGAATAGTTACTCCCAGTTGGGGAACGGGTGACTAAAGCCCCTGGGAATTCACAGACTCCTGGGGCATGTAGGCGCCTCGGACCTAAACCAGCAACACCCTTGACACCCCTTCTCCGTGCAGAGAGGGATGAGTGCCGAGCTCACCTCTGCAGAAATGGAGGCTCCTGCAGGAACCTCCCTGGGGCCTATGTCTGCCAGTGCCCTGCAGGCTTTGTCGGAGTCCACTGTGAGACAGGTAGGGGCTCCCTCCAGTGGGCCCCACATGCAGAGCCTGGGCCTCTAGAAGATCAGAGAGGAGGTGGAGCATCCCCACATTCCCTGCTGGGCAGACCACCTGGGGAGAGGGACCCCCAGGGCTGCGGCCACCTTGGGAGGGAGGGGTGGAGGTGAGGGTGCTGGGGAGGGCTGAGGGGAAGGACCTGCCCACTGCCCCTCTCTCCTGGCCTCTGCCCCTAGACTCCTCCTTTCCCTTCTTCCCGCTGTCCTCTCCTCCCTCCCCCAGACTCCCCCCTTGCGGCTTGGGCCCACTCTCTGGGTGTTCTCCAGAGGTGGACGCCTGCGACTCCAGCCCCTGCCAGCACGGAGGCCGGTGTGAGAGTGGCGGCGGGGCCTACCTGTGCGTCTGCCCAGAGGGCTTCTTCGGCTACCACTGCGAGACAGGTAGGGCGGCAGGCCCGCCTGCCCCCCGCGCTCTGCCCGCTGCCTGGGAAGGCCCCTTCTCAGGCCGCAGGCCAGTGGCCCTCCGCCTGTCTCCCTTGGTCCCATGATGGTGCCTTCTAAACATCCCCATCTCCTGTGCTCACCCCACCCCCCGACACGGCTCTTCAGCCAAGGACACACCTGGGGTGGGGCCCCACGTCACACACAGGCCCTGCTGCCCTCAGACAGGCCAAGCTCATTGCACACCCAGGTCCGGCCCATTGCTGTGTTTCTCTCTGGAACATTCTCCCTAATCAGCCCCCAGTGAAATACCTCCTGATGAGGCCTCCCTGACCACTGACCTCCCCTCCTCAAGCAGGACTGTCACTGGGATGGTGACCTGGCCTGTCCTGGTCCAATGTCTCCTCCCCTCAGCCAGTCGGGCTGACGGCACTCAGCTGTGGAGGGTGGAGGGGCTGCTGGGTTGGGCCCCGCAGGGCAGTGGAGGTGACAGAACCGAAGGGAGGCAGTAGCTGTCCTGTGCCCCCCTCCCCTCCACACCCACACAGGAGGGACCCAGTGCCCCAGGAACAAGTGGGGGCCCCTGGCCATACCCCAACACACACTGCTGCTTTTTCCTCCCTCAGCGAGTGACCCCTGCTTCTCCAGCCCCTGTGGGGGCCGCGGCTACTGCCTGGCCAGCAACGGCTCCCACAGCTGCACCTGCAAAGTGGGCTACACGGGCAAGGACTGTGCCAAAGGTGGGTGGCGAGGGCACCTCTAGTGAGGGAGCCATGGGGGGTCCCCTCACCCCAGAGGGCCCAACGGTCCCCAAGGGCAGAGCATCTGGCCGCTGCTTGCCCAGGCCCCTTCCCTGAGGAACAGGGAGGGGATAAAACCCCTGGTGGGCTTGAAACACTGTCATACATGCAAAAGTGTGACCCTCCTGGAGGTACGTGGCCGGAGACAAAGAAGGACGCTGCCAGCAATGGCTGTATTAGGCCCAGGAGCTGGACCCAGCTGAGCCGCCGATGGGAGCCAGGCGTGCATGGTTGACAGCTGACCAGTCCTCTCTCCTTGTTTTGATCCAAACCCTGAAGAGCTCTTCCCACCGACGGCCCTCAAGATGGAGAGAGTGGAGGAGAGTGGGGTCTCCATCTCCTGGAACCCGCCCGATGGCCCAGCCGCCAGGCAGATGCTTGATGGCTACGCGGTCACCTACGTCTCCTCTGATGGCTCCTACCGCCGCACGGACTTTGTGGACAGGACCCGCTCCTCGCACCAGCTCCGGGCCCTGGCGGCCGGCAGGGCCTACAACATCTCTGTCTTCTCAGTCAAGCGCAACACTAACAACAAGAATGACATCAGCAGGCCTGCCATGCTACTGGCCCGCACGCGTGAGTATCCCCAAGCCTGGCCGTCCCTGCCCAGCCCCTGCCCCTCAAGGGCAGCGCTGGCCCCGGGCACCTGCAGGGCGGCTGTCGTGCCATCCACCTCCCTAGTTCTCCCAGCAGCAGGACAGCTGAGCTGGGGGTTGGAGGCACCGCCTTGCTGCAGACAGAGCACTGGGGAGACAGAGCTGTTCGGGAGTGGCCTCGGGTCCACAAGATACAAGCGTGGATCGGGGTGCATAGAATAGAGCCAAGAGTGGGAGCAGCACAACCCCCAGGCGTGGCGCTAGGAAGTGGGACTGGGGAGGAATGGGGGCTTCCCAAAAAGGTCCCTGGAAGGAGCCAGGGCAGGAGACGGGGGCCACGGGGGCGGGCTTGGACGGGCTGGGACTCTGGGGTGCTCTGAAGGCCTGGGGAGAGTTTGAAGGGCACCTGCTCACAGGGATATGTGGGCACTGGGATGTGCTAAGAAGAGGCATCCGTGGCTAATCGGGAAGAGCCATGGGGTAGGCCCTAGATGGAAGGACAGACCCAGAGGCTCCACCTGGAGCTGGCACCGAAAGCTGTGACCCCCTGAAGAGGAGTCCTAGGGAGGAGCCCCCTGAGAGCCTGAGCCGCCGAGAGGGCAGGGGGGCCGGGGTTGTGCACAGCCGGGGGGGTTGTTGCCACGTCGGGGAGCAGGAGATGCTGAGCGCTCTAGGGAGGGCATCAGGGCTTAGCTGGCTTGTGTGCTGCTGGGAGGGATTCCAGGGAGGAGAAGGGAGCCCCAGAACATGGCCGTGGACAGACAGGGGCAGGGCCAGTAGAAAGCAGAGGCTGGCCCTCCACTGAACCCAGGCGCATCAGCTAGAGCACAGGGGATCTTGGTACAGGCTGGGCAGGAACCAAGGTGGGGTGCAGGGCCATGGGGCCATGGGACTCTCACCCAGCACACTTGTGGCTTTCAGACACAGGAACAAGAATGGGGAAGGGGTGCTAGAGGCTCGAGGAAAGAGGAAAGGGTGCTCAGAGCACGGACTGCTGCAAAGTGGCGTGATGGGTGGGTGGTGGCCGGGGATTCAGTGAGGCCATCGCACCTGGCAGGGCCCTGCGGGGCGGCCATGTGAGTTTGGTGAAACTTGTGGGTAGCATGGCAGGAAGGCAGAGAGGAGCTCGGCGGCTCTCACAGGAGGAAGGCCTCCTGGCCACACCTGGGCCCCAGCTTGAGGCCAATGCCAAGGGCATTGCGGGACAGGCGGAGGCATTCAGGGCAGCTCGAGCCCACCCAGGGGCCCACAGGGGCCTGTCCTGCAGGAGTTGACCGCCAAGGGGCTGGAATTCCCAACACAGCAAGGACACAGAGCACACCTCAGCCGGTGGGGAGCCTGGATGTACGTGCGGGCGGCACTGAGCAGGTGTCAACAGGAGCTTCCAGGGACTGAGTAGGGGTGGCTCGCCTGGGCTGTTTTAGGAGGAAGCACCTGTGAGGCTGCCCTCGGAAGGTATCTGGAGCGAAGACGGAGCCCGCCCTGCCCGCTGCAGAGTGGGGGCTCCAGCCAGCCATGGTGGGTGGAAGGGACCACTGTTCACAGACTGGGGTGCTGAGTTGCCAGGAGCCAAGCGCTGCCCTCTGGGCTCTGCCTGGCGCATCAGCAGTGGCACTGGAGCTTTGGAGGAGACTGGCCGGGCGGGAAGCTAAGCTCACAAGTGGCCCCTGCCCTGTAGTCACCGGGAGCTCTGTGCGTCCGTCCTTCTCGGACGGTGTTACCCAGACCAGGCCCGGATGTGTGCTGTTAGACCAAAATAGTCGACTGGCGCAGAAAAGAGGGGAGTTCCGGGTCCCTCATGTCTAGAGGGACTCCGGCCCATCCCCTGCCATGTCACTGCCACATCTAAATGGAGGTTAAGACCCCTGCCTCTAGTAAAGCGGGATGGCCCACAACGGGCTCTGCAGCCATCAGCCCTGGAGGCCAGAGCCTGGGTGTCCCACTCAGCCCGAGTCCCCTGAGTAGCTGACGGGACACCCTCTCCAGGACCTCTCTGTGGCCCCAGCACCCTCCCAAGCCTGGTCTCATCTTGAGCCCCCGCCCTCCCCCAGGAGCAAGGAGGGGCCAGCACCTGCTAAGTAGCCCATTCCCCCTAGGACCCCGCCCTGTGGAAGGCTTCGAGGTCACCAATGTGACGGCCAGCACCATCTCAGTGCAGTGGGCCCTGCACAGGATCCACCATGCCACCGTCAGTGGGGTCCGCGTGTCCATCCGCCACCCTGAGGCCCTCAGAGACCAGGCCACTGATGTGGAAAGGAGCGTGGACAGGTTCACCTTTGGGTGAGAGGGGACACCCAGAGCATGGGGCTCGGGTGAGGGCAGGGGTGGGGGCTTGGGGACACGGGGCCCAGGTCTCGGGCACATTCTCCGTGTGTGGACTGTGCACCTGCCGCTCCTCACCCGGGCGGAGGCAAAGGTCTCAGGTGAGCCAGCCTCTGACCCTGGAGGCCTCACTCCTGCCTCATCTTATCAGAGCTGCCAAGAGAGGATACACCTTCGTAGTGTTTTAAAGTGTCCAAAAAGAGCAGGAAAAGCTCTGAAAACCTGGGAGCACACCTTCCACACAGATCATGAGAGTGACTTGGCCCCTCAGAGAGCAGCGGCCAGCGAGGGGAGATAGTAACAGCCCCGAGCTCTCCCAGGAGTCCCATAGTGGACCCCTGTGATTTGGTCACCAACCAGAGAGAAAGCTTTCGATTCGTGCTCAGCACAGGCAGGGGTGCCGGGAAAGACTGGAGAGCGGGTGGGAAGGAAAACTCTAGCCAGCAGCTTCCTGGGGCTGGGACAGTATTGGCCTCACGTTGCCCTGTGGGTTCCTGAGAATTTACATCAACTCACCTGTGCTGAGGGGCATCGGGCCTGCCTGTCCCCCATCCCTGCACAGCGACCACTTCCCCCTTCTCTGGCCTCTCCCATCTGAACACCGGCCCTCTGACAATACTGTAGCGGCCCTAGGCACACCCGATCCTCCTCCGCTTCCCAGACTATGTATGGGCTGGCTTCCCACCCTAGGAGCACACGGCTCTGAGGGCCGCGAGTGTGCCCCTCGTGGAGGTCGCCTGGGCCACCAGCAGCAGGACGACCTCCCCCCGGTCACCTCCTGACCGGGGGAGCTGTGGTCTGGCAGCTGAGTCACACACAGGTCCCAGACGTCCCTGTTCTCTCTTCGTCACCTCCTGCCCACAGGGCTCTGCTGCCTGGGAGGAGGTACACCATCCAGCTGACCACCCTCAGTGGGCTCAGGGGAGAGGAGCACCCCACGGAGAGCCTGGCCACCGCGCCAACACACGTGTGGACCCGTGAGTAGAACGGCGCAGCCCCTGGCACATGAAAGGCCGTCTTCTAGAAGCTCTGGCTTCCTTCCAGCCTCCCCTAGTCCTCTCCAAAGTGTCCACAACACCAGAAACCCAGCCCTGGCCTCCCAGACGTCTCTTCCACTGGGGCCATTGAGCAGGGGCCACTGGGCAGGAGCCATTGGGCTGGGCTGGGCCCTTGTGCTGGGACAGCTGTCCAGGGCAGTCTCCATCTCTAAAGGCTCTTGGTAGCTCCTCAGCATGAAGTTCCTACTGGACACTGACCAGAGGGTCAGAGGAACTCACTGGGCCAGGGATACCCACGCTGCCCAGGGCCCTTGCACCTTGCAACCAGCCCCCTCCAGCTAAGCTCCTGGTGTCACTAGGCCCACAACCCCTCCCCAGTGCATGGGAGGGGCGAGAGCACAGACAGTCAGCGCACAGGGGAGGGACGGTGAACCGGGCAGAGGGGAGGCTGCAGCTCCCTCCGTGATGAACAGAGGCTTGAGCAGGCCCCTGCCCACCTGTGCCCTCGGATGCTGCCCACCTGGGAAGGCACAGGAAAGGCTGGTGGGGTAGGGGAGTCTGCCCAGGGCTCCACGCAGCCAGGCTCAGGGAAACTGACAGTGCTGCAGGGAAGGCGCCAGCTGATGGGACATGGCCTGGGGGCTTCGCAGGGTGAATCCTAACCCGAGGGGAGGGTGGCATTGGGGGCCTGCAGGCCTCTTGGTTGGGAGATGCTGCCGTGCATGCTAGCCCACACCCTGCCTCAGTGCTGTACCATTCTCCATAATAAAGAACCTGGCTTCCAGCAAGGCTGCGGCAGCCCCTGTCAGGTTCTCAAACTGTGTTCTCGCCAGAAGACCCTGTGGGCACCCCCTCACCTCTCCCTGCTCCTGCCTCGTCCAGGGCCCCTGCCTCCAGCAAACCTGACTGCCGCCCGAGTCACAGCCACCTCTGCCCACGTGGTCTGGGATGCCCCGACTCCAGGCAGCTTGCTGGAGGCTTACGTCATCAATGTGACCACCAGCCAGAGCACCAAGAGCCGCTATGTCCCCAGTGGGAAGCTGGCATCCTACACAGTGCGCGACCTGCTGCCGGGACGGCGGTACCAGCTCTCTGTGACGGCCGTGCAGGGCACGGAGCTCGGGCCACTGCACAGCGAGCCCGCCCACCTCTACATCATCACCTGTGAGTGCTGCAGGCCCTGCGGGTGGGTGGGGGCAGTGTTTGCCAGCCCTCTATGCTGTTCAGGACTGACCTGGCCCTGCAGGGGCCTGGGATGCCAGGCAGACAGCCTAGAAACAGGACCGTGTTAGCAGGGGAGGAGTCTGTGTATGAAACCCACGAGGAAAGGAAGGACTCACGGGTGGGTGGCACCAACAACTGGAATAATAAGCACATGGAGCCTCAACGTGTGCCGGACCCCCCCGTAGATCCCAGACAGGCTGAGCGTCACCTGAAAACGGGTGCCAAGGGTGGCAGCGAGGAGGAAGCCCCCGCAAGTGGCCTTGCAGCCCAGGCCTGACCCATGAGGGGCCGCTGGACACAAACAAAGGGCCAGGAGGCCACGGGCAGGGGCCTGCAAGGAGCAGGAATGCTGGGGCGCAGAGGCACAGCCGCTCGGAGTGGGGACAGAGGCTCCGAAGGGCTCGCGTCTGCTCCCAAGTGCAGAGGTGACCCTTCCAGGCTCCACCAGTGTCCTGAATGCCCCACTTAGGTCTTCCAAGCTCACAGAAGGAGCTGTGGGAAAATGCAGGAGCGGAACAGAGAGAGAAGAAAGGGATGGAAACAAGCAGGGAGGAGTAGCCACAGCCAGACAGAGCAGAGCGGGGGCGGCTCCCCAGGGAAAAGGGGGCTCCAACCCCAGGCTCCTCCCCAACCCGTGAGGCTGTGCTGGGGACACGAAGTGCATGAGCTTGGCGAGTTCTCAGACCCAGTCCTGCCACCCCCACCAGCTTGGGGCCAAGCCCACCAGCCAGGTGGAAGGGGCAGGCTGGGACCTCCGTGAGCCAGCCTCAGTGTGAGAGGGGAGGGGGCTCACAGGGAAGGAGGACCCAGCCTAGGAGGCTGAAGAACACTGTTAGGGTGACAGGTTGCGCCCTCACTCTCAGGGCACATGCTGGGGTGGGGACTCCCAGCTGAAGTGTCCCATCCGGAGGCCAACTGGGGAGAACAAGTGTGTCTCCAGGGCAGCCTGGGACCTGAGTCCTAGCTGGAGGGCCCAGCCCCTTTTGAGTGACAGGGGCAGGGGCCTACATTCAGCCCCTGCCTCACGACTCCCAGGCCAGTGCATGCCTTTGTCGCGGCTGTGCGTGGCTCCTCCTCAGAAGGGATATGGCGAGTGGGCTGGAAGGGAGCCCAGGGCATCTGGGGAAGCCGCAAGCACCTTGGATGACCACAGCTCACTCACACACCCCCTTCCCTTCTCCAAGCACAGCTGAGTGTGAGGGGCACCTCCCATGCCACAGGGGCAGGGACAGGAGCAGAGGGCAGCCCCAGACCAGCCCCTTCCTCCTGCCTGCTCTGCAGCCCCCAGGGATGGCGCTGACAGACGCTGGCACCAGGGAGGACACCACCCTCGGGTGCTCAGGAACAGACCGCCCCCGGCGCGCCTGCCAGAGCTGCGCCTGCTGAATGACCACAGCGCCCCCGAGACCCCCACCCAGCCCCCCAGGTACATGCCCCACCTGTCGGCCCCATCGCCCGAGGCGGCGCTCGGGCCACGGTGACCCTTCCACCCTCTCCGCAGGTTCTCGGAGCTTGTGGACGGCAGAGGAAGAGTGAGCGCCAGGTTCGGCAGCTCACCCAGCAAAGCAGCCACCGTGAGATCGCGTGAGTGCCGGGGCCTCCCCACCCACCTCAGTGGCCAACCCTCGTCCTCACTGCCACTGTCACCAGCCCCTGTCCCCTACATGATGAGCCCGCCCCCACTGCCCAGCGCAGTCTCCAGCCAGGGACGCATGCATCTCCATGGTGGGAGGGGCGGCTCGTAAGGGCCTCACATCAGTGTGTGGGCTGGAGGCACAGGCTGCTGGCAGGGCACGCAAGAGAAGATAAACATTTTAGAAGCAGGTCTGAGACGTTACAGCAGCTTTGTTTGCCAAAGTAGGGCTCTGAGCTTTGTTTTAGTAAGCCACGGGCAGGAGGCCATGAGGGTCTAACCTGCCACTCAGAGTGTGGTCCAGCAAATCCTCCGCCACTGTCCTGGCAAGATCTTCCTGGTGGCAGCAAGGCCGATGCGGGGCCCAGGTGCCTTGGCCCCTTCCCACCCGCTTTACTGGGTGAGGGCTGCTCCGGTAATCTGCCTGCGATTCTGACACAGAAGCCCTGAGACATGCTGGCAGGAGTGAGGCAGGCACCACCCTGTCCTAGAGGGCACCTCTCTGGCCCTTGCCTCTCACCTGGAAGGCTCATCCTCCTGGAATCCCCCAGCAGAGCCGAGTCACCAGTTTAATGAATATGTTCTGAGCAAAACTCCCCAGGCAGGGGAGGCAGGGGAACGCAGCAGGGAGAGTGGCAAGGAGGGACCAGAGCCCTGGGGTCGCTGCCGCATGGTGAGCTGGGGAGAGAGCCCCTGGCAGGGTGTCTGGGGAGAGGGCAGGCAGCTGCCCGGGATGCCCAGTGGTGGGCAGGTGAGATGTGGAGTACAGAGCGGGGCCGGGATGCCCAGGTGGGCAGGTGAGATGTGGAGTACAGAGCGGGGCCGGGATGCCCAGGTGGGCAGGTGAGATCTGGAGTACAGAGCGGGGCCGGGATGCCCAGGTGGGCAGGTGAGATGTGGAGTACAGAGCGGGGCCGGGATGCCCAGGTGGGCAGGTGAGATGTGGAGTACAGAGCGGGGCCGGGATGCCCAGGTGGGCAGGTGAGATGTGGAGTACAGAGCGGGGCCGGGATGCCCAGTGGTGGGCAGGTGAGATCTGGAGTACAGAGCAGGGCCGGGATGCCCAGGTGGGCAGGTGAGATCTGGAGTACAGAGTGGGGCTGGGATGCCCAGATGGGCAGGTGAGATGTGGAGTACAGAGCGGGGCCGGGATGCCCGGTGGTGGGCAGGTGAGATGTGGAGTACAGAGCGGGGCCGGGATGCCCGGTGGTGGGCAGGTGAGATCTGGAGTACAGAGCGGGGCCGGGATGCCCAGTGGTGGGCAGGTGAGATCTGGAGTACAGAGCGGGGCCGTTGTACTTACAGGTATGGAAGCAGATATCAAATGCCCACGGTGCCGTTGAGAACCCTGCATAGAAGTGATGCCGTTGGGGGCAAGGGCATGAGGAAGGTCAGCAGAGGTTGAGGGCAGATCAGAGAGAGCAGGGGGTGCCGTAGCCCTCCAAGAAGCAGGGGGTGGAAGGAGAGGAATGCAGAATTTGACCCTAAGAAGAAAGCAACCGCATCAGCCCTGAGGATGGGGCCGCTTGGCAGCTCACTGGTGGCTGCCCCTGAAGCAGCTCTGAGGGGCCCTGCACGTGGAAAGCCCAGCCCCTCCAGAGGGTCAGCAGGAGCGCAAGGGCTAGCCCTTCAGGGGAGGCAGTGCTGGGGCCGACAGGCGCCGGGCCACGCAGGGAGCCTGGTCCCCACCAGGGACATCCGTGCTCCCTGCGGTATAGAAGCACTCAAAAGGGTGGCCCCAGGACCATCCTGGTCAAAAGGGTGGCCCCAGGATCATCCGTGTGCAAAGCAGCTGCGCCATGTGGTCACCGCCTGGCTTCTTCTAGAACCCACAGCCTCAGCGCAGCTCGAACACAACGAGGAAGCCCCCAAGCAGGTCAGCCTGGCCCTCCAGCTCCCTGAACACGGCAACAAGGACCTCAGGAGTAAGTTGGCAGCGCTGGTGGGGTCTTTGGGACTGACTGCTCTCAGGGGCCTTAGAGGCTGCAGGCAGGAGGGACCATCCACGGTGAGGGACCTGAGGGGAGGCTGAGCACCAGGCACCCCAGTGTGGGAAGATGGGGGGAAGCTACCCCCCAAGCAGTGGGACCCCATCGACGGGGACAGGCCAGGGGGCAGGACCCACCCAAACCACCCAGGGTCTGAGCTGGAGAGACTGGCTTCGCCGCTGCCTCCCCTCCCCTCCCTTCCCCTCCTTCGCCTCCACATGCAACAGAGCCCACCCCAGCCCCTGCCTCTGGGCCCCACACCCCTGGCTTCTCCGAAGAGGAGCAGGCGGAGTCAGGAGGGGAAGGGAGCAGCCACTGGGCGAGCCCCAGCTCGAGGACCAGCTGGGCCCTGTGGACACTCAGGTTATGCAGGACCTGAACAGTCTCCGAGTCCGGGGCTCTGCCTCGTGAGAATTGAGGCCAGCACGTCTCTGCAGGGCGCCGAGCATCTGCTCAGCACCTGCAGTAAGAGTTCCTGGAAGCTCACGAGGCAGCTCCCCTTTGGGCAGCACTAATGCATGTGTGTTCCTCACCCTGAGTCAGACTCTGCCTTTCTCTGGGTTTTAGTCCTTGGGGGCTGTGTCCTCTGTGGACAGCTCTCCTAGCACCCGGTGACCTGTTCTCCCCGAGTCACACCACAGACTCAGATTGGGATCACCCGTCAACCCAACCCCAAAGAAGGCCTAGTACTTGGTCAAGGTGTGAGCCACTGGGCGTGGTCTCAGCAGCAAGGCCTTGCCCTCAGCTTCTCAAGGACATCTGTACACATCAAGGGCACCTGCAGTGCCAGAGGGTGCGTTTGCAAGTGGCAGTTTCGCTGAACCCTAAGTTCACATTCCCCCCTCACCATATGAGGTCCGGACTCGCTGCTAGTCCCTGTGAGCACCAGGAGGACTGGCTTGTGCATCCGACGCAGTGAGTGAAGGATTCTCTTAATTAAGGTGTGGACCTTTAAGGGAACTAAAACAAACCTTTCATCAGATGGTTCGCATTGTGTCACACCCTTTAAATAGCAGGTGTTCATTTCCTAGAACTCAGAACTTAGAGGGGCACATGTTACTCTCCTGGGTCTCCTTGGCAGGAGAGATTCAAGATGACCCCCAGGCTGGCCCCAAGGTCACTGCACTCATGTGGTGTTTGCCGGCATGAGATGCTCATGCCCTGGTGGGTGCAAAATGATTTTAAGTGATAACATGAAAAGTCGAATCTTTAATGGCCCCTCGATGCGCAAAGCTAGTCATGATCTTTGGTTCATGTTGCACTCTCACACTAGCTACCTTTTATTTAATTAGTCTTTGAATAATGGCTTTAAATCAAGAACCCGACCTATACACTTGAACGTGAACAACACCGTCTATCTTTTTTGCCGTCATACTCCCTGTTCTCTCCCCTCAGTTAACCATGATCCTGAACTTTGTGCTTAGAATTCCTTTGTTTTCTTCAGAGTGGAAGGTGGGGAGAGTGATTTTGTCGGACATATACGTGTGGCAGAACAATACGTGAGTTTTCTTTGCGAGATAATTATCTTGCCGTGTGTGATCGTTAGACCTGTGTTTTCACTCCGCATTCTCGGACGGAGGTTGGCCCATGCAGTCTGGGTGGCTGTGGCTTGTTCACACCCACTGTTGAGCACAGAGTCCACTGAGTGAATTGACCCGCTTTTCTCCCCTCTCTGTGCAGAGAACATGTAGGTTGTGTTTGGTATGAGCGGTGCTGCAGTGGATGTTCCTATACAGGTTTTCCAGTACGTGTGTGAGAGAGTAGAAATGCCGGGTCTAGGATGAGGATGTGTGAACGCCCAAATTACACGAGAACACAAAGTCATTTTCTAAGAGGCGATAGCAGTCTGCTCTCCCTCCAGCAGTGATGAAGATAAGCAGTAAATCCAGTCTCTCTAGAACTAGGTTTTGCCAGGTTTGCAGATCCTGCAGGCAGAACGGGTGTGACGCAACCCCTGGGATCTGGGTTTGCACCTCCTGAGCACTGATGTGACTGAGCCTGTCTTCATGGGCATCCACCAAAGGTGTTTGCTTGTGTGAAATGCCTGATCACACCTTTTGACTTTTTGTTGGGTTATTTGTACTCTTCACTTCCGTGAAATGCCTGGTCACACCTTTTGACTTTTTGTTGGGTTATTTGTACTCTTCGCTTCCGTGAAATGCCTGGTCACGCCTTTTGACTTTTTGTTGGGTTATTTGTACTCTTCGCTTCCGTGAAATGCCTGGTCACGCCTTTTGACTTTTTGTTGGGTTATTTGTACTCTTCGCTTCCGTGAAATGCCTGGTCACGCCTTTTGACTTTTTGTTGGGTTATTTGTACTCTTCGCTTCCGTGAAATGCCTGGTCACGCCTTTTGACTTTTTGTTGGGTTATTTGTACTCTTCGCTTCCGTGAAATGCCTGATCACGCCTTTTGACTTTTTGTTGGGTTATTTGTACTCTTCGCTTCCGTGAAATGCCTGGTCACGCCTTTTGACTTTTTGTTGGGTTATTTGTACTCTTCGCTTCCGTGAAATGCCTGGTCACGCCTTTTGACTTTTTGTTGGGTTATTTGTACTCTTCGCTTCCGTGAAATGCCTGGTCACGCCTTTTGACTTTTTGTTGGGTTATTTGTACTCTTCGCTTCCGTGAAATGCCTGGTCACGCTTTTGACTTTTTGTTGGGTTATTTGTACTCTTCGCTTCCGTGAAATGCCTGGTCACGCCTTTTGACTTTTTGTTGGGTATTTGTACTCTTCGCTTCCGTGAAATGCCTGGTCACGCCTTTTGACTTTTTGTTGGGTTATTTGTACTCTTCGCTTCCGTGAAATGCCTGGTCACGCCTTTTGACTTTTTGTTGGGTTATTTGTACTCTTCGCTTCCGTGAAATGCCTGGTCACGCCTTTTGACTTTTTGTGGGGTTATTTGTACTCTTCGCTTCCGTGAAATGCCTGGTCACGCCTTTTGACTTTTTGTTGGGTTATTTGTACTCTTCGCTTCCGTGAAATGCCTGATCACGCCTTTTGACTTTTTGTTGGGTTATTTGTACTCTTCGCTTCCGTGAAATGCCTGGTCACGCCTTTTGACTTTTTGTTGGGTTATTTGTACTCTTCGCTTCCGTGAAATGCCTGGTCACGCCTTTTGACTTTTTGTTGGGTTATTTGTACTCTTCTTATTCATTTGTCAAAATTCTTACATGTTTTGACACTGATTCTTTGTCAGTTCTGTGTTCTGCAGTTATCTTCTTCCAGCCTCTGGCTTGTCCTTCCCTATTCTTGGTGGTATTTCTTAATAGAGAAAAGTTCATAATCAAATTTATCGAGCATTAGTGGTTAACAACTTGGGGGCCTTCTTTAAAAAGTATCCTTCCCCACACCAAAGTTAGAAGGTTATTCATGTATATTTTTTTCTCAAAGATTTAAAGTTTTGCTTTTGACATGTAAGTCATTAATCTATCTGAAGTAGACTGTCTGTGTGAGAGAAACTGGGCTGCAATTTCATTTTTCATGCATATGGGTAAACTGTATTTTTCATCTCTTCATGCTAAAAAGTCCCTTTTTCCCCCACTGTCAGTATCAAAATTACACATATAAAAGTAGAATTCTGGCTGTGTCAATTTGATACATCTATGCCATTACTGCCCTGTACTCACTCTAACTTTGTAAGTCCTGGAACTGATTGGGAAAGTTCCTGTTCTTTACTCTTCATCTTCAGAAGTATCATTGCTACCCTTGGCCTTTTTTCTTCCACATATACACCTTCAAATCTTCCAGTCACACTCAATGGAAAAGGCCTTTGAGATAATGACTGAGTGTGCATTGAATCCATTGACCATTTTTGTGAAAACTGACATCTTTTTTTTTTTTTTTTTTTGAAACGGAGTCTCGCTCTGCCACCCAGGCTGGAGTGCAGTGGCCGGATGTCAGCTCACTGCAAGCTCCGCCTCCCGGGTTTACACCGTTCTCCTGCCTCAGCCTCCCGAGTAGCTGGGACTACAGGCGCCGCCACCTCGCCCGGCTAGCTTTTTGTATTTTTTAGTAGAGACGGGGTTTCACCGTGTTAGCCAGGATGGTCTCGATCTCCCGACCTCGTGATCCACCCGTCTCGGCCTCCCAAAGTGCTGGGATTACAGGCTTGAGCCACCGCGCCCGGCCGAAAAACTGACATCTTTAGGATAGTAAGTCTGTATCCATAGACATGGGATTTCTCTCCATATATGACAGTATGACTTAATATCTTTCAGTAAAGTTTTATATGGAATTCAGATTTATTCCTAGGTATTTTATAGTTTGATACTATTATATAGTTTGATACTAGTATACACTTTAAGAAATTACTTTTCCTGATTTTTTTTTTTTTTTTGAGACGGAGTCTGGCTCTGTCATCCAGGCTGGAGTGCAGTGGCCGGATCTTAGCTCACTGCAACTTCCGCTTCCCGGGTTCCCACCATTCTCCTGCCTCAGCCTCCCGAGTAGCTGGGACTACAGGCGCCTGCCACCTCGCCCGGCTAGCTTTTTGTATTTTTTAGTAGAGACGGGGTTTCACCGTGTTAGCCAGGATGGTCTCGATCTCCTGACCTCATGATCCGCCCGTCTCGGCCTCCCAAAGTGCTGGGATTACAGGCTTGAGCCACCGCGCCCAGCCAAATAATTACTTTTCCTGAATATTTATTACTGGAGTATAGACATTTATTTGACCTTTGCATATTGACCTTATAGCCAACCATCTTGCCAAACTCTCCTATTCTTGTCATCCATTCTTTGGGGTTTTCTATATATATAATCATATCCTTTTAAAGGTTAATTGTTTGCCTTTTAAAACTGAGACCTGCTCACACCTGTAATCCCAGCACTTTGAGAGGCCTAGGCAGACGAATCACTTGAGGCCAGGAAGGAGTTTGAGACTAGCCTGGCCAACATGACAAAACCTGTTTCTACTAAAAATACAAAAATTAGCCGGGCATGGTGGCACATGCCTGTAATCCCAGCTACTCAGGAGGTTGAGGCATAAGAATCGCTTGAACCTGGGAGGCAGAGGTTTCAGTGAGCTGTGATCACGCCACTGCACTCCAGCCTGGGTGGCAGAACAAGACCCTTTCTCAAACATATAAAAGTAAATTAAAACCCAGACCTACAACTCAGCTGATATTTGCATAAAGTAGCAGCCAGTTCTTTTTCTTATGCAGACTCGTCATCTCCCCACAGCTCTGCAGTGCCAGCTGTGCTGTCAGTCTGGTGTTCACGTATGCACGGGTCCATTTCTGGGTTCACTCCTCTGTTCTGTTGTTTTACCTTCTTTGAGCCAATAGCAACTACTTTAATGATGGCAGCTTTGGTGCTACTTGCTATGCTTTGGGGCCCGGAGTCCTCCCAACTTGACCGTTAAGAGCGTCTCACCTGTTCTCAGTCCTTTGCTTGCCTATGAAAGTTTAGGATCAGCTTGTCAAGTTCCACAAAGCACTTGTTGGGACTTTAAATGACCAAACCTCTGAGGCCCTGTGTGCCTGTAAAAATTCTTGTTAGCCCTCACATCTGAAGGACAGTTTGGATGGATCTAAAATTCTGGGTTTGAATTCCCTTCTTGTTCATTTCTTCAAATATTAGTTCATTGTCATCTGTGTCCAGTATCACTATCACTGTTGTTAACTGTTATTTCCAGGTAGGATAATCTCATTCTACCTGGAAGCTGTTAGACTTTATTTTTCTCAAGAAAAGGAGGATTCCCCAGGGAGTCCCATGTATCCCCTAAGCATGGTTAACACTCCTGATTGGTGTTTCCTCACCAAGCAACTATCCAAGTCAGGGCTGCACCTCAAGCCCGAGGGAGAATCCCATGGAGAGGAGGCAGGTTCTTGAGATTGTAGCTGGTCATCCTAGAGGTTTGGAGGGGCAGAAGCAAAGGAGTGGGTGCTGAAACTAGTCCGATTATTCCTGTTTTCCCCAACTTCTCGCCCCTGCAGGGCTCCTGGACTAGCTCGGCTTTGTCCCCCTAGATAGCTGCATCAGTGGTCTGGGTGGCCGCCACCCAGAAAGACAGGCAGTTGCCTTCCCCGTATGATACCAGGCAAGGGCAGAGCGTAAGCTGCTTTGCTCTGTAATTTATCCTCAGGGTGCAGCCACATCCCTGTTCCCCAACCCATTCAAAGCAGCCTTCTCTCTGTTTTTATGTATGTGTGAGTGTGTGACCATAAACCCAGGATTTAGTGGTGATGTCTGCACGGGACAAGGCTGCGGTGGCAGCTCTCTGGTGACCTCCTATCCTGTGGCTGCATGAGCCGCAGGCATGGGGCCCAGCAGCCCAAGAATGGTGCAAGTGTCTGTCACAGTCTCTGTAGCCACAGCTGTCCCACACATGGCAGGTAAGCACTGATGATACTACCTGTGGATCCTAAACACCCCTGCACGTAGCCATATTCTGTAGGGTTGCTGTTAAGATGTCCCTGGACTGTTGTGTGCCCTGTCTAAAATTCATGTAGAATTGCAAGGGACCCAGAATAACAAAACAATTCTGAAAAAGAAGAAAAAAGTAGGAGGATTCACACCTCCTAATGTCAGAAGTTGCTACAAAGCAATGGTAATGGACTCAGTGTGGTAATGGATTAAGGATAGGCATTTAGATCCGTGGAAAAGAATTGAGAGTCCAGGGTCGGGCGCGGTGGCTCACACCTGTAATCCCAGCACTTTGGGAGGCCAAGACGGGCGGATCACGAGGTCAAGAGATTGAGACCACGGTGAAACCTCGTCTCTACTAAAAATACAAAAAATTAGTCAGGCATGGTGGCAGCGCCTGTAGTCCCAGCTACACAGGAGGCTGAGGAGGAGAATGGCGTGGACCCAGGAGGTGAAGGTTGCAGTGAGCCGAGATCGTGCCGCTGCACTCCAGCCTGGGTGACAGAGCGAGAGTCCATCTCAAAAAAAAAAAAAAAAGAAAAGAAAAAAGAATTGAGAGTCCAGAAATAAACCACACATCGGTGGCCAACTGACTTCGACAAGGGGACCGAGACCATTCAACGTGGAAAGAATAGTCTTCTCAGCAAATAGTGCTGGGACAGCTGGATATCCACATGCAAAAGAATGAGGCCAGACCCCCATACCATATACCTCATAACACAAATTAACACAAATTGACCAAAAACCTAAATGTTAGGAGCTAAAACCGAAACTCTTAGAAGGAAACACAGGAGTAAATCTTCATGACCTTGGATCATAGGGGTCCTTAGGCTTAACAATAACAGTATAAGCAACAACAAAAATCTGGATATAAACTGTTCTTCATCAAAACTTAAAACTTCTGTGCCTCAAAGGAAGTGACATGACAGCCTGCGAGGGAAGGAAATGTGCAAATCACACCTGACCAGAGACCCGTATCCAAAATAAAGAGCTCTGACAACTGAATAATAAAAAGACCACCCAATTTAAACACAGGCAAATCATACCTGATAAGAAACCTGTATCTAAAAGAGCTCTGACAACTGAACAATAAAAAGACAAACAACCCAATTCAAACATGGGCAAAGGACCTAAACAGACATTGCTGCAAGGAAGATATGCAAATGGCCAGTAAGCACACTGAAAAGATCATTGACTTCATTAGTCTTCAGGGAAATGAAAATCAAACCCACTAAGATGGCGGGAATTAAAAAGTCAGATAAGGCTGGGCGCGGTGGCTCAAGCCTGTAATCCCAGCACTTTGGGAGGCCGAGACGGGCAGATCACGAGGTCAGGAGATCGAGACCATCCTGGCTAACACGGTGAAACCCCGTCTCTACTAAAAAATACAAAAAACTAGCCGGGTGACGTGTCGGGCGCCTATAGTCCCAGCTACTCGGGAGGCTGAGGCAGGAGAATGGCATAAACCCGGGAGGCGGAGCTTGCAGTGAGCTGAGATCTGGCCACTGCACTCCAGCCTGGGTGGCAGAGCGAGACTCCGTCTCAAAAAAAAAAAAAAGTCAGATAATAATAAGCATTGGTGAGGACGTGGAGAGATCAGAACTGTCTACACTGCTGGTGGGACTGTGACGTGTGCAGCTGCTTTTGGGGAAGAAAAAAACAAACGGTCTGGCAATTCCTTAAAGGATTAAACCAATAGTTACCGTATGTCCCAGTAATTCCACTCCTAGGTATATACCCAAGAGAAATGAAAACCGATGTCCACACGAGGTCTTGTACACAAATGTTCATAGCAGCATAGCACAAAAGCCAGAAAGTGGAAACCACCAAAGTGTCAATCAACTAATGAAAGGATAAATGGCCGGGCGCGGTGGCTCACACCTGTATTCCCAGCACTTTGGGAGGCCGAGGTGGGCAGATCACCAGGTCAGGACTTCGAGACCAGTCTGGCCAACACAGTGAAACCTCGTCTCTACTAAAAATACAAAAATTAGCTGGGCATGGTGGCGTACACCTGTAATCCCATCTACTCGGGAGGCTGAGGCAGGAGAATCGCTTGGACTGGGAGGCGGAGGTTGCACTGAGCCAAGATCATGCTACTGCACTCCAGCCTGGGAGACAGAACTAGACTCCATCTCAAAAAAAAAAAAGGAAAGAAAGGATAAGCAAAACGTGGTATATCCACTCAGTGGAACATGATTCAACCATAAAACAAGGAAGGAAGTACTGCTGCATGCCACAACATGCATGAATCTTGAAAACATTATGCTAAGTGGAGGAAGCCAGACACAAAAAACTATGTGCTATGATTCCATTCATACGAAAGTCCAGAAGAGGGAGATCTCGAGTGACAGAAAGTACACTAGTGGTTGCTCAGGATGGGAGGGTGGAGGGATGGGGAAGGCAGTAACAGCCAAAGGGTACAAGGTTTCTTTCTGAGGTCATGAAAATGTTTTAAAATTGTGCTGATGGATAACTGTATCTATGAATATGCTTAAAAACAATAAATTGTACACTTTGGGTGAATTTTGTGTTACATGAATTATATCTCAAAAAAGCTGGTTTAAAAAAGTTACGTGCAGGCCAGGCGCAGTGGCTCACACCTGTAATCCCAGCACTTTGGGTGGCTGAGGCAGGTGGATCACTTGAGGTCAGGAGTTCGAGACCAGCCTGGCCAACATAGGGAAACCCTGTCTCTACTAAAAATACAAAAATTAGCCAGGCGAGGTGGCGGGCAGCTGTAATCCCAGCTACTCAGGAGGCTGAGGCAGGAGAATTGCTTGAACCCAGGAGGCAGAGGCTGCAGTGAGCCGAGATCGCACCACTGCACTCCAGCCTGGGCAACAGGGTAAGACTCTCAAAAAAAAAAAAAGTAATGTGCAGAATAATGTTTTCAGTATGTTATCTTTTGTGTAGGAAAATGGAGAAGGGAAATACAAATTTTGTCCTCATTTTAATAAAGAAATGAAACTAATAAGATGGTTCACTAAAGGAGGAGGGAAAGAACTGCATAGTGGGACTGGAGATCGGCTAGGCTTCTCTGAATGAACCTTGTTTTGTAGTTTTGACTTTAGAACCAAAAAAAGTTTTTAAAAACATTAAAAAGAAAAGGCAACACTAAAAATTGAAAACATACTGAAATAAGTAAACCTCGCTATCATGTTGATGGTATAACCACACAGGAAAAAAATATCATTGCAAGCGATTTTAATAAGAGTAGTCTGTTCACCCCTAGTGGAATATGGTCTAAGGATAAAAAGCATTGCCAAGAAATTTTAGGCTATACTCAGTGATCTTAATGTTAGTAGTAATACTTGTATTGTTATTTTGAAATGATTACATGTATATGGTAGGATAAAGAAAATAATCGTTAACGCTACCACGATTTTTAGTGTAAAGAATTAAAAATACAAAATGAAAGAAGTTAAAAATCTTGTTTGTTTTGGCCGGGTGCAGTGGCTCATGTCTGTAATCTGGCACTTTGGGAGGCCGAGACGGGCGGATGACTTGAGGTCAGGAGTTTGAGACCAGCCTGGACAACACGGTGAAACCCTGTCTCTACTAAAAATACAAAAATTAGCCAGGCGTGGTGGCGGGTGCCTGTAATCCCAGCTACTTGGGAGGCTGAGGTGGGCGAATTGCTTGAACCCAGGAGGCGGAGGTTGCAGTGAGCCAACATCGTGCTACTGCACTCCAGCCTGGGCAACAGAGCAAGACTCTATCTCAAAATAAATAAATAAAATCTTGTTTGTCTTTTGATTCTGTTAATTTGACATGGAAATATTAGTATGAACTCATAACGTTTATTTTTTAAAGAAATCTAATTTTCTAGTTCTGTTCATCAAAAGGCCTGAAGCTGTGGCATCCCATCATAGGGAACAGTGTGAGTGCCCAGGCTGTGGACTCTAGAGCTCATTCTCGCCAAGAAACCAGTGATCTCTGGAGAAATGGGTGATTCCAAGACTGAAACAGGATGTGGACAGAATAAGCCCAGGACATGCTGTGTAAAACGCAAGCAAGCTTTCAAAACAGCAGACCGTGTCCTGAGGGCGGGGAGCCAACCTGAAGGGCTCCCGCTGTCCAAAGACAGGATAAATCGAGCATCAGGAAAATGATGGACAGCAATGGCCGGAAGCCCATGAAATATACCAGTATCTCTGTGTTCATCATGACGCTCAAAAAAAAAAGCAACCCTAGTGGGCAACTCTCGAGCTTGCTGAGGACCGACTCGGTCTGCAGGCACACAAGTAAAGGAGTAGGATGGCGCCTTCACACTGCTGTGCCTGGGGTGGACCACAGTCCAGGGTGACCACGGGGTAGGTGAGGGGAAGCCTGTCTTCACAGACCACTCTCCAGCTGGTGAGGGCAGGAGCGACAGGGTCAGACGCAGGCCTGTGAGAGGACAGCCCTTGGATCAGGGATCTTGATGTCTTGCTCGAGCCATCAGGTGCAAGGCCGATGGGGACTTTATTCTGGGTTGGTCAAGCTGCCAACACTGGACCAGTGACCAGTCCTTATGTCACTCCAGCGGGACTTGGACACATCACAGGCTGCCTGGGCTGGCTGGGGGTGCACATGCATCCCTGAGAAGCAGCCCTGCAGAGACCATCTGAACCTAAACCCTATCAAGCACCTCTCTCTAATTAGAGTTTACAGGAAACACGGGTGGGAACAAGTGAGCAGTAAGTCACATCCAGACGGGGAACTCTGCAGGACAGACGACCTTGTTTTTCCCGTGAATAAAGCGGGAGGTTGAAGGAGACGTCAGGTGCATCACACAAGGCAATGTGCAGGCCCCAAGAGCCCTCATCAGGTTAGACCCGAAATCAGGACATTTTTAAGACGACCAGGAAAATTCGAACATGACCTGGGATTTCTTATGATATTGAGGAATGACTGCTAATTTCTAATAATAATAATTTGTGGTTACGTAAAGTATTAGATCCTGCTGACATGTTCACAGGAGAAACGATGCCTGTGAGAAAGGGGACGACAGACAGATACAATTAGATGAAGCAGGACTGGCCAGTTTTGATCAGTGTTGAAGTTGAGTGCATGGTGCTCTTCATGCTTACATGTTGTGGGTTTGAACATTTTCATAATAAAGGGATTTTTTAGAGCCCCAAAACTCATTTTAACCATATCAAGAAAGGCAAAAAGATGGCCAGGCGTGATGGCTCACGCCAGTAATCCCAGCACTTTGGGAGGCCAGGGTGGGTGGATTACCTGAGGTCAGGAGTTTGAGACCAGCCTGGCCAACATGCTGAAACCCCATCTCTACTAAAAATACAAAAATTAGCCGGGCGTGGTGGCGGGCACCTGTAAGCCCAGCCACTCAGGAGTCTGAGGCAGGAGAATGACTCGAACCCGGGAGGCGGGGGTTGCAATGAGCAGAGATCGCGCCACTGCACTCCAGCGTGGGCGACAGAGCAAGACTCCGTCTCAAAAACAAAAACAAACAAAAAAGGCAAAAAGACAAGGAAAGTCCCAGAGGACAGGGGCAGAGAAAGAAAACCCAAAGTGAACCCAGCAAGGAAGGAGGAGCAGCCAGCGGGAGAAACCCAGGACTTGGAACCGGCAGGGGCAGCAAGGCCTGGGGCGGCCGCATGCGTGGGACAAGCACACGGGGAGGCCTGTGAAGAGTAGAAGAGGAGCGTCGCACGGGGTGGGGGTGCTGGATTGGATGGGCGGGGGAGGCCGGGCCTCACTGTTAGACATGGTGGGGTGGGCACAATTCTTACTCTTTTGTGTTTTTCAATGTTAAGTTAAAAATTAAAACAGGAATCTTGACAAAGCTAAAAAATAATAATAAGGAGAAAAATAAGGACAGAGTGAACACTAAGGGTGAAAGGCCAAGCTGACTCCTTCCTGTGTCACTGCGGACTGCCCAGCTCTCGTGGCCAGTGTGGCGAGGCCACTGCCCAGCTCCCGTGGCCAGTGTGGCGAGGCCGGGCTGCCCAGCTCCCGTGGCCAGTGTGGCGAGGCCGGGCTGCCCAGCTCCCGTGGCCGGTGTGGCGAGGCCGGGCTGCCCAGCTCCCGTGGCCGGTGTGGCGAGGCCGGGCTGCCCAGCTCCCGTGGCCGGTGTGGCGAGGCCGGGCTGCCCAGCTCCCGTGGCCGGTGTGGCGAGGCCGGGCTGCCCAGCTCCCGTGGCCGGTGTGGCGAGGCCGGGCTGCCCAGCTCCCGTGGCCGGTGTGGCGAGGCCGGGCTGCCCAGCTCTCGTGGCCGGTGTGGCGAGGCCGCTGCCCAGCTCCTGTGGCCGGTGTGGCGAGGCCAGACTGCCCAGCTCCTGTGGCCAGTGTGGCGAGGCCGGACTGCCCAGCTCCTGTGGCCAGTGTGGCGAGGCCGCTGCCGGGGACGGGGGGGGCAGCTCTGCACAGAGGGTCCCATTAGAGCACCAGGAGGGGCCTCAGGATCCAAGCAGCAGAAACCCTATTCAGCAGCAAAGCCAGCAAGGGTCGGGGTTGGGGAGGGGCCACAGGCCAGTGGAGGCTCAGCACTGAAGGCCCCGCTCCTCCCTCCCTGTCTTCCTCCTCCTCCTCCTCCTCGTTCGTCTTCCTTCCTTCCAGTACTGAGGTCAGGGCCAGGCTCGCTGCGGTCTGTCTCCTCACCTCTGCTCTCTCTCAACACCTGAGCTGGGACCGCGCTCTAGGGCCCAGAGGCGTTTGGGAGGCCACCGCAGCACGCCACGGAGGAGTGCACGGCCACCCTGCATCAGGTCAGGTCATCGAGGAAGGGACAGCAACATGTCCATGAGGCAGGCCTGACCTGGGGTCCCAGTGACTAACCTCTCGTGACCTCTGTTTCCAGAAGTCCCTGGGAACTGTTCAGAAAACCTCTGTCAGAACGGAGGTACCTGTGTGCCGGGCGCGGACGCCCACAGCTGTGACTGCGGGCCAGGGTTCAAAGGCAGACGCTGTGAGCTCGGTAAGTCAGGGCTTGGCCTCAGGGCGCCCCTTACAACAAAGCCTGTGCCTCGGCCTAGGACTGCTGGGCCACAGTTGGGTTTGCCACGGGAGCCTCCAAACCATGAGGTGCCAGACAAGGAGCCTGGTGCACGGGGCTGATCCCTGAGCCTCCGCGGGCTGCGCTGCCGCCCCAAGCACCAGGATGGGAGGTGCTGCCCGTCACAGGGGTCAGAACAGCCACAGCATGCGAGGCTCAGCTGCGGAGGGCTCCCTGACCCAGCCAGAGCAGGTGTCCGGAGAAGGGACTCCCCACCTCCACAATACCAACCTGCCCCGGCCTTAGAGGAAGCCAGCTGCAGACCCCGGGCCCTCTCCCCCGGCCTTAGAGGAAGCCTAAGGGGTTTCGCTACAGACCCCCGGGCCCTCTCTTCGGGCAGGGCCTCTCGGAGGGGCAGGAGGAGTGTGTCAGGAGCCCCCGGCGAGCCACTGCCCTTCTTTGTTGCAGCCTGTATCAAGGTGTCCCGCCCCTGCACAAGGCTGTTCTCCGAGACAAAGTCCTTTCCAGTCTGGGAGGGAGGCGTCTGTCACCACGTGTAAGTTGATTTCCACGTGTACGTTGATTTCTGTCCTCCGCCTTACCACATTTGTAGTGTGTTTTTTTTGTTTTGTTTTTGTTTGTTTTTGTTTTTGTTTGAGACAGAGTCTCGCTCTGTCACCCAGGCTGGAGTGCAGTGGTGCGATCTCGGCTCACTGCAAGCTCCACCTCCCGGGTTCACGCCATTCTCCTGCCTCAGCCTCCTGAGTAGCTGGGACCACAGGCGCCCGCCACCACACCCAGCTAATTTTTTTATTTTTAGTAGAGACGGGGTTTCACTGTGTTAGCCAGGATGGTCTCGATCTCCTGACCTCATGATCCGCCCCCCTCGGCCTCCCAAAGTGCTGGGATTCCAGGCATGAGCCACCGCGCCCGGCCTGTAGTGTGTTCTTGACTCCTCAAAGTGCTTTCTCAAAGCCACCCACCTAGCCCTGAGGAGGGACGACAGCTGCAGTCACAGAAGGGACTTGCTTTGACCACCAATTCCCTCCATGTCACAAATTAGGCAGCTGAGGCAGAAAAACCGAATAACTGCCCCAAGTCCATGCAGCTCAGGAGCAGGGGCTGAGAAGAACCCAGGCCCCCGGCCCCCAGTCCCCCAGGCCTTCCTCCCCACACATCACCCACCAAGTCCCCCGGCCCCCAGTCCCCCAGGCCTTCCTCCCCACACATCACCCACCAAGTCCCCCGGCCCCCAGTCCCCCAGGCCTTCCTCCCCACACATCACCCACCCAGGCCCCCGCCCCTAGTCCCCCAGGCCTTCCTTCCCACACATCGGCCCATTCCCCGCTGGATGGCAGGGCCAACTGAAGTGACCTTCCTCTCTTCTCTTCCTCAGAGCCCCCTGGAAAAACAAACAGCTCATGAGAATGCCAGCCCCAGTTCTGCCATTAACTCATGATGTGGCCTCAGGCCCCCCATCTCCGAGACAGGCTGTGGAGGGAGAGCTGCCCAGCCCATCTCTTAGAACCTTTCTTGCTAACACTCTGAGTCTGTGGGTCACGCAATCAATTTAGTCAACAGATAACTTACTAAACACCTGCTGTGAGCCGGGCACTGTTCTAGATACTCAGCACACATCAGCAACAGAGCAGACCAAAGCCCTGCCTTCAGGACCCGTTCATTGCAGAGGGGACAGACAATAGCAGTGAGTGTGTGGTGTGGCAGGTGGTGAGTGCAAAGGGAAAAAGACGAGATGACAGGATGAGACTAGGAGAGCCTGCGGGGATGGGCAGGGGCTGGTGCAGCAAGAGGGTGCTCACCCTCCTGGAGACAAGAGGGCAAGCCTCCTGGAGAGGGTGATGCTGAACAGACATGGAGGAGGGACATCTGAGGGAAGGATGTTCCAGACAGCCAGAGGACCAGTTACCAAGCCCCGAGTCAGGAGTGTCCCTGGCATGTTGGGGGAGAAATGGAGAGTGGTGAGAGGTGAGGGACAAGGAACCTCCAGGGCCATGGAGACCCACAGAAGGACCTGGTGTTTATCCATCATGAAATGGGGAACTACCAAAGGGTTCTGAGCAGAGGAGTGACATGTTCGATGACACTACTTCGGATGTTCTGCGGAGAATGGGATGTCAGCAGGCAAGGGCAGAAGCTTCACTGGAGCTTGGACGTGAAGCCAGGTGGAATATGTAGCAGGAACACATAGGAGATGCTAATCTGTGTTGAGATTTGGGAAGCCGTATTGACAGTCCACTGAATTTGGATTCTGTGCAGTGGCCATCCGAACCCACAGTATCTACCGTCTTCCCGCTGTGCTTAGTTACACCAGTGCCTGCTGGTGACCACCAAGTATCCAACAAGAAGACCCTTCCCTTCCTGAAAGCATTCTATCCTTTTACTTTCAACCTATCTGCATATTTCAAGTGACTTCCTTGTATTTAACATAGAGGTGGGTCTTGCTTGATATCTAGTCTGACAGTCTGGTTTTTATTGGAGTATTTAGACAATTTACATCACCTTCCACATCATGACCGGTGTGGTTAGATTTAAACTGCCATATTACTATTTGTTTTCTATTTTTCCCATCTGCTTTCTGTTACTTTTTCCCTTTTTCCTGCCTAATTTTGGATTATTTTTTACTATATTTTGTCCAGTTCTCTGGTTGTTCACACTGGGAGGTTAATTCCAGATTCTGTTGCTCTTTCATGTCCAGAAATGGAAGTCTTACCACAGGTTTTAGATCCTAAAGGTTCTACGAGACTTAGCATATGAGTTGGAGCTTTGCCTGCTGAACTCCTTGGATCTCCCTTTTAAACAGCTCTGACATTTGAGGACTTTAACAAAAGACAAAACACCTTCCCATCCATTATTATCTACAAACTTGTAAGAGAGATGGTATGAGTAGGTCCCATTTTACCTGCAACTGAGACTTAAAACTTCAAGAGACTTGCTTGAAGTAGCCTGATGAATAAATGGAAGAGGCAGGAGATGAAATCAGGTCTCCCGTTCTGTAATGCCTACATCGGAATCCTGAATCCCCAATCCCCAGCATTTCTCAAACTTCTCTGTGAAATACCCAGAAAAATAGAAAAGTGAGGTCATGCCTTCCCCAGGCCTCAGGCCAAGTGGCTTGCCTCTAGCACTGACATGTCTGTGAAATTTCACAGTTTATTTTTAGTACCATATACTTTGCCAGCGCTCATCAGAATGCACATTAAAATGGGTTTATTTTATGTATATTATTGTACCTCAATAGATTTGTTACAAATCACATGACATTTATGTTAAACATCTTAATACATCAATAGGAGGTAACGTTTCATTCAGAAAACAGCAGCTTTTCCCTCAAACACCTTCAGGGTTACCTGTGGGTTCACAGAGCCTGGGTTAAGCAGTTGGCAACATTTTGCTTCACTGTCTGGTTTTACAAAGCTTTCTTGTGACAACAGGTATAAAAGAGTCTACAGAGTCCACCAAGACATCTGCTTCAAAGAGAGCTGTGAAAGCACGAGCCTCAAGAAGACCCCAAACAGGTGCCTCCGGGGAGCAGGCCCATGCCGTGTCCTGCATGGAGCCCACGGGGTGATGGGGCAAGGGCGGCAGTGCTATGGGATGCTGCAGGCCTGCAGGCGGAGCCAGGCAGTCTACTCACCCGGATAGGCAGCCCCTGGCCAGCCATGTTCTGCTACGAAACTGTATGTCCACATATGTGCATGTGAGCGTACACGGAGGGGCCCAGCTGGGCATGCCGGGTCCTGGGGGGAGGCCACACGGTGGGTGCTGGGGGTCACTCTGGTTATGCATATTCACACAGAACACGGTGCTACAATTGGGAAGCACAGGGTGTAACTGACAGCCCCGAGAATTTAATGGCCAATATAGTGTGTCACTGTTTACTTTTTGTTCACTCACACCCAGGTTCTTCCCCCAAAGGGTTCAAGGTAGTTACAAGAATTACTCCTGTTTGGGGCTTACTGAAAGAAGTACCTGAGAATATTATATGCTTTAGAAACCACAGAGTCGAAACCTGTCATCGTCCTCATAGACCAATGAGCAGCCACGCGTATTTGTTTGGCATTACCAAGTGTCAGGGCGAGGCCGTAGCCTGCAGCTCACCAGCTGTGCTGCTCAGCCTGCGCCCGTCTCCCGGCTCTTCCCTGGGGTAGCCTTTGCTTGCTTTCTCCCACGTCCGTCCTTCTCTCTCTCTCTGACTCACATCCAGCCAGGTTTCTAGCCTTGTCACTCCCAAACTACTGCCTCAAGCCAGGCGGGCGCACACAAACTAAAATGCTAATCTCCACAGCGGTGTCTGGACTAATGGTATCCCCCACCCTGGAATGTATGTGAGCTAAAGACAGGATTTCAGCAGGCCTCCTGGACTGAGGTAGCTGTAGGATTCAAAATACACAGTCTTTTTTTCATTAAACAACTTTTCTCTGATTATTTCAGGAAACAAAGTAAGAGTCAGACACTGGAGAAATCTTAAGGTACGTCCCTGCTGCTCCCGCACCACTACCACAGAGCTGCTGGGAAGTGGGGGGCGAGCGCCCCGCCCTGGGGATCTCAGAGTGCCGCTGCCTACTTACTAAGCACTGCTAAAGGAAGCTCGGTCCTGTGCTGCTGTGTTACAGACTCCTGGGCAGGAAGGTTTCAGAATTTCCCAAGGGGAAAAAGACATGAATCTGCTCTAGCCACTGACAAATACATCTTCAGGTGGAAATGAGGCTCTCTGTGGATGGGGCAAATCCCACTCTTTCTCAAGGGAAATGTGGCCAAGAAACCCCTCGATCAGCTGCAGTGGGAGGAAGAGGCAGGAGGGTGGGCACTTGGAGAGGCTGGAAGACCACCTGGCACCTGGGAGGAGGGGCCACGGGCAGTGGGAGGGCCTGGGCTGCTGAGAAATTCCGGGGGTTCCAGGACAGAGCTAAGACAGTGCCTCCCAGAGCTTGTGAATGGCATTCTGTCAGAACTAAAAATGGGGCAGGGGCCTTGATCACTTAATATTTAGAAAGTCTCAAAGACTGTCACTAGGAAACTCATCGCTGACACTAGACTCATGGGTGTTCATAAATCCTGAAATGAAAGATACTTTCTAATTCTCTTTTTTGATTAAGCTAGCATTTCCCAAACTCTTTTGGCAACCAACCCCCCATCCTGCCCCTGCCTCCTGCTGCTGCATCTTCAGCAACACTGGTATTCTTCACAGTGGTTTGCAGAAGACTGGGACAGACCCTAGAAAGCCCATCTACAACCTGCTTCTTATCAGTTTCATGCTGACTACAGTTTCTTATCAACGTGTCACTGTGCATGAAAGATGAATTTCTGGTTGGCCTAGGACAGCTTTGCTACTCCCGCCCTTTAAATGAGCCTTCACAGTTCCTCTTCCTGGTGGTACAGATGAGAGCGAGGCACCCTTGGGTAACAAGCCACTTCAGAACAGGTCTATGTTTTGTTATATGCCTAAAAAAATAAGGAGAAATGTAATTCGGAAACCTTTAAAAACAAACAGAAGCAAAAGAGCTTTTCAGGTAAAGGCTCACACACCAAAGGAAGAGTGTCCACGCCACCTCGGGGGAAGGCCTGGGCCGGAGTCCACAGATGGCCGGAACTTGAGCTCTGAGTTGGCCATGACAGAGCGCGTGCATCTGCCTCTTCGGATGTGGAAAGTCTCTCCGTAAGAGAGCGGCTGGCAGCGTTCACTTCCTCTGACTCAAATCACTTCCTGCTCCCACCTCAGCCTCCCAAGACACACACACTAAACACACTCCAGGCTTGTAAGCAATTTACTACAGCCAAGCATCACCTAACAATGGAGATGCAGTCTGAGAACTGCTTTGTGAGGTGATGTCATCTGGGTGAACATCATAGCGTGTACTTAGAACAAACTTAGATGGCGCCGCGTACCACGCACCTAGGCTCGATGGCAGAGCCTGTGCTCCCGGGTTCCACACCACAGCGTGTTACTGAGTACTACAGGCAGTTGTAACACAGTGCCAAGTGTGTGTATCTAAACACAGAAAACCTACGGTAAAAATATGGTATGAAAGATAAAAAATGGCACACCTGTGCCGGGCACTTACCATCATTGGAATGTGCAGGACTGGCAGTTGCGCAGTAACAAATTAGTTCTTCAATAAGAAATTAACCTTAGCGTACTGTAACTTTTTTACTTTATACATTTTTAATTTTTACTTTTTAAATTAAAATAACAGCTTAAAATACAGTCACACTGTACAGATGTTCAAAACTGTTTTCCATCCTTATTCTAAGTGCTTTTTTCTGTTCTTAAAAATTTTAATTTTTTACTTTTTTAACTTTTGTTAAAAACTAAGACACAAACACACACATTGGCATAGGCCTACACAGGGTCAGGATCATCCATGTCACCTTCCTCCACTTCCACATCGTGTCCCAGTAACACATATGGAGCTGTCACCTCATGTGACAATGATGCCTTCTTCTGGATACTTCCTGAAGGACCTGCCTGAGGCCATTTTACAGTTAACATTTTTTTTTTTTTTTGAGACAGTCTCGCTCTGTCACCCAGGCTGGAGTACAGTGGCGCCATCTCGGCTCACTGCAAGCTCCACCTCCCGGGTTCATGCCATTCTCCTGGCTCAGCCTCCTGAGTAGCTGGGACTACAGGCGCCCACCACCACGCCCGGCTGATTTTTTATATTTTTAGTAGACACGGGGGTTTCACCGTTTGTTAGCCAGGATGGTCTCGATCTCCTGACCTCGTGATCCGCCCGTCTCGGCCTCCCAAAGTGCTGGGATTACAAGCGTGAGCCACCGCGCCCGGCCAACTTTTTTTTATAGGTAGAAGGAGTACACTCTAAAATCATGATGAAGAGTATAGTAAATACGTAAACCAGTAACATCACAAATTATGATCAAGTATTATGTACTGTACATAATTGTATGTGCTAGACTTCTATACACAGGGCAGTGCAGTAGGTTTGTATACACCAGCATCACCACAAACACATAAAGAATTCTTCTAGCACTTTGGGAGGCCGAGGCCAGCGGATCACTTGAGGTCAGGAGTTTGAGACCAGCCTGGCCAACATGATGAAACCCCGTCTCTACTAAAAATACAAAAATTAGGCATGGTGGTAGGCACTTGTAATCCCAGCTACTCAAGAGGCTGAGGCAGGAAAATCACTTGAACCCAGAAGGCAGAGGTTGCAGTGGGCTGAGATTGTGCCACTACACTACAGCCTGGGCAACTGAGCAAGACCCTCTGTCTCAAAAAAAAAAAAAAGAATTTTGTACCATGGCTATGACCTCAGCTCCACTGTAATCTCATGGGACCACTGTCATGCATGCGGTCCTTCATCATACGGTGCCTAACTGTACTAGGATTAAGAATCCACAAACATAATTTGGGTTTGAGATATTTATATGGTGGTAAGTCATCTGAAATATTAATGTATCTTTTTAAAAGCTTGCCTAGCACATCCACTCCCATAAAAACAAATCAGAAACCCCCAACTAATTATCAAATACTGGCTTATAGAACACCTATTCTTGAAATAACGGAGAAAACACACGCACCCAGACACCTACCCAAGAACAACATGAGAATTCATTTCAACCCAGAGCAACCTGATGCAGCCGGGCCCTTGGAGAAAAGACCGAGTCATTACTGGAAGGAGGAGGGCAGGGAAGAGGAACAGCCTGTTGATTTCCCATTTAACAGTTGTAATGCTGAGCCCACCTGTTCCTAAAGATGGGGATGTAGTCAGTGGAGGCTGCCCCTCCCCGTGTGCACTGTCATATGGTAGAATCCTGGTGCTCTAAGAAGGCAGGGTCCTCTGGATGACAGAGGCCCTGAGGGCCACTAAGAGAAACAGGATGCAGCCCATTTAAAGAGGAGTGGGAATGCGTACCATTCTCCTCATGCTTCACTTTGTTTTTTCTTCAAAGGATTTAAGACGTTCTTGTTACACTCCACCAACCTCACGAGTTTCTAAAACCCAGGAAGATGAGGTCTAAAAACTGGATGAAGAAGGACACCCTGAGAGAAAAGGTCCTCGCTGGAGTCAGTCCCCTCTGGGACCTCTCTCCTCAGGCCTCTAGAAGACAGATGGCCAGGCCTGTGCACACACCAGCCCGCCCTGAGAGTCCCCTCTGGGACCAATCACCTATGAGTCCTGCGATGCATTAAGCAGCCTGTGCCCTCACCCAGGCTGCTGTTCCCGAAGGTGTGGTCTGTGCCTCTGCCAATGGGATGACAGCTGGCCATTCCCCGGGATCCGTGAGGCTGTCAGCCATGCTTCTGCAGTATTCGGAAACCTGTTCTTACACTCCAAAGCCAGAGAAAAAATTCTGCCTTCGAGGCCTAATGAATTGAGAAGGAACCGTGACGGACCACTTCCAAAACAGAGATGGGGGCAGGGGCCGAAGGGCAGAGACCAGGTGATGCTGGAAGGAAAGCCAGGCTGCAGACACAGCCGCCCCTGCTCTGGTCCTCCAGCGTATTTATGATGCTCGTGCAGGTCGACAAGCCATCCTACGGACTAGGACAATTCAGAAGAGGAAATGGTAACACTAAGGTGGAGTTCAGACTCTTTCAGACAACAGCGGGGCTGGCAGCCTTTCTCTGGAAAGGGTCAGACAGTAAATATTTTCAGCTCTGCAGACCAGAGGTCCCTGTGGCTACAGCGCAGACACAGCCACAGGCATGGAATTGAATGGCTGTGGCAATGTTCCAATAAACACTTATTTACAACAATAGGTGGGGGCCAAATTGGCCCATGGGCCATATTTGGTGAACCCTGTTCTATGAGATCACCTAGGCTTCAGCCTTAAACAGTGGAAGCCATCCCTGAATGACAAGTCACAAAGGCATCAAAGACCCCTGAATTTTCATGGAAAAAGCTATCCAGACCCCTACTTGGAAAGCTAAGGCACACTGCCACGAAGCAGCAAGGACGCCCTACAAGTCTCAGTGCAACAGAGACAGGCACCTGGGCTGGGCTGGACAATGTTTAAGGTTCCTTTTAGTCCATGACTCGAGTAATACTGTTTTAGGCTATCAGGTAGTAAACACGATCTTAGACATCCCCATCTTCAGAAGCAGAACAGTGCGGCACCTCACCACATCTGCTTCCCACCATGCTTCGCAGCAGCTGTCTTCCCCTGCGAATGTTTCAACCAGAGCAGCCAATCCCACCTCCTCTCATGTTGAACCTCATGATGGCTGACCCAGCTGGAAAGCCAGCACCCTGCCGCATCGCCCTGACTGCAGAGCCAGCATTCCAGCCACAAAGAGGGCCTCCTTCCTTTCATCTTTTATAAAAATGTTTTTTGAAGAGTTAGAGTATATTTTAGGCTTTTTATCTTTATTAAAGTTTCATGTGCATGTGTCTGTGTATTCTGCAATTTGTCATTTTCAGAAAGAAGGAACAGGCAATTCGAGAGGTCTCACCTTCACTCCCGAATGGCTCCCCAGTCTCCAGACCTTCTTGGGAGCAGAAGGTGGAGCTCAGTGAAGGGTCTTGAGCTCAGTGAAGGGCCACTGGGTGAACTGAGAGAAAACCACGTTCACAAACACGTACTGCCGACTTCCTGCCGCCCTGGGACCCACCGTTGTCTGTCCATGTAAGCTACAGCATTACTAGCAGATGCTAAGATCGAGTGATAGCACTGGAAAAGTAGGTGAATCTACTAGGAAACTTTCTACTCCCTACTAGGACCTCAAGCCCCTCAGCCACACAGCAAATGCCAATATGCTCCCGTGTTAGCTTAGAAGCCTTTGTGTCAACAAGAACTGGCTCCTGAGTCCCAAGCTTGGTGCTGTGCTGTCACAGGACTCGTCTGTTGGGATGTTTTACACATTAAATATCTAGTAAAAAGACTTCCTGGTGCTCAGGAATTACAGTTCATTCTTGAAACATTCCAAAGAGGCCACCACAGCGTTTCCCACGTGGCTTCTTTTAAAAACTCAAATGGCTTCCTTGAAAATATTCAAAGTCCACCCAAGGACATTAGTAATAACAGAATCAGAAAACTGTCACGAGCATAAAGATTTATTTCTGTATCAAAATGAAAGAAGCAATCATGAGTTGCTGAATTACCCATTTGCTAATGAAACTGGGATGGACTGATCATCTAACCAAGTGCAGATAGAGGATTCTACTTAGTCCTCTGATTGGGCACAAGAACAGCAGCCTAGGTTCTGGGGAGAGTGGCCGTGACCGGGATGCCACATGGAAGAGAAAATGAAAACACTGGCACAGTGAAATGTCTCATTTCCAGACAGTTTTGCCTATGGCCAAGCAAGGCAATAAAGAAAAACTCTCCCTTTTCCCCATGGCATGTGGGCTGCCAGGTACACGTGAGGGAGTCTTTGCTCTGTCCAGTCCTCCAGTGGAGAACCCCACAGGCAAGGGCCTCGCAGGTGTCAGCTCACCTCCTCACCTGCCCTTCGCAGGAACTCCTTCCACTGGCAAACGACGACTGCCACTGCCGTCTGGCTCAGTGGCGATGTGGAGGGAGTCACCGAGCTGCTTTTCTTTTGCAAAACAAGTCTTTTTCTTTGCAGTCACGCTATAAGACAAGGCTGCTGGAGAAAACAAAAGCACCCAGACTTCAGTGCCGAATCCCCACAATAGCATGCAGCTCACACCTACCAAGGGTATTCCAGTGCACAGGGGAAAGGAACCCTGCTGAAAAACCAGCTCCTTCTTTTTCTTCTAAATAAAATAATACTATCCTAAGTCCATTTACCATCTGAAGTTGTCTGTCACGAGTGAACAGTCACATTACTTGATTGGACCAGGCCTTAGATGAGTTTCTCAGGCTCAGCACTGACAGTTTAGGCCAGATCATTCTCTCTTGTGGGGCCATCCTGTGCACTGTAGGATGTTTTATAGCATCCCTGGCCTCTACCCACTAGAACCTACCAGATCCTAGAATCTAGTCGATCCTAGAATGCTACCAAGGAGACTTGCATTTTGGTCCCATCATCAAAAATGCTTGCGGCATCAATCCTATGCCAGTTTCCCCTAAGGAGGGGCTAACTGGAATGTTCTAGGATGTACCAATCCTCCAGGACCCTCTTAGAGCTCATGGCATCAGACAGGCCTCTACCTCAGGGATCACCCCTGGCTTACGTCAAATTTCTCTTCTCTGTTCCCAACACTTCAAATTGTTCTTCAGACTCACTGAGTTCCCTAAGGTGACACGTCCCACCCCACACCCACCTTGGGGGGTCATGGAGAGCTCCCTGTGACCCTGGCTTCAGCCCACCTGCTCCATGACCCTGTGCTCTTCTCTGGTTCTCGAAGCCGTCTGTAACCAGGGCAGGGGAGATAACTGTATGGAACCATTCCCTGGCCTCCACCCTCCCCAGCACTCTCCAGGCCAGCCCAGTCTGGCACTACAGACTACAGGGCCGGAGACACCAGGCCTGGAAGTGACCACTGACTGGCCAAGAGCTGACATAAAAGCCAACCTCCCCAAACAGGAAGGGCCTGTTCTTCACAAAGATAAAGAAAACCGCCACAATGTTTTGCTGGCCTTAGGAAGCCTGCAGAATTAACCAATACATCACGAATCAACTTCCTTTTATTCTGCTGTATACCGAATGCCATTATGAAGCAATATACTTTTGGATTAAAAACAAGTATTTTTGTGGAAAACCTGCTACATGTTCTCACAAAATAAAGTGCCATGATGTACTAAAACCTCACATTGCCTTCTCGTAATTTTATTTTTATCACTAGAAGGAAATATAAAGTGATTCCTGAACCAGAAGAACGAACCCCATCTTCCAACTGTCACAGATTATCACCAACACATTCAAAAGAGAAAAAAATAAAACCAAATGTTGATGTATTGAGTGCCCTTGATTTGAATAGCTCAAAGTACGTATTTTATTCAGGATGGGACAGGGCCCTCCCCACAGACACCTGACAACAGATCAAACATGCATTTCCTGTTTGGTTTGATCTGTCTGCCTCTCAGGTGACTTATAATTTTTTTCATCAAGAGACCAGTTTTAGAATAAAAAATAACTTGAGAAGATTCAAGTAAAGGACCCAAAAGCTTTAAGAGAATGAAAAGCTTCCTTGATATCTCTGGGCCTTTGCTCTAGGCTTTCCATCATAGCTGTTCCTCCTCCTCGTCGTCCTCATCCTCATCCTCCGCCTCGTCATCCTCATCATCTTCATCCTCATCCTCGTCCTCCTCCTCATCCTCCTCATCTTCATCCTCATCCTCCGCCTCGTCATCCTCCTCCTCATCCTCATCTTCATCCAGACTTGCCCTTTTGTCACCAGATGTGCTGCTGTCAGACTCCTCCTCCCGAGCCAGGAGCTTCTTAAAAACCTCAAACTCCTCAACAGAAGAACAGGCTGTCCTGGCCAAAAACTCGGCTTCTGAAACTCTGAAAATGTCCTTGAGCAATGGGTTAGGGATCTGTGTCTGCCCCTTCTTATCAGGGGTTTGGTACCGTCCCAGCCGCTCCAGGTAAATGTGTCTCTGCTTAATCTTGGTTAGTGAATACTGCAAGTACTCACTCTTTACAATGTCTGGATGCTTAATTCCCATCCTGAAGTATGCATACTGGAAGACACAAACACACTTAGGAGTCCCAGATACAGTCTTGAAACCTATCATTCTATAAACCATATGAACTTAAGTTGTACAAAAGGATTCAAAAATAATTGCCTAATTGGTGACAGCAGAATACCCACTCCAGAATACTGACATTTGTGTGACAGAGGGCAGTTTCAAAACACTTTCAAATTCATCCCGAGAAACATGGAGCAGGAAATAAAGGGGCAGGAGGGAGAAGGGGCAGGAGGGAGAAGGGGCAGGAGGGAGAAGGGGCAGGAGGGAGAAGGGGCAGGAGGGAGAGGTGGTATTTTTCTTTAAACGGGGAAGGAAAAGAATGAATATGGAAAGAATAGGCAAAACATTCAGAAAACATCTAGAAATTCCACCTAAGTTGTCATAATTGTTACTAAGAAGTTGGACAACTGTTAAAATTACATTTTCAAAATCAACATGCAAAACAAATTCAGAGGACAGGAAGGTTTCGGCTATTTTAAAATTAGCTATTTCAGAGTCCCCACTTAGACTCTCAGAATAGGACTGGATCATTCATTATTAATGGCAGAAAAGTTGAAGAACAGGTTTGATCTGTAATAAATTAAAGAACCAGAACCAAATTTTCTTTGGCTGATGTATGCAGAGAATCTAGTCTTTCACTTCCTCCACTCAAATATGAGCTGTCTGAGGCTTCTTATCCATATAACTGAGCCTTACTACATTTGAAAAACCTGACAAACTTGCTGTTACTACACTAATCACGCTATCAGTCATTCTCACCTGAAACTTGTATTCCAGTTGACCCAGGTCCTCTCGAAGAACAGAGGGGCAACTGTGCAAAATCTTGGTGACTTGCTGTACCGTGAAAAGGCACTTCTCCTTCAGAAGCCTGACAGTGTCATTAATGTCCTGCTGACGCATGGTGAAAATTTCAGGGCAACAGTAAAGCACCCTCTTTAATTTCCCTGCAGAACGTTCAAAAAAGGCAAGCACATAATTTCAGGATACTCCAGAAACCCAAGGAGCTAGCTGCACCCAATTTAAGTCCACATTTAAAAACAAACAAGGATCCTCTCCTTCCACAGAGCAAGCGGCAATTTCAGATCTAACTTCCCAGAAGCACCATGGAAATGATACATCTCCGCACTGACTTCCTGACACTCCTCAGACCCACCAGCCTTGCCTCCCTGTGTTCCTGCTTTATTCTGGCCTCCCACCTGAAAGGTGCCAACTTTGTATTTTGGGTCTCCTCTTGCCCTCCTCACTTGGAAAATAATTTCCCAGGCATTGACTGGAAAGATCAGAGAGTAACATGGGAGAGCAGTTTCCTCCGTATTGGGGATTTGGGCTGATGTTTCCTTCTATAATAAAATGTCATCGAAGCATTCCCAACTAACATTCTCAAGCTGAACTCAATGAAAAGGAGTTTCATCATCATCCTAACAGTAGTAACAATAATAGTAATCATGAGGACACACAGCACCAACGCTGGCGTCCTGGTTACCAGGGTCACCATATATCTTCTCCCAGCCAGGGCGCCTTGAGTGAAAGAGGCCCCATTAAAACTGCACTAATGGTGTAAACGGGGACTATTCCGGGCCTTCCTAGGGATAGCTGAGCAAAATTCAGTAATTGGAAACTTAAAGTCAGCTACTTAAACTGTTAATTAAAATTTTCCTAACATTTGAGTCAGCGATTATCTCAGTGTGTGAGGAATTTCAGGAGTTTAGGTTTACTTCTTCTCTTAAGGCTGTACTGAGTTTGCTAATTAATAACCACTGCACATAATGTATTAAGTTTAGACTTTTAGATTACACTGTAAGAGAGAATCTGTTAAGAAAAATATACAAGGCTACCTGTTTCTTATCTTCTAGAGAAAGAGGCCTGTAGAGATGCTGTGAAATGGTGGGTCCTAAACCTTCCACCCCGCCTCAAAAAAAAAATCTTACCAGGAAGAGTCAATAATGCAAAGAAATAATAGTGTAACTCCTCTGGTCAAAGTGAGTAAGGGTCCTTGGAGACCCCCAACTCCTCCAGAAGGCCCTTAAAGAGATTCAAGGAACTCTGAGCATCCTTGAGATGTGAATATTGTTGGAGGCAAGAGTGAAGGGTAAGTGGAAGGGAAGGCTACTCCACCAGTTTCCCAGGAACGTGGCAAGATCTCTCACGTTCCACAGTAAATCTAAACACTCGGCTGGAATCTGTCTTTACAAGAGATATTGGTTTGACATCACATCACAGAGACAGAGCACTAAGACCATTTCATGTTGATTTAAACATCAAATGTTGTATGTACATATATTTATCAACATATCAGCAGCAACCCACTGAACACATACCATGTGCCCACCACAATAGTAGGTGCTAAAGACCCCACAGTGAACAAGGCAGACAAGAGTCTCTGCCCTGGCACTCAATTTTTCCTTCTAGTCTTAACTCCTCCTTCCCTCTCGAAATGTATTCTGCACAGAAGGCCACTCCTACTCCTTACCTCCAAGCCGAATTATACATTCCTCTCCAGGAACACTGACATACTCAGAAAGCTTCCCTAATCCATCTCACCTTAGGCTGTTCTTTCTCCAACTCTAGCTCCTCTCACATTATATAACATTTTTTTTTTTCTGAGACAGAGAGTCTTGCTGTCACCCAGGCTGCAGTGCAGTGGCGCCATCTCAGCTCACTGCAACCTCCGCCTCGTGGATTCAAGCGATTCTCATGCCTCAGCCTCCCAAGTAGCTGGAATTACAGGCATGGGCCACCACGCCCAGTAAATTTTTAGTTGAGTCAGGGTTTTGCTATGTTGGCCAAGCTGATCTTGAACCCCTGACCTCAAGTGATCTGCCTGCCTCAGCCTCCCAAAGAGCTGGGATTACAGGCATGAGCCACCGCACCCAGCCAAAATCTGCATCTTCTTGTACCTTCTCCAAGCCCAAGCTTTCGCAGGTAACTGGAACGCTTCCTCATTTGCATAATAGGCAGTTTCAATAACTGGGGACTTTTCTTCAAGACCACATACACAGGCTCTGGATTCAGACCCAAGAGGATAAATTCTGAAATGATGTCCAGCAGCTGTTGAGGACTGGCCCCTGGTCGTACACTGAGCAATTCATTAATCTGGGCATTGCTGAAACCCATGTCCAGGAGGGAACTGACGACCCTCTCCAGCTCCGAGGACCCTTGTTCCACAGGAGTCCATTCCTTCTCAAGGAGGCACTGAACACGATCCCTCCTGCACTCTGGTTCCTGCACAGAGTTATTGGATCTAACACAAGATAACTCCTCAATGACCCCTCCATTGGAGGCTGCAGTCAGTTTACGCAACAAGGAAGCTGTCATCCTTCTCTGTTCTCCAAGATGAGGAGTCTGCCTAGCCATCCAGGCCCAGGTGAGGGGGATCAGGCGGTGCCAATCAAGGACCTATAAGACACGGGACCAAAAGACAATTAATTCCTCACTATTCCAGTATAATGGACACCACAAGACTTTTGAGCCAGAGTATTTACTGCCTTGGTTCCACACAAACATACAGTTTTTTTTGTTTTGTTTTGTTTTTGTTTTTGTTTTTTTTTTTGAGGCGGTGTCTCGCTCTGTCGCCCGGACTGGAGTGCAGTGGCCGGATCTCAGCTCACTGCAAGCTCCGCCTCCCGGGTTCACGCCATTCTCCTGCCTCAGCCTCCCGAGCAGCTGGGACTACAGGCGCCCGCCACCTCGCCCAGCTAGTTTTTTGTATTTTTAGTAGAGACGGGGTTTCACCGTGTTAGCCAGGATGGTCTCGATCTCCTGACCTCGTGATCCGCCCGTCTCGGCCTCCCAAAGTGCTGGGATTACAGGCTTGAGCCACCGCGCCCGGCCCAAACATACAGTTTTTAAAGCAATCTGCAAAATTATATCTGAACTGAAGCCTACTGAGAAGGAAGCTCACATAGAGAGAACAGGGTACTTCAAGGTCACAGAGATGGGAGTCAAGCAGGTACAGTATTGTTAGCTTTTGCGGCTTTAAGGATGGAAGCAGGGACATGGAGGAAAGGGAAGAACCAGGTCACCTGGTCATGTGTGCCAGAAAAGACTGGACTCAGACTGCTTTCCAGATTCATGTTCTCAAATTCATTCCACGGGAACAATCTTGTGGGATACAGAGTTGGCCCATGAACAAGGGTTTGAACTGCTCGGATCCACTTATATGTGGATTTTCTTCCACCTCTGCCACCCTTGAGACACCAAGACCAACCTCTCCTCCACCTCCACTTCAGCCTAAAGACCTTATGAGGATCTACTTCCTCTTAATGAATAGTAAATAACTTTTCTCTTAGGATTTTTGTTTGTTTTTTGAGATAGGGTCTCACTCTGTTGCCTAGGCTGGAGTGTAGTGGTGCAATCATGGCTCACTGCAGCCTTGACCTCCCCAGGCTGGGGGGATCCTCCCACCTCAGCCTTCTGAGTAGCTGGGACTACAGGCGCACACTACACCCTGCTAATTTTTGTATTTTTTGTAGAGACGGGGTTTTGCCCTTATGATTTTCTTAATAACGTTTTCTTTTCTATTCTTATTTTAAGAATACAGAGTGCAATAGATATACAAGATATGTGTTAACGGACTGTTTATGTTGTCGGTAAGACCTCCAGTCATGAGTAGGCTACTAGTAGTTGAGTTTTAGAGAAGTCAAACGTTATACACTGATTTCCAACTGGTGTTGGGGCGGTCGGGTGCCCCTAACTCCTGTGTTGTTCAAGGGTCACAGTAGTTAATCAACTTGCATACACAATCCCAGTTGACTCAAAAGTCTTCAGCTGTTCAGGATGGTGCCTAATAAACTACGCACAAATCATCCAGGCACTCTAAGCCAGCAGTCTTCAACCTTTCTGGCACCAGGGACTGCCTTCAGGTAAGACAGTTTTTCCACAGACTGCTGAGGGGTTTCAGGATGGTTCAAGCACATTACAGTTGTTGTACACTTTATTTCTATTATTTTCACGTTGTAAGGTAAGATGAAATAATTATACAACTCCCCATAGTGTAGAATCACTGGGAGCCCTGAACTTGTTTTCCTACAACCAGAAGGTCCCATCTGGGGGTGATGGGAAACAATGAGTGACAGATCATCGGGCATTAGATTCTCATAAGGAGCAGCAACCTAGATCCCTCAAAGGCGCAGTTCACAATAGGGTTCGCGCTCCAGTGACAGTCTAAGGCGGCTGGTCTGACGGGAGGCGGAGCTCAGGCTGCAATGCCAGCGAGGGGAGCGGCTGTAAATGCAGACGAAGTTTGGCTGGCTCACTCGCCTCTCACCTCCTACTGTGCAGCCTGGTTCCTAATAGGCCAGGGACCGGTATGGAGGGTTGGGGAACCCCTGCTCTAAACCCTTCACATCGGTCCCAACCCCTTCTCCAGCGTCATCGACTGTCGCCCAGGGGCCAGCCTGCCAAGCCCAAGTCCTGGCTGCTCTCCAGCCTCCCCTGTCCAGATGCTCCCTCCGCCAGGAACACCAGGCAGTCGCTGGACTCGAGCCTCAAGACCTTTATGCGGATTCCGCTTCCTCTTAATGAATAGTAAATACATGTTACCCTCCTTGTGAAGTTCAAACTCTTGTTCAAGAGTCAACTCAGGCCGGGCGCGGCGGCTCACGCCTGCAATTCCAGCACTTTGGCAGTTCGAGGCGGGTGGATCACCTGAGGCCAGGCGTTAGAGACCAGCCTGGCCAACACGGTGAAACACCGTCTCTACTAAAAATACAAAAATTAGCCGGGCGTGGTGGCGGGCGCCTGTAATCCCAGCTACTCGGCTGAAGCAGAATTGCTTGAACCCAGGAAGCGGAGGCCGCAGTGAGCCGAGATCGCGCCACTGCACTCAAGCCTGGCGACAGAGTGAGACTCTGTCTCAGAAAAAAAAAAAAAAAGTCAACTCTATACCCCACAAAAATTGAGCAGAGCCAGGGGTCCAGGATGCCAAAACCAGGTAATCGTGCAAGGACCTCCAGAAAGGCTCCACGACCTGGCCGTGAAACACCCGGGGGCCGCAGTTCCTCTGCGTCGCTGCCCGCCCGTCTGCCACCTGGAGAAGCCCCCGCGCCCAGTGCGACCTCACCTGACGGCCGAACGCAGCCATGGCGCGGAGGAGATGGCAACAGCTACGGCGCCGGAAGCAGCCGTCCTCCCCGGTCCTTCACTTCCGGCCCCCGGTCCGTCACCACCGCAGTTCCCAGCGCCAGCGCGGTGCTGGTGGATCATGATTCCGGCCCGTACCTGTGCTGAGCCCTCACGACCCCGCGGGGCTCAGGTGTCCCGGGGCCGCCCCTCCGCAAAGCCGGGAGGTCGGAGTCGCCCCCGTCACCGCCCCGCCGCCTCTGCCGCGGCCTCAGTCCTCCGGGGCGTCGGCGTCCGGTCGTTCCCGTTGCACTGCCCGTGTCCCGCTTCGCAGAGCTCTGGGCTGGCTGAACGAATGGGTCGTCCTGGCCCATACTCGTGTTTCAGATGACCTGAGAATTCCTCTCAAGAGGACAGGTAGATACAGGTAGAGGGGAGCTGGTTCCTTGCTTCAGGAACTTCACCCGAGAGCGCAGAAATCCTCCCCGAGGCAGGAAAAATGGATTCCGTTCCAGATAGAGAGATTTAAGGTTTCATTGTGTAAAAATCTGTATTCAGCGTGAACAGCGGGACCACCTACGCACAAAAAGAAGTCTTTACCGCTTTTATTTCTTTTTTACTCTCAGCCAGTGGAAGATGAGAATTTGCCGTTTTTAAAAGACCCAAGTGAAATGACAGGAATTATGGCACATTTCCCTTTATAAGCAAGAGCCTTCCCAACTTAGAGGTCTGGTTCCCTGTTAGGGTGAAATACAGTCAAGTTACAGCCCAGTGTGTATTCATTCTTAAATTTCCTCTCTCGACATGTTTGAGGATAAGAGCGTAGGCATCTTTCAAAAGGTGATACTTGTGAAGAATAAAAAGGTGTGCTTTCTCAGCTGCCTAAATCCTGCCACCAAAGCCTTAATTTATAAGCAATTTCTTGTTTTATCCACTTCATCTGGACTGACATAAAGGATTTGATTCTTGCATGGGTACACATTTACATATCGGCTCTGCGCCAGGCACGGGGTTGGGTGCTAAACTGTTTCTGTAAAACTATCTTTTGACAAAAGGATTATATCAAAGAAAAGGAAGATTCCAATCTGTGTAGAACTAAAGAATTGGTTTCTTTGGCAGGGTGCAGTGGCCCACGCCTGTAATCCCAGCACTCTGAGAGGCTGAGGTAGGAGGATCGCCTGGGCTGAGGAGTTCAAGACCAACCTGAGCAACATAGGAAAACCCTGTCCCTACAAAAAACAAAAACTAGCCGGGAGCGGTGGCCTGCACCTGTAGTCCCAGCTACTCAGGAGCCTGAGGTGGGAGGATCACTTGAGTCCACGAGGTTGAGGCTGCAGTGAGCTGTGATTGCACCACTGCACTCCAGCCTGTGTAACACAGCAAGACCTTGTCTCGGAAAAAAAAAAAAAAAAAAAAAAAATTGGTTGCTTTTGTTGTTACACTGTAATTTTCTTCTCAAAATACTTAGCTGTCAACATCTCACAATAAATTGTGTTACTGCTACACCAAAAGCCTAAGAAAATCCCATAAGCCACGCCAACTCCCTGGAAAGAATCAAGGAACCTGTAACAGGTTATCTAGCTCTAGAAATAAAATGACAGCTGGGACACAGGGATTACTATGAAAAATCGACATGAGGCCAGGTGCGGTGGCTCACGCCTGTAATCCCATCGACATGAGGTCAGGTGCGGCGGCTCACGCCTGTAATCCCATCGACATGAGGCCAGGCGCGGCGGCTCACGCCTGTAATCCCAGCACTGGGAGGCCGAGGTAGGCAGATCACCCAAGGTCAGGGGTTTTAAGACTAGTTTGGTCAACATGGTGAAACCCCGTCTCTACTAAAAATACAAAAATTAGCCAGGCATGGTGGCGGGCACCTGTAGTCCCAGCTCACTCAGGAGGCTGAGGCAGGAGAATTGCTTGAACCTGGGAGGCGGAGGCTGCAGTGAGCCGAGGTTGTGCCATTGCACTGCAGCCTGGGCAACAAGAGCCAAAGTATGTCTCAAAAAAAAAAATTGACATCACCTTCAGTCTTGTGTGAAAACTGTGCTCTTTTGAACCATACTTTAAAAATATGCAGTGGGCTGGGCACAGTGGCTCATGCTTGTAATCCTAGCGCTTTAAGAGGCTGAGATGGGTGGATGACCTGAGGTCAGGAGTTCGAGACCAGCCTGGCCAACATAGTGAAATCCTGTCTCTACTAAAAATACAAAAATTAGCCGGGTAACGTGGTAATGCACACTTGTAATCTCAGCTACTTGGGAGGCTGAGGCAGGAGAATTGCTTGAACCCAGGGGACAGAGGTTGCAGTGAGCCGAGATTGCACCATTGCACTCCAGCCTGGGCGACAGAGTGAGACTCCATCTTAAAAAAAAAAAAAAAAAAAAAAAAATGGAGTGGAAAAATTGTCAGCCTCAGAACTTTCCTCTCTGGGTTCTTTCTGCAAAGACCATTTGCAAAATACCAGACCTTCCACTGCCATCCAGTCAGATGAGCTTTAATTATTGTTTCTTATAAAGAAATAACAGTTCTTGGAAAGCTGGGACTTCGCATTCTCAACCCATTAAACACCTCTCTGAAAACACCAATCTGGCCAAGCGCGGTGGCTCACGCCTGTAATCCCAACACTTTGGGAGGCTGCAGTGGGCGGATCACACGGTCAGGAGTTTGAGACCAGCCTGGCCAACATAGTGAAACTTCATCTCTACTAAAAATACAAAAAATTAGCCAGGCATGGTGGTGGGCACCTGTAATCCCAGCTACTCGGGAGGCTGAGGCAGGAGAATTGCTTGAACCTGGTAGGCGGAGGTTGCAGTGGGCCGAGATCGCACCATTGCACTCCAGCCCGGGTGACAGTGTGAGACTGTCTCTAAATAAATAAATACACACCATTCTATTAACATCCTCTGTGTTATAAGCATCATAAACACTACAAAGTAGAGTTCTTAAAACATCAGAAAACTCACTTGAATTCTGAAGAGTAAACATCACTGACTTTACTATACACCTCTAAAACCCTTGTACCTTTAATGTCCCTGATAGAGAAGGATCCTCCTCCCACAACTCCCTACCAACTCCTTCAGTCACTTGTCGTGGCAGTGAGGCTCAGGCAGCACTTTCTGAAGAAAGGGATGGCAATATCCCATATCCTACTAGATGGTACTAAAATTTACTCTGATCATCCTAAAACAGTTGAGTGCCTCCTAAATAACCACTAGAAATAGCTCAGAACCATGCTGGAGGCAGCCTGGCCCCCAGGCAGCTTCCAGAGGGTTCTGGGCAGGAGTCTCAGAATGTGGAAAAACAGCGTGCAAGTGATGACATGTGGGAAAAGCGTGGGGGTTTAGGTTTTGGGTTTTTTCCTACTGTCTCAGCAGGGAAAAAAAAAAGAAAGGTTCTGCTCTCACCTCTAGCTATGCCCTCCTCTCGAACACAGACATGAAATAAAACAACTGTGAGTATTTGACCTAGCCAAGTCTGTCTGAGGGGGGATGGATTGGAGCCTAAGAGAGGGAAGCAGCCAGTTGAGTATCTGAGAAACCCCTGGGACCTGAGCAGCCCTGAGGGATAGACAGGGCTGGAGCCCCTCACATAGACCAGAGGTGGGGGCTGGGCCAGGAAACCCCTCACGTGGACAGAGGTGGGGGCTGGGCCAGGAAACCCCTCACGTGGACAGAGGTGGGAGCTGGGCCAGGAAACCCCTCACATAGACCAGAGGTGGGGGCTGGGCCAGGAAACCCCTCACGTGGACAGAGGTGGGAGCTGGCTAGCCATGGGATGTTTGGGAACTGCTGGCAGTGAGCCAGTCACATGTTGACAGCAGAGTCTTGCTACAGAGCCCAGACAGAAGGGAGGTCCCTGAGAACACCACCCTCCCCAGTCTAACCAGATGGGAGTAAGCTTCAGAGCCCTAGACCCACCCCTGGCAGGGCCTGCTTGTAAACGGAACCCCAGAATGGCCAAGGCTAGACTTCTCTCCAGCTGTGGCAAGTGGGGTGCACAAATGGAAAAATGAGGAAATCAAGCATTTCTCACATTTAGCACAAGGGAACAGTTCACAACATCAGAGTCAGGATAACTGTTTACTAACAAAGGTGCTTTAATTTGAAAAGCGTTTGAGGAACTACATTAATGAAATGGTCTGGCCATTTGACTAACCAGTTCTACAAATTTCACATAGCCGTCACATCCATTGCTCAGATGAGCATATGCCAAGTCAGAGGAAACAAAACACACACATCTACAAAAGGAGAAAGAGAAAACTCATGCCTTCAAAAGCTCACAAATTAAAAGTCCTTTAATAATATAAAACAGTTGAATACTGGAATGTTTTTTTCTAGGTCATGGAAAAAGTGAATTCCAAATCTATGTAATAAGCCTAAAATAATACAGCATCACTGTCTTCTGTTCTGGTGTTTATCAAACCTGGACATGAGTTTTTAGAAGGTGAACTGGGGATGCTTGAGAATGTATTTTCTCCAAACAGATGGAGCTGAAAAGTGTATGATTTTCCAAACCAAGTGGAGAAAAGCAGCAAGAAGCTGGTGTTTAGCTGGTCAGCACACGGGGATCCCCAGGATGCAAACAGCCTTGGCCATTAGGAGCGTCGCCTGGAACGGGCCCCCCACAAAGCTCCTGCGCCTGGGCCACTTCACTCAGGCTCCTGTTCCCCATCTCCAGAGTTGCAGCGGACAGAACTCCACTTTCTGAAGAAAGAAGAAGGTAACTGTATCACGTACTAACATCTTAAGGTTCTAAAATACTTTGCTTCTCACCGCAAGAAGTCCTAGAACAAAAGCTTACAGGTGGGGCCCTCAGAAATCCAACTGGCAATGTCCCGGAAGTACAGATCCTGCCAAGGTGGGGATCTAAGCCCAGGGCCATCAACAGCAGCTTGGTCCAAATGCTCTGAGCAGCAGTTTTGCCTCTGTGGCTCTGTGGTCAGAGCCTTGTCTGAAGAGCCCTGGGCCCCCCAGGCTGCCAGAGAATCACACTCAGCATCTGTGGCCTCATCCTCCCCTTCGGCCCAATCAGACCATCACCAGCTGCATTCCTCAAACCATCTTTGAGGGTTCTGACCCCTTCTGCCAGGAGCTCCCATGGCACTTGCCCACCCTCCAAGGCCCAAAGCCACACCCTGAACCCCAGTGATGTCCAAACGCCTCTGGACCCAATCAAACCCCCTCTCACAGGTGACAGGTCAGCTATAGGCCCTGACATTTGTGTCCAAGGCAGCATGGGGGAGAGAGCCTCCTTTTCCTCCTTTTGACCTAGGAAGGCAGCCTGGGGACCTCGTTATTCCAAGCAAAGTCACACGGGGTGGAGGGATGCTGAGAAGCCTCACCTGGCTTGTTTACTTGACACACCTCTTCCCATGTGTAGTCAGCAAGATTCACAGGCTGTGTTACCCACGGGTCTGTCACCAGCTTCTCCAAGGTGGTGCGCTTCTCAGGGACTGGCTGCAGCAGCCCAGACACAAGGCTCATGAGTTCTGGGGACACAAAGAACACAGATGGTAGATCCAGCCTGGGATGAAGTGGAAAACATCTCAGATTCCTGGGTGCCCACCACTCGCCGCAGAGCCTCTGACTGGGCAGGAGGCGGCCCAGGGACCTCTAGTGCAGGGCCCAGCTGTGCTTGGAGAGAAGCTGCAGGAAACACTCATTGCCTCTGACATGAAAGCTTGGAGTTCAAGATGCCATCTCACTCAGCCAAAATCAGGCAGTGCAGAGGTTCCTAACTGGTCTGTTCTCAGGGGCTCGACCTATGCTGTGAATAACACAGGGTTAACATGACAGGCGAGGGGATGCCGGCACAAGCTGAGAGGAGCCCCCAGCCTTGCATCTGGATTCAGCCCCCAGTTCCTTTAACCATGTAGGCACCGACTCAGCAGGGCCACTGGGAGCCTCACTGTCCTGACTGCAAGTGTGTTTCTCACAAAAGGGCCTCTAAGATCCAAAGGGGAACATTAAAAAAAACTAAATTATGGCCGGGCACAGTGGCTCACGTCTGTAATCCCAGCACTGTGGGAGGCTGAGGAGAGCGGATCACAAGGTCAGGAGATGGAGACCATCCTGGCTAACACAGTGAAACCCCGTTTCTACTAAAAATACAAAAAATTAGTCGGGCGAGGTGGCGGCGCCTGTAGTCCCAGCTCCTCGGGAGGCTGAGGCAGGAGAATGGCATGAACCCGGGAGGCGGAGCTTGCAGTGAGCCAAAATCGCACCACTGCACTCCAGCCTGTGCCACAGAGGGCGAGACTCTGTCTCAAAAAAAAACCAAAAACCAAAAAACAAAACAAAACAAAAAACCTAAATTATCAAGATGTTTTAAAGTCATATGCAAATTATTTGGTGAATAGAAAAGAAACAAATGAGACTATTGATATGGAGAGAGATACACTGAGGAATGAGGAAATGGGAAATAAACAGTGGCTGGTCTCTAAGGACAGTGTCGTCTGTCTACCACTTGCGGCTCGTGCTCACCTTTGGACACCAGGTATGGCGGGTGTATGGCAGCCTCCACAGTCTCCTCCAGCTCACAGAAGGGGTTCTCCTCAAAGACCAGCGTGTACAGAGTGACTCCCAGAGACCACATCTCCAGCTCCGGCCCTCTGTAGCTGTGAGGAGGAGGAGGCGTCAGGACGCCACAGTGCTCAGCACGGGCTTGCCAAGCCCGCCCGTGGGAAGCACCATAGCCCTTCCCGACTGGCACACAGGCCAGGCAGCAGTTTCCCAGGAGGGCCACTCCACCCTCCAACACGCCCTCCATTTCCATGCACTTCTGCCCCAGGCCTGCCACCAGGCCATGTGCCAGGAGTGGAGAGGCCCTTGGGCAGCTCTGAGGCTAATCAGGAACTTCCTTGTGGACACCAACCACAAGACGTGTCCACCAGAGGTGGGGGAGGGCTTCCTGGAGGAAGCAGAGTACACATCCATTGGCTTTGCTGAGGGCCACAGGACCGTAGGCCACTTCAGAACAGGGTCACGTGCCCTTCAGACGTGATCGGGCATGTTCAGCTTGGTGTGACCACTGACACACATGCCCTTTAGGAAGATCACTGTGGCGACGATGTGAAGGGTGCTGCAGGACGAGACTGAACAGGCAGAAATACCGAAGGATGAAAGCAAACAAGAAGGATGTGGTGAGGGTGGGTGTTCACACAATGGGCCGACTGGAGGAGCAGGCTTCAGGGAGAAGACACCCAAAGGACTACTGTTATTTCCTATCGCCGTAAACATCCTCATCCACGCCACCATTTATTGGGTACCTAGAGATGCCAGCGCTGTACCAGCATTTTACATGGCTTAACCCAAATCCTCACAACAACATAGCAAGATAAATATTACCTTCATTTTACACAGAAGAAGAGCAAGGCTTGGTGAGGTGAAGGTACTGCCAAGCACACTCCGGAGCCAGGTCACCTGCACCCACGGCCCTGCCCCTGCACTGGCCAAGGCCATGCACCTCTGGGTCCGCAGCTGGGGGTCTGTCCCCAGAAGAGGTCTGGGAAGCAGCAGCCTCTTCCCAGAACTGGCATTAGACAAGGGAGCCAAGAGAAAACCACAGCAGTGAGAAGAGCGGCACGGACAGAGCCCCGGGCTGGACTCAGAGATGAGGGGCTGGGCGGGGAGGGGAGGGCTCAAGACGGCAGATCACAGGGGCCTGAGCAGCAGCGTGGGTAAGAGTCAGGCCACCAGGTTGATTCGGGGGGTGGTGGGGTCGCTAGCACAGACCACAGGGAAACTGAGGGGACGGATGAGAGCTGCAGGGGCTACAGCAAGAAAATCAGATTCGGCAGTTTTTGTTTTTGTGTTGTTTCTGTTTTTCAGATTTCAACACTTTTAGAAGATGAAGAGAAATATCCAATAGACTAGAACTGAGGTTGGCAAACTTTTCCTGTAAAGGGTCAAATAGTAAATATTTCAGGTTTTGGGCCACATGGTCCCCACTGCAACTCAACTGTCATGTAGGACAAAGGCAGCTACAGACAACACATAAGCCAATGAGCACAGCTCCATCCCAATAAAACTTTATTTATAGAAACAAGAGGCAGGGGATGTTTGCAAACACGTTTGTAGCAGCATCACGAACAACATACAGATGAAAGCAAGGGTAGAAGCAACCCAAATGTCCATTGACAGATGAATGAGTAAGTACAGCACATCCAGAAAATGCAATCAAATTCAGCCTCGAAAAGGAAGATGCTGGCACAGGCCACAACATGGATCGACCTTGAGGACTTTATGCTAAGTGAAATAAGCCAGTCACCAAAAGCCAAATGCTGTATGAGTCCACATATAGGCGGTCCCTAGAGTAGTCAGATTCATAGAGAAGAAAGCAGAATGGCGGCTGCTAGGGCCTGAGGAAGGGGGATGGGGACCTAAGGCCACCGTCTGCTGACCGTGGAGTAGACGGAGATGAAGATGACAAGACAGAAGCCAGGTCCCTGAGGATGGGATTGAGAATCAGAACTCAGAAACCCTTTCACCCAGGGAAATGGGGAGAGGACGCAGGAGGGAGGAAGGAGCTCCCGAGAAGAGGCCTGCAGCCCAGCAGGCCCAGGAGCAGCACACCGCTCACAGCCAGAAAGGAGGGGCCAGGAGGCAGGGCAGGTGCTCAGGAAGAGGGTGGGAGCCACAGCTCTGGGAGGCAAGGGCAAGGTGGCCAAGCAGCACTGAGCTCTCACCCAGGTTGGATCCCCCCCACACCCTCCCCAAGCTTCGTGGCCTGGGTGCAGGAAGGGGTGACAAGCCATGCAGCAGGCATCATGGGTCAGTGGACAAGGGACAGGCAGTTCCCTCCCGCACAGAGGACACGACAGCCACTGCAAGGAAGGCAGAGCCCACCAGTGCCCACCAGGCTCCAGGGCAACCAAACTAGATCTGAAGGGAAACTCCAAGTCCCTTCTTAGACCAACTCCCTTCAATATTTCATGCCGTTTGGTGGCTCTGAAGATACATGGAGGTTCTAGCAGGGAAGAGCCAATTTACTTCCTCCACACTCTGCACACAGGGCATCCAGGCCCAGAAGAGCTCAGTGCTGCCTGGCATGGAGAGGCTGGCGCAGGCCAAGGCTGCTGGGCTCTGAGGACTCAGGCTGCGCAGCCTGGAACCTCCTGACTGATGAAACATGGCCTAAGCAGACACTGGAATCCAGTGCCCAGGCCACTCCTCTGTCATATGCTGAGGCTCTCCCAAGAGCCCGAGGCATGGCATGGAGCTCGCGTGGCAACTGCGAGCAAACGCTCTGACCTCAGGCTGCCAGGTCAGGTGCAGCTCCAAGCAGGTCTGTGAGGGACCCCGTGCGCCTCTCCTATGAGGGCAGCATCAGTTTCCCTCCTAGAGAACCGCATGGAGCAGATATGGGCAGTGCAGCAGAGCGCTGCAGCAGCAAGCAGGAAGGGTCCAAGCAGTGCCGTGATCATCCGACCCTCCAACCATGAACTCACCTAGAGAAGCATTCCAGCCACAGCGAGTTCCAACCACACCTCTCTAAAACACGTGGAGGTGCTAGCAGAAAATACCTGTTGTCTGTTTCTGATTTAATAAAGTCTATTTCATACACATAAAGACACACTTGGTTTACATGCAGATGAGACAGTGATCAGGCATGTGCAGCAGAAAGCACCATCAGCAGACAGCCTCCACTCAGGCCCTACAAATGAACAACAATCTTCCCTTCCGTCTTGCTTTCCTCTCTTAAGTTCCCCAAGAGGAGGCCCTGCCCAGGCCAGCCCCCAACTCACAGGCTCCCCTGACTGCAGAGCTGCAAACTCAGCCACACACCCCAGGACGCCGCTTCTCCCCACAGCAGAGCAGAGGCTCCGCCGGCCCACTCCAGCGACGTGGAATCCGGCTGGGCAGCGACAGCCCCTCCAGCCAGGGGCTCTGCCTTCAGCACGAACCCTCTGCCTTGGGACTTTTTCCAGTGCCTGATTCCTTGTGTGGTCAGCCCCGCAGTATTTTATCGAAATAGATATTATTCCTGTCATCAAAATAAATAAACCCAACTAAAAAGCATCCTCTTCACTTATTTGAAGAGTGCCATTTTGGGGGACTCTTCAGTATTTTTCTTGGCTTTTTATTAGATGAAACTCCAAGCAAATAAAAGCTGAGAAAATAAAACGATTAATCCTAAATCCATCACCCAGTGCCTTTGCCCATTATGACCTTGCCTGCCTGCCCACTTACTTTTCAGCACATCACCCTGATCACTCAACGCTCTCATCACAAAGAGGCGCGAAGGAAGCCATTTTCCCACCCAAAATCAAGCCGGCCTCGGGGTCCTGACAGAGGACGTGAGAACAGGCTGCACCGCAGCAGCATACGTACGGATTCCCCATGAGAACTTCCGGTGCACAGTACTCGATGGTTCCACAAAAAGTATAAAATAATTTTCCCCTTTCCAAGTAGGCGGCCGAGCCAAAGTCTATCAGCTTGATTGTGAAGTCCTCGGCGATCACAATGTTCTCGTCCTTGATGTCACGGTGAATGATGTCCTTCAAACGTAGGTATCCCACCGCTGACACTAACTGGAATCAGGAGGCCAGAGGGGGCTTTTTAAAAAAGCAATTCAACTAAAATACGCCTTTAAAATAAACTGGAACCAAAAAAGAAAAAAAACAAAACAAAAAGAAAAAATAAACCTCCGACTCATAATGAACTGCGGACAGGAAAGATTTTTGAACGCTGAAGATATGACTGAAAGCAAACAGGAAACAAAGCCGCTCCAGGAGGCGTGCTCACTGGGGCTGGCCACGTTAGCCAGCAAGGTAGCAACATCAACATGAGACTCGTGAGTTCTGTATGCTGCTGAGAAAACCTTCCCAGCAGACATGTGCCCCACAACGCACACCATGCCTATTTCAGGAGGAAAGACAGGCCACAAAACCACAGCTCAAAGACACTCATGGCAGGCAAGTGAATGGGTGCAGGTTTGGTGTTAAGTGGGAAGTGCCTGAGAGAAAGCACCAAGTAGACAACCTCAGCTCACAGGGAGGGAAAGTGACTTGCCCAGAGTTCAGGCAGTGATCTGGGGCAGAGCTGGGAGCACAGCCTCAGCGGCGTCTCAGAGAGCAGCACGGCATATCAGTCATCCCTGCCCCAAATGTGTGGCTGCTCAGTGATGCAGACTTAAAGCGGGTACGCTGGAAATGGGCTTCATTCCCGTGAAGGTGCCGCTGCAGCGCACCACTGCCTGCCCACTCTGCCTCTCCAATAATGGAGGCTAGCAAAATCGGCCTTTCAGTTTCGTTCAAGTAGGATGAGTTAAACGTCTGACTGTCACTGTACCAATCAACTTAGTGATTTCATGGATGTATCATGTTGATCTTTTGAGACAGTTTTATATTTGCAAATGAGTATCTTTCAAATCAGAAGCAATAGTTAATCACAGGTTAACTAAACCCAATTAATTAACTTACATTTAATAAATATGTATATTTATACACATATACACAAATGTAAACATACCTGCATATTTATATACACATGCCTGCATTTTTATATATACATACACATTTAGATACATACATGTGCACATATATACACAGCTGCATATACACATGTGCATATCTACACACACAACATATACTTGTACACACATAAATATACATATACAAGCATGCATGCATACATACTTACATATATATGTAGATATATACAAATCAGTCAGGATCCAGTCAGGAGACACAAACCACACATGAACTTGAACATGGAAAGTTTCATTAAGATTTATTAACTAATACTCAGAGATTAACCACAAAGGGACAAAGAGCAACTTGAAGAAAGCTGCTCTTCCTGCAGATGCCTCCATGCCCTGGACCAGCTGTGCTGCCCTGGAGCTGCCTGAACCAAGCCAGGCCCAGCTGCCCCGCCCCGCTGCTGAGCAGGCCCTGATGAATCTGGAGCTAACAGGCAATGCCCTGAGAACGGGCATGACTCCTACATACACTGACGTATGATCATATGCTTTATAAAATTGTGACTCTATTATTTACATATAATAACATTTATGTCTATATATTTACAAAAAGGGTAGAGATTCTTTTGGCAAAAATGTTAGAGTATAGAACACCATAATTATGTGTCTCACTAGCCCCAGAATAAACAACTGTCAGAAAGGAGCTTTTAACAAGTGACCCTCAACGTTACCTCATACAGATACTCTATTTGCTGTAAAGTTTCAGAAACAAGTCTTTGCCACAAATTAAAGGCAGGAGGTCATCTTCCAACACAGGAAGAGAGAGAGAGGTGACCCTTTTTCGGCAGAACCATAATATCTGAAACTTACAAGCAGGAGCCTGAGAAACTAAACTTCAGAAACCCAACAACCCCTGACAGTGTGCAGCTCTGAGGAAGAAATGTTGATTCATGGAAGCTGTCATTAGACATCGAATCGTCCCCAGCAAACAATCCAAGAGCAAATGTGAGTTGTCTACACAGCCCTTTGCTGGTATTTCTCCAATTCTTTCAGGGGAGCTGGGAGCAGGAAGGACAGGATGGAACCACCACCTTTTCCTTAAAACCCAACCCGAGTTACCGTTTCTTCCTCTTCTCCCTCTGCTACGATACCTTCCTATTTTGATCATCACGCTCCCATTCCGACAAAATAATGGGCAAAATTCAGTACGTAATTAGACACAAAACAGATCAAGACAAATACTTACTGTAAAATGAGAATGTCAGGATCTCAATTTTGCTGGTTAGTTAACTGAGCAGCCACCATTTAGTGAGAACTTACAGCCTGCAGGCCGCTGTGCCACACACATGCCTTTGAGACACTCTTTGACTGCATCCTAACCCTTTTGGTTAATTTTTGTGATTGTTGTGGATATTTTATGTATGTAAATAAACCTTAACCATTAAACATACTTCCCCAATCATTCCAGGACTGTATCTGGCCTCATCCTCACTTTCTCTACTTCATAGAATTTCTCATCCCAATCTCACTTTCTCTACTTCAATCATAGAATTTTCTACTCAAAATATATATCGTACTCCATGAAATCCCCACACAGAAGGCTACGTCCACCTCAGAGAGAGAACCGAGTATGGATCACTGATCTTTGCAGCCACCAGACCCAGGCACCCAGGCTGCGTTCGCCCCAGCACGGCTCTGGCCTGCTCTCACTTGTCGGAAGATGTAGCTCGCCAGGGGCTCATCCAGCTTGGGGTGGCGGTCGATGAAAGTGAAGAGGTCTAGACCGGAGCCGTGCTTCTCCATCACGAGCTGGAAGAACCCTTGGTTTTCAAATACATCCAATACCTAGGAAGAGACAAAGCCAAGTCCAACTCTGCCAAAACATCTTCAAGCCAACAAACTTAACACATTTGACATGAACCAAGTTAGGGTATCTCTAAAGAGGAAATCGTCATCTACCTTGATGATATTGGCATGCTCCACCCTGGATAGAATTGCAATCTCCAAAGTAACTTTCCCAAGTTTGGGATCCTCAATCCAACAATCCTCCAAGACCTTCTCCTTCTTAATAAACTTCACCACCACCTGTGAGGAAGACAGAGGGTGGAAATGGCTGGAGCCAGTCCTCAAGCATCCCATGACACCAGGGGCACCATCAGTCCACGTGGCAGACACATCCTCTGCATTTGCCTCCCCTAAGTGTCAGGGACATGAAAGAAGAAACATAGTCGTAAACCCCTGCAGCACAAGGAAGCAGAGAAGGGGGTCAGCAGCTGACCAGAAACGCAGCGTCATTCCTGCCCATCCTGTAAGGTGGACAGATGAGTGTGATGGAGAAGCCAGGTGGAGCTGAGGGAGCCATAACCTGGGCTGGAGAGAGGGCCCCAGAGGCCTCAGGGCAGGTGCCCCGGAGAACATCCACGTCACCCCGACTTCTCAACCAAGGACTGGAAGCCCTGGCCAAGAGAATGAACTAAGAAGCCAGAAAACTAGAAAATATAAAGAAAAGCTATCTCTCTTAGATATGTTTTCAACATTGACTCTGAGATTAATCAGAGCTGAACAAGACTGACAGGCAGAAGGTGCTACTACAGTCAATGACAGTCAAAGTGTAACAGAAAAAGATATATTCACAAAAGAAAGACACACCGCGAGTCGCTGGACACAACACCCGTTGCTACGAGGGGTCCGCACACAGCTGAAGGGGCGACGGGCAACCCAGTGCGCGCCGACCACAGGGTGGGCCTGTTTCAGGTGTCAGCAAGCGATGCTGAGCGAGATCACTCACCAGGGAACGATGAGCACCGAGGAGGGAAAAGGTGGGGCAGGCAGTGCCGCGAGGTGCGGCCCCTGTGAGGTGGGCGGGACAGGGAGCGAGTCCGGGAAGGCAGCTTCTGAGCGCCTCGCGGAAGGTCCTCCAGGCAGAGGGCAGGAGCCCGGGGCTGCGGCAGAGCGCATCTGAGCGGTGTGAGGAGGTGTGAGGGAGGCAGGGGGCTGGGCAGGCAGCGTAAGGGAGCATCAGGAGGGCGTCGGGGCCAGGGCAGGAACAGAAAGAACCATCGGAGCCCGGGCAACATCCAGGCATCTCACAGTCATCAGGAGAGAAGGGGGCGGCTTGGGTGCCAGCCCGTGAGAGATGAAAGGAGACAAATTCTGAAGACCCTTTGACGGGAGGGCCACCGTGGCCCAAAAGGCCAGAGACGAGACTGAGGGAACGCAAGACGACGAGGGGAAGCAGGGCTGTGGTCCTGAGGGGCAGAAGTAGGGCCTGCTGAGATGCGGCAGAGCGCCAGGAGCCTCTGGGAGGGCTGGGGCCCTGACACTCTAAGTGAAGAGGCCTGCGGCCTGTCCAGCTGCAGGGCCAAGGAGACAAGAGGGCAGGCTCGTCCAGGCGTGCCCATGCACATCTAAAATGAGTGTCAGGAGTAGGGAGAAGGAAAGAATTAATGGAACCTAAGAATAGAATCCTCTTAAAATAAAGGAAGCATTAAATATTCAAATCAAAGTCTTACGATGTATCAAGCAAGAATAAAGAAAACACACACAAACATACACCCCTAAAGACATCCTGGTGAAAATTTTGAAGGACGAACACTTTAAATCGAGAAAGAAAAAAAGAAATCAGGTTGCTGTCAGCAAAATTCACTTCAAAATAATGCTAGATTACAACAGATACAGGTCTAAAACGTTCTGAGAGGAAAAAGGCATATCACCACTAAAATATGAAAGAAAAATAAACACATTTTAATATACACAAGGACTGAAAATATAATACCCATGACCCCTTCCTGGAAAAACTGGCAACAAATATATTCTAGCAAATGAAAAACCTGGGAAAAAGAAGAAACTTGACATAAAAATAATGGAGACTAAACAAAAGAACAAGACTTGTACACTGAAATTACAAAACACTATTGAAAGAAATTAAAGATCTAAATGAATAGAAAACTTTCCACGTTCACAGATCAGGAGACTTAATATTGTTAAGATGACAATACTCTGCAAAGTGAGCTACAGATTCAATGTGATTCCTACGAGAATCTCAGCAGGCTTTTGTGCAAAACTGACAAGCTGATCCTAAAATCCTTATGGAAATGCAAAATGGCCAAAACAATCTCAGGCTGAGGCCCAAACTGTCTTTTCTCTCGGAGGGTGGGGAGGAAGGGAGGTAGGGACAGCAGAGGCCTGGGCTGGGTGCCCTGTGCATGCCACCCCACTTCCGCCCTACCCCTGGGGCGTTGGCCTTGGCTGGCTAATTGGGCACCGTGTGCCCACCCTCCACGGGCCTCCTCTACACCAGTGAGGCCTCATCTGTGCTCTCGCTGGGCACATGGCTTCATGTCAGTAAGCAAGATGCTTCTTTTTTTTTTTTTTTTTTGAGAGAGTCTCGCTCTTGTCACCCAGGCTGGAGTGCGGGGGCACAATCTCAGCTCACTGCAAGCTCTGCTTCCCGGGTTCATGCCATTCCCCTGCCTCAGCCTCCCGAGTAGCTGGGACTACAGATGCCCGCCACCTCGCCCGGCTAATTTTTTTGTATCTTTAGTAGAGACAGGGTTTCACCGTGTTAGCCAGGATGGTCTCGATCTCCTGACCTTGTGATCCGCCCGCCTCGGCCTCCCAAAGTGCTGGGATTACAGGCGTAAGTCGCCGCGCCCCGCCTGCAAGATGCTTCTTAATAACCCACCTTCTGCCCCCCTCTGTTCCTTATCCCGCTACCCCTGTAGGGGTCAAGGACCCTCTGTCTACACCCTCTCCTCCTCCTCCATCCTCTATTCAGAGTCATCTCGCCCTTGCCCACGGGTGGGGGAACATGTGTATGTTTGTATACACATGTAAATTTTAAATATTTTAAGCAGAAAGTCCTCACCTCCTGCAAAACACAAATAAAGTACAATCAATGTGAAAAAAATAAATAAAATTAATAAAATAAAATGTGCGGCCGGGCGCGGTGGCTCAAGCCTGTAATCCCAGCACTTTGGGAGGCCGAGACGGGCGGATCACGAGGTCAGGAGATCGAGACCATCCTGGCTAATACGGTGAAACCCCGTCTCTACTAAAAATACAAAAAACTAGCCGGGCGACGAGGCGGGCGCCTGTAGTCCCAGCTACTCGGGAGGCTGAGACAGGAGAATGGCGTGAACCCGGGAGGCGGAGCTTGCAGTGAGCTGAGAGCCGGCCACTGCACTCCAGCCTGGGCGGCAGAGCAAGACTCCGTCTCAAAAAAAAAAAAAAAAAAAAAAAAAACTAAAATGTGCTTCAAATGAAACATCAAGAAAGTGAAAAGATAACACATTTAATGGGAGAAAATATTTGCAAATCATATATCTGATCAAGAAATTGTATCTAGAATACAGAACTCATACAATTTAATAATAAAAAGACAACCCAATTTAAAAGTAGGCAAAGGGGCTAGGCCAGGCACAGTGGCTGACACCTGTAATCCCAGCACTTTGGGAAGCTAAGGCGGGTGGGTCACCTGAGGTTGGGAGTTCGAGACCAGCCTGGCCAACATGGTGAACCCCCATCTCTACTAAAAATACAAAAATCAGCTGGGCCTGGTGGTGCACACCTGTGATCCCAGCTACTGAGGAGGCTAAGGCAGGAGAATTGCTTGAACCCGGGAGGTGGAGGTTGCAGTGAGCCAAGATCACACCACTGCACTCCAGCCTGGGCAACAGAGAAAGACTGTGTCTCAAAAGAAAAAACAAATAGGCAAAGGATCAGAATAGACATTTCTCCAAAGAAGATTTACAAATAGCCAATAAGATCATGAAAAGACACTTGACATCATTAATCATCAGGGAAATGCAAATCATAACCACAATGAGCTACCCTTTCACACCCCCTAGAATGGCTAGAAATGAAAAGACAATAATAAGTGTTGGCAAGGATATGCAGACTAGGAACCCTCGCACACTGCTGACGGGAATGTAAAAACAGTATAACCTTTTTAGAAAGCTGTTTAGCAGTTCCTCAAAACATTAGACACAGAGTTACGACCTGACCCACAAAGTGCACTCCTACATATACGCCCAAGAGAACTGAAAACATGTGTTCACACAATTCTTAAATACAATTGTTCATAGAAGCATTATTCCTAATGGCCAAAAACTGGAAACAACACAAATGTCCATCAGTTGATAAACAGATAAACAAAATATGGTGTTTGTTCATATAATGGAATATTACTCGGTCATAAAAAAGAATGAAGTACTTATACACGCTGCAACATCGATGAACCTTGAAAACATTGTTAGATGAAAGAATCCAGTCACAAAAGAGCATACTGTGCGTGATTCCGTTTATATGAAGTGTCTGGAATAGGCAAATCTATTGAGACAGAAAGTAGATTAGTGGTTGCCCAGGACTGGGATGGAGGAAATTCGAGCAGGATAGAGGTTATGGGACTGACTTCTGATGGGTATGACGTTTCTTTCTGAGGTCATGAAATGTTATTCGTTTGTGGTGATGGTTGCACAACTCTGTATATACTGAAATCTACTGAACTGTTCACTCTAAATGGGTGAATTTAGATGGTATATGAATTATATCTGAATACAGATGTCAAAAATCATGATGAAATATTAAAAACAAGAAACAAAAACATGACATAATAAAATATGCTCAACAGAAAGCAGGAAAAATAGAGGGGAAAAGAACAAAGCACAGAAATATCCAGAAACAACAGAAAACAGCTAGATTTAGACTGTAGATTTAAATCCAGCCATATCAATAATTTCATTAAACATCAACGGTCTAAACACCTCAATTAAAGACAGAGACTTTCAGATTGAATTTAAAAAGCAAGACCCAAGTGTATCCTGCCTACAGAAGACCATTTTAAATATAGACATAAGTGACTAAAAGTAAAAGAATGAGACAAGTTTACTATGTGAACACAAATCAAATGAAAGCTGGAGCAGTCACACTAATACCGAAGTAGACGTCAGAACAAGGCCTATCAAATAAGGAATGAGTTCATCAAGAAGGTAACTATGATACTGAATGGGTATTCCTATAACAAGAGAGCTTCCAAACATATGAAGTAAAATCTGGGATTACAAAGGGAAATAAGCAAATCCACACGTATAGGTAGAGACTTCAAAACATCATACAAGCATCAACAAATTTAAAGAAAGTGAAATTATACCAAGTATGTTCTCTATAAAGAAATTAAAAACAAAAAGATATCTGAACAATCACCAAGTATTTGGCAATTAAACAACGCACTTCTAAATAACACAAAGTAACAAAATATTTGTAAATGAATGAATGTGAAAGCACAACATATGAAAATCTGTGATACCCAGATAAAGCTGGGGTTGGCGAAAAAATTAGAACATTAAATGATTATATTAGAAAAAAGCATAGCTCGAATAAATGACCTAAGATTCCACCTTAGGAAAATAGAAGAAAAGAATATTAAATCCAAAGAAAGAAAAAATAATGAAAAAAAATTTTTATAAGAGAAAAATCACAAGATTGAAAATAGATTATAAATAAGAAAAATTAATGAAACCCAAAGCTGGTTATTTGAAAAGATTAATAAAATTGATAAGCTTTGGCAGGGCACAGTGGCTCATGCCTGTAATCCCCGCACTTTGGGAGGCCGAGACGGGCGGATCACGAGGTCAGGAGAGCGAAACCATCCTGGCTAACACGGTGATACCCCGTCTCTACTAAAAATACAAAAAACTAGCCGGGCGAGGTGGCAGGCGCCTGTAGTCCCAGCTACTCGGGAGGCTGAGGCAGGAGAATGGTGTGAACCCAGGAGGCAGCGCTTGCAGTGAGCCGAGATCGCACCACTGCACTCCAGCCTGGGCAACACAGCAAGACTCCATCTCAAAAAAAATTGATAAGCTTCTAACCAGACTGATCAGTTAAAAAAAAAGAGAAAAGACACAAATTACCACTACCAAGAATGAAAATGGTGATAAAATTATAGCCCCTACAGACATTAAAAGTTTTTAAGAGACTATTATGCCAATAAATTTGATAACTTAGATGAAATGGACAAACTTCTTGAAAGATCCAACCCATCAAAGCTTCAGAAGAAACAGAAAACATAAATAATCCCATTTATATTTTAAAAGTTTAATTTGCAGTTAAAATTCTTCCCTCAAAGAATACTCCAGTCCCAGAGGACTTTACCGGCCAATTTCTACAAAACATTTAAGGAAAAAATACCAATTCTGTACAAACTCTTCACAAAACAGAAGAGGAAGGACTACTTCCAGATCTTTTTTTAAGAGAGGGTCTTGCTGTGTTGCCCAGGCTGGAGTGCAGTAGCGTGATCACAGCTCACTGCAGCCTTGACCTCTCAGACTCAAGCGACCTCCCTTCCTCAGCCTCTCAAGTAGCTGGGACTACAGGCACACAGCACCACGCCCAGCTAACTTTTAAATTATTTTCTAGAGATGAGGTCTCACTCCGTTGCACAGGCTAGTCTTGAATTCCAGGGCTCAAGCAATCCTCCCGCTTCAGCCTCCCAAAGTATTGGGATTATAGGCATGAGCCACCACTCCTGGCCACAAATTCATTTTTATGAGGGCAGCATGATGCTTATACTAAAATTAGACAAAGACGTTGCTAGAAAACTACACACCAATATTCCTCATAAATGTAGATAAAAAAATGCTTAACAAGATATTAGCAAACTAAATACAGCAATACATAAAAAGGGCAGTAACACCTTACGAGCCATCCCAAGAATGCAAGGTTGAGTCAACATTCATAACTCAATCATTATAACTTATCATGTCAACATAAATAAAAAATATATCATCTCATTAGATACAGAAAAAAGCACTTGACAAAAGCCAACATCCATTCCTAATAAATACTCTCAGCAAACAAGGAATAGAAGACAGCTTCCTCACCTGATAAAGGGCCTCTACAGAAAACCCACTGTTAACCTCACCATTAATAGTGAAAGGCTTAAGCTTTCTTTCTAAGATTGGGAACAAAGCTAGCTTGTCCATTCTCACCACTCCTAGCTCATATTTTACTGGAAGTCTTGGCCAGTGCAGTAAGGCAATCAATCAATCAACCAATCAATCAATGGCATAGAGATTAGAAAGGAGGTGATAAACTCCTCATTTACAGATGATACAACTGTCTATGTAGAAAATCCCAAAGAATCGGCCGGGCGCGGTGGCTCATGCCTGTAATCCCAGCACTTTGGGAGGCCGAGACGGGCACATCACGAGGTCAGGAGATCGAGACCATCCTGGCTAACACGGTGAAACCCCGTCTCTACTAAAAAATACAAAAAACTAGCCGGGCGAGGTGGTGGGCGCCTGTAGTCCCAGCTACTCGGGAGGCTGAGGCAGGAGAATGACGTAAACCTGGGAGGCGGAGCTTGCAGTGAGCTGAGATCCGGCCACTGCAGTCCAGCCTGGGAGACAGAGCAAGACTCCGTCTCAAAAAAAAAAAAAAAAAAAATCCCAAATAATCTACCAAAAAAATTTAGCAAGTTTGCAGGACACAAAGTCAACACAGAAAAATAGATCGTATTTTTATATACTCGCAATGACGAACTGGAAATTAAAATGAAAAATCAATACCACTTACAACAGCATCCAAAACGTGACACACTTAGGGATAAACCTAACAAAATATGCTGGATTCACATGCTGAAAACTGCAGCACATCGATGAGAAAATTCAAACACGACCTAAGTAAACGGCATGGAAGATTCGATCAATGTGTGACTTCTCCCTGAATAGCTCGGACAATACAAACCCAAATAAAATCCCAGCAGGCATCATTAACAAAATCAACTGGCTGGGCGCGGTGGCTCACGCCTGTAATCCCAGCACTTTGGGAGGCCGAGGCGGGTGGATCACGAGGTCAGGAGATCAGGACCATCCTGGCTAACACGGTGAAACCCCGTCTCTACTAAAAAATACAAAAAAATAGGCGGGCGAGGTGGCGGGCACCTGTAGTCCCAGCTACTCAGGAGGCTAAGGCAGGAGAATGGCGTGAACCTGGGAGGTGGAGCTTGCAGTGAGCCGACATCAAGCCACTGCACTCCAGCCTGGGCAACAAAGCAAGAATTTGTCTCAAAAAAAAAAAAAAAAAATCAACCATGGCTGACACCTGTAATCCCATCACTTTGAAACACAAATGAAAGGATCATTTGGGCCGGGCGCGGTGGCTCAAGCCTGTAATCCCAGCACTTTGGGAGGCCGAGACGGGCGGATCACGAGGTCAGGAGATCGAGACCATCCTGGCTAACATGGTGAAACCCCGTCTCTACTAAAAAATACAAAAAACTAGCCGGCGACATGGCGGGCGCCTGTAGTCCCAGCTGCTTGGGAGGCTGAGGCAGGAGAATGGCGTAAACCCAGGAGGCGGAGCTTGCAGTGAGCTGAGACCCGGCCACTGCACTCCAGCCTGGGCGGCAGAGCGAGACTCCGTCTCAAAAAAAAAAAAAAAAAAAAAAAAAAAAAAAAAAAGAAAGGATCATTTGAGGCCAGGAGTTCAAGACCAGCCTGAGCAACACAGCAAGACCTCATCTCTACAAAAATTAAGAAATTAGCTGGGCATGGTGGTGTACACCTGTGGTGCCAGCTACTTGGGAGGCTGGAGAAGGGAGGATCACTTGGGCCCAGGTGGTGGAGGCTGCAGTGAACCATGATCGCACCACTGCATTCCAGCCTGGGTGACAGGGCAAGGCCCTGTCTTCTCCAAAACTAATTAATTAATTAAATCAACAAGCTGATTCTAAAATTTACATGAACAAGCAAAGGACTTAGGATATTCAAAGCAGTCTTGAAAATGGACGGAGTTTCAAGATTCACTATGAAGCTGCAGTCATTGGCAGGCGCATCGACACATAGACTGGTGAACTAAACAGACCCACACACATATGGTCAATTGGTTTCTGCCAAGGCTACCAAGATCATCTAACGGAGAAAGGATTCTTTTCAACAACTGGTGCCAAACTAGTAGAAATTCACATGTATAAGGTAAGCCTCAGCCATGGCTCGCACCACACACCAAACCAACTCCCACTGCCTCACAGACCTCAATGTACAACCGAGAGCTATAAAACTTGTAGGAGGAAACAGAAAATCTTTGTGACCCTGGGTTATGTAGGATACCAAAAGCATGATCCATAACAGAAAAATTGATAAACTGGACTTCATCAAAATTAAAAACCTCTGCTCTCCAAAAGGCACTGCTAAGAGAATGAAAAGACAAGCCACAGCATGGGTGAAATTCCCTGTCAGATAAAGGAATAGTAACTAGAAATTATAAAGAACTCTTAAAATTCAATAGTGTTTAAAAACTCAATTTTTTTTTTTTTTGAGACGAAGTCTCTCTCTGTCGCCCAGGCTGGAGTGCAACGGCACAATCTCGACTCACTGCAGCCCCCACCTCCCAGGTTCAAGGGACTCTCCTGCCTCAGTCTCCTGAGTAGCTGGGATTACAGGTGTGCGCCACCACGCCCAGCTAATTTTTTGTATCTTTAGTAGAGACAGGGTTTCACTATGTTGGCCAGGCTGGTCTCGAACTCCTGAGCTCATGATCCTCCCGCTTGGGCCTCCCAAAGTGCTGGGATGACAGGCGTGAGCCACTGCACCTGGCCTCAAAAACCCAATTTTTAAAAGCTGGCAAAGGTTTGAAAAGATTTCATCAAAGAAAATATGCAGATGGTGAACAAGCACACAAAAAGATACACAACATCATTGGAGCTCACATCATTAGAGCATTACATAAATAGACAGAATGTCCAGAAATAGGCAAGCCTGATTATGGAGTGGGTACCCTGGGGTCTGTGCCCAGAAGGGCTCCTGAGATACTGGGGAAATTCTGCATCTTGATCTGGGTGCTGGTGGTGTGTGTGTCCAGTTGCTGAACGTCCCTAACAACGTACACTCATGATTTGTGCATCCTGCATTTAAGTATTTGCCTAAATAACTCAGAGCATTAGCTGGAAAACAATAGGTGTCTCATATTCTACATATTCAAGTGTTCTTCTGCCATTTTATCTCACATGTCATAAGCTGTGTATGTCTCAGGCCTGCTCTCTTTCTTTTAATAACTACTGGGATATTAATGGTTAACCCTGAAATAGCAGGTCATCCTAAACGCTGGGGAAAAAAACTCAGAAAGATTTTTAAAAATTATCTTTTCCTCTACAGCTGGGAAGAAAAAAGAAAGCCATTTTTATTCACCACAAAGCTAGTTTTTTGTTGTTGTTGTTCTTGGCTTTTTTTTTTCTTGGAGACAGGGTCTTGCTCTGTTGCCCAGGCTGAAGTGCAATAGCATGATCTTGGCTCACTGCAGCCTCGACCTCCTGGGATGAAGTGATTCTTCTGCATCAGACTAATTTTGTAACTTTTTGTAGAGACGAGGTCTTACTATGTTGCCCAGGCTGGTCTCAAACTCCTGGGCCAAGAAATGCTCTGGCCTCGGCCTCCTGAAGTGCTAGGATTACAAGTGTGAGCCACTGCATCCCACCCATAAAGCTAGTTCTAATAAACTGTACAGGATCAACCTCCCAACACCCTGGCTTCTCCCATCCTGCCCAGCACAGTGTCAGCAGGGGACGTATGCCCATCTCTGCTCTCCGTCACCAGGTAACCACCAGCACAGTGACAGCAGGGGACGTATGCCCATCTCTGCTCTCCATCACCAGGTAACCACCAGCACAGTGACAGCAGGGGACGTATGGCCATCTCTGCTCTCCGTCACCAGGTAGCCACCAGCACAGTGACAGCATGGGACGTATGCCCATCTCTGCTCTCCGTCACCAGGTAACCACCAGCACACTGACAGCAGGGGATGTATGCCCATCTCTGCTGTCTGTCACCAGGTAACCAGGCCTAGGAGTGTTCTTGGTACAAAGGAGATTCTTTTTTTTTTTTTTTTTTTTTTTGAGACGGAGTCTCGCTCTGCCGCCCAGGCTGGAGTGCAGTGGCCGGATCTCAGCTCACTGCAAGCTCCGCCTCCCGGGTTCACGCCATTCTCCTGCCTCAGCCTCCCGAGTAGCTGGGACTACAGGCGCCCGCCACGTCGCCCGGCTAGTTTTTTGTATTTTTAGTAGAGACGGGGTTTCACCGTGTTAGCCAGGATGGTCTCGATCTCCTGACCTCGTGATCCACCCGTCTCGGCCTCCCAAAGTGCTGGGATTACAGGCTTGAGCCACCGCGCCCGGCCAGGAGATTCTTAAGACATGGGAACTGCACTCTGTTCTATGAACCGTAACAACCCTTAAGAGTCTATTTTTTGATTGGTTCCTTTACTCAATAATTTGTTGGCTTTATAATAACATTTAAATTAACATCTTTTTTTTAAAGGCAAAAACTACTCATGTGGTTTCTTTTTACAGCAAGAGAAAGATGCTGGGGCTTCTTTCTTCTGCCTTAAGCTATGAAGGTTTAAAGAAACTCCTAGAGTCCATCGGATTCCTGATACAAACCAAGAATGAAAAGATCTGCTCAGATAAATGAAAGATGAAAACAGAAACTTAAAAATCAAACTGTTGGCTGGGCATGGTGGCTCACACCTGTAATCCCAGAACTGAGAGGCCAAGGCAGGTAGATCGCTTGAGCCCAGGAGTTTGAGACCAACCTGAATAACATGGCAAAACTCTGTCTCTATCCCCCAAAAAAAGAAAGCACAAAAAAATTAGCCAGATGTGATGGTGCATGCCTGTAGTCCCAGCTACTCAGGAAGCTGAGGTGGAAGGATCACTTGAGCCCAGGCAGCGGAGGTTGCAGTGAGCTTAGATCGTACCACAGCACTTCAGCCTGGATGACAGAGTGAGACCCAGTCTCAAAAAAAGAAAAAAAAAAAAAAAGTCAAACTGTTTAGAAACACATGACAACAAAAGCACTGTAGAGTAAAACCTCTAGGATATGGCCAAAGTATATTCTGAAAGCTTAATACTGTAAACACTGTTATCACTAACAGCATTGAAAATACACATTCAATACAATAATCTAGAAAAATAGCAAAATTAACTCATAGAAAGTATAAGAAATTAAAAGAAACCAAAAAAATACTTGATGAGTAAAACAGACAATTATCTGGCAAGTGAAGCAAACAAAGAGAGTGAAACAAGAATTAGGACAGCCAAGGGAACATCATCTTCCAGGTATTGACACACCATCCAACCGCCACTAGGCCAGCCTCATGCAACTCTGACATTAAAAAAAAAAAAAAAAAGGAAGAGGGAAGGAGGGAAGAGGAAGGGAAGGAGGAGGGAGGGAGGGAGGGAGCGAAGGAAGGCAGGAAGGCAGGAAGGAAGTCAGGTATGAATATAAATGAAAAAGAGAAAAGAAACGAAATGAAACAAAACTCAGGTATGAATATAAACGAAAAAAATCCCAAGCCTGTAATCCCAGCACTTTGGGAGGCCGAGACGGGCGGATCACGAGGTCAGGAGATCGAGACCATCCTTGCTAACACGGTGAAACCCCGTCTCTACTAAAAAAATACAAAAAACTAGCCGGGCGAGGTGGCGGGCGCCTGTAGTCCCAGCTACTCGGGAGGCTGAGGCAAGAGAATGGTGGGAACCCGGGAGGCGGAGCTTGCAGTGAGCTGAGACCCGGCCACTGCACTCCAGCCTGGGTAACAGAGCCAGACTCCGTCTCAAAAAAAAAAAAAAGAAATAGCAAATCAAGCCAGGCGCGGTGGCTCACACCTGTAATCCCAGCACTTTTGGGAGGCCAAGGTGGGTAGATCACAAGGTCAAGAGATTGAGACCGTCTTGGCCAACATGGTGAAACCCCAACTCTACTAAAATACAAAAAATTAGCCAGGTGTGGTGGCGCATGCCTGTAATCCCAGCTACTTGGGAGGCTGAGGCAGGGGAATCACTTGAACCCAGGAGGCGGAGGTTGCAGTGAGCTGAGATCATGTCACTGCACTCTAGCCTGGCAACAGACCAAGACGCTGTCTTAAAAAAAAAAAAAAAAAGAGAAATAGCAAATCAAGTCAAATTCAGCAATGCATTAAGAACTGTTATAATGTAATCAAAGACAGATTCTGTGACTATGTTATTCATTTTATTAATAAAGGCAAGAAGGATATGAATATCTCAGTAGATGCTGAAAAGACATCTTTTGATAGAATTGGATAGAACTCAACACTCATTCTTAAAACATTTTAGCAGGTTGAAAGTAAAATGAAAGATCCTCGAATAAAAGATGCTCATCAGGAATGAAAGGAGCCATGGCCACCTTGGAGAAGCCGCAGAGCCCAGGAGAAGCAGCGGCACACCTGCTGTGCAGCACACTCCACAGGTCCTAGCTAAAGACAGACAGGAGCAAAGGAGCAAAGGATGATGACGGGCAAATCACAGAGGGGAGGGACAACATTGTCATTACTGCAGAGGAGTGGTTGTTGATCTAGAAAATCCAAAAGATCCACTAAAAAAGCATGAGTACTAGGAAGACTTGGATATAGACATATGATGAATCAATCCAAGCTCGGATCTTTGGTGTATTCCAGCCACAAGTGACTAGAAAATGCAGGGAGCAAAGGATCCCATGGGCAGTATTCCGTGACCCTCCCAGGAACCCGCCAAGCCAGGCACGAACACACCTGGACAATCTAACAGGATTCACAGCAAGCAGCAGATGCTGCTTCTGAACAGGAAAGTGGGCATCGTCCTGAGGTCAACTCCCCCACAACGCAACATGTCCAGGCAGCTACAAATCCCGAGAGGACTTGGGAGGGAGGGACAGTAAGTTCTAAACCTTACTTGGAAGGAGAATATGTAAGAATGGCCATGATAACTGGGGAGGAAAGGGGTGGGGGGAACGAGCAGCTGGCAGTATTCAGTGCACCTAGAGGGACGCCTAGCACACACCAATCCCTGCTCCAGCCATGAGCTATAAACAACACAATCACTCCCGGGACCTGGGAAGACCAAGGGCTTCTGCTGGTTAGCTTGCTTGCCTCTTTCTTGGGGGTTTTTTTTCCAGCGGGGTGGAGGAGGTCCTAAATTTGGTTTGAAGCATGCATGTACAGTGCCCGCGAGATATCAGCATCTAAGTGGGCAGTAGGAGAATGGCGCAAGACCCAGGCTCAGAAAGGAGGGAACACAGATCCAGATGTTGGATCTCAGCACAAGGGCAGGAGGCGAAGCCCTGAGCCTGGCCTGTTCAAGGTCTGAAGCTACCTGACGGGATCAGCAACCCTGGATGTTGACATGTGTGCTGCTGGGAGAGCTGCCTTGTATCCGGAAACCGCCCACATGCCAGGTTGTGTGCTTGGTGCCCTATGTAGAGGACTCCTCCAAAAACCCCAGGTTTAGAGAACTGGGACCAAAAGTCAAGAGTCATTTGAAGTGGTGCCCGGCGCCACTCCCCTCCCACAGCCAGCATACCTCCTTGTTTTTTTCCTTGTCCACAGCAGTCCACACGAAGCCGAAGGCCCCACTACCCAGCGGGCTCAGGGTGCTGTACTTTTGGGAGTACTCGCCCTCACAGGCCGCCAACCCCTCCAGTTCCACAGCCTTGGGGGGCTCCTCAAACCAGGGTCTGCCACTGAGCACCTGCAATGCAGAGGAAGGTCTGTGGGGTCACATGCAACTGCACCTGGCAGAGGTGCAGCACCCACAGTGGACCCCTGCGTCTTCAGTAGCCGCCTGAGGCAGGTGTGCCCTGCCTTCCAGTCCCCTCTCCTCCCATGCTCTCAGACAGGTCTATCTCCACAGGGCACCCCAAGCAGCCTCTGCACACTGATCCCAACTGGCACACATGTTGAAACGTGTTCACACCCCACCATACACATGGGCTTATGCAGATTTAAAGTGGCTTTATAGTCACACTGGATACTAGAAGACAGTGTGGAAAGTTACAAACAGGGCCGGGTGCAGTGGCTTGCTTCTGTAATCCCAGAACTTTGGGAGGCCGAGGCGAGTGGACCACTTGAGGTCGGGAGTTCAAGACCAGCCTTGCCAACATGGAGAAACCCAGCCTCTACTAAAAACACAAAATTAGCCAGGCGTGGTGATGCGTGCCTGTAATCCCCACTACACAGGAGGCTGAGGCAGGCAAATCACCTGAACCCAGGAAGCGGAGGTTGCAGTGAGCCGAGGTCGCGCCATTGCACTCTAGCCTGGGGAACAAGAGCAAAACTCCGTCCCACAAAAAAAAAAAAGAAAACAACAGTTACAAACAGACCGTATTCCCATCCCCGAGGAAACAAAGAGAGATGCCAACTAGGATATCTGCCACACAGTACAAGACAAGTCCAGGGCAGGCATTGACTGCAAATACCCACTTCCACCAGGCTGGGTCCGGTGAGCTCCGCAGCGGTGGAGTGGGTGGAGCTGGGCAGGCTGGCAAGGAACAGGCGGGTCCTGGCGGCTGAGTCGCGGTGGCTGTGGAGGAGATCCTTCACCAGCCAGCAGCAGAACAGAGGTGTGGGGCCTTGGAGCTCCACCCGCCTCACCTCAAACTGTACACCTGAAGGGTAAGAAGGTAAGAACGCACAGGCCTATGCTGACCTGGCTAGACAGCAGCTTTAGGTTAGAAAGTCCAGTCCCCAGAATGCAACAGTTCAATCCCCAGCAGCTTTAGGTTAGAAAGTTCAATCCCCAGAGCACGGACCAGAGAACAGCCCAGGCAGAGGCAGGCAGCACCAAGGTCTAGAGGAAAGCTGTCAGGGCCAGCCAGGGAAACACCCCTGGACCATAGCCTGCAGGCCTGCAACAACCACACCTCCTCACTCAGGGCAGCCAGAGGCCAAGGAAGCCCTCCGGAGAGGCCTGCAGACCACCCCAAACTCAGAATAGCCTGAGGAACCTGCATTCAATGTGCCCCTACACACAGTGGGTCTTCGGCCTTCTGGTGACAAGAATGTGAATGGCTTACATTAAAACCATGTACACGTGTACCTACTCTAGTCACTAATAGCCATATTAAACTTCATACCCACTTATATAGAGAAAGCACGTATGCATTTTTCCACAGTCTCCTGCTATACACCAACATAAGTGTGGTTAGCCTTTTTTGGTGGTGGGGATTTACAGCTGATTTTATTTTCTTCTTGTTTATATTTCTAATGTTTGTACAAATAACATGTATTATTTACAAAATTCTTTTAAATAAAGAACCCTAGTTATCAGCACTACAAAATCAGCAATATCAAAACAACTGGTTAAAATAATGTGGAGCTATTAAGAAATGAGGAAAATATGGCCGGGTGCGGTGGCTCACGCCTGTAATCTCAGCACTTTAGGAGGCTGAGGCGGGCGGATCACGAGATCAGGAGATCGAGACCATCCTGGCTAACATGGTGAAACCCCGTCTCTATTAAAAATATAAAAAATTGGCTGGACTCGGTGGCTCACGCCTGTAATTCCAGCACTTTGGGAGGCCAAGGTGGGTGGATCAAAAGGTCAGGAGTTTGAGACCAGCCTGGCCATCATAGTGAAACCCTGCCTCTACTAAAAATACAAAAAAATTAGCCAGGTGTGGTGGCACATGCCTGTAGTCCCAGCTACTCAGGAGGCTGAGGCAGGAGAATCGCTTGAACCTGGGAGGTGGAGGTTGCAGTGAGCCAAGACCATGCCATTGCACTCCAGCTAGGGTGACAGAGTGAGACTCTGTCTCAAAAAATAAAAAAATAAAAAATTGGCAGAGTGCAGTGGCTAACACCTGTAATCCCAGCACTTTGGGAGGCTGAGGCAGGTGGATCACGAGGTCAGGAGATCGAGACCATCCTGGCTAACACGGTGAAACCCCGTCTCTACTAAAAATACAAAAAATTAGCCAGGCGTGGTGGTGGCGCCTGTAGTCCCAGCTACTCGGGAGGCTGAGGCAGGAGAATGGCGTGAACCGGGAAGGCAGAGTTGCAGTGAGCCGAGGTCATACTACTGCACTCCAGCCTGGGCGACAGAGCGAGACTCTGTCTTAAAAAAAAAAAGAGAAATTAAAATAATAAAGAAAGTAAAACAGAATCAACCTCAAAGTGGGAGGCAGAGTGACCTGATCACATGACCCTCACAGAAGGGAGGTTTTTCGCTTTTCAGCGATCAGGGCAGCCTAAACACCAAAAGCACAGGAGAAGAACACGTGAGCACCTCGCCATGCTCACATCTCTCTAGGCCTCTCCATGTAACCACTGGGGTGGGGGCCGGCGGGAGGTTGAGAGACAGACTCCAGCATGACGTCCCCGCGCCTCTCCTGCTCCCAACAGAATCTCCCCAAGCTGCTGCGAGGAGTGGCTCTCTGAAGTGTATGGCCTGGGTTGGGAGACACAGCTGGAACTGATGGGCATGGGGCAGGTGTCCTGGGACCCTGGGCGCCACCCTCCCCTTGCACACACATTTGTAATCTTCATTTTCAAGGGGTGGAGGATAATGCATTCTCCTTTAAAACATGATTTCTGCTGCAACTATTCCAGGGCGAAACCCCATCAGACCCCAGAACAAGGAAGGCCCCGCACCCCCACTGCACGGTGCTCTGGGGGCACCACACTTCTTCCCACGGGGCCCGGGACATACTCAGCCGTAAGCCATCTCGATGATAGCAGCTCCCGGAGTAGGCACCCTCCTGGATCTCCCGCTGCAGGCCAGCAGCCCCGGGCATCACGGGTGTGGAGGTGACCTGGACGTTCAGCCTTGGCTCCTCTGCTGATGGGCACGCGTCCTCAGGGCCAGCATCCAACACGGAAGAAACGTGTCCTGGGCTTTCTCCGTTGCTTGCTGCATAATGCTCAGAGGACATCAAACAAACCTCAAGCGGTTCTGTTGGATCATGTTCCAGACAGCTCTCCCGGAACCGTCGGCCTTGGCCAAGATCAACACAGGTGCCGGTCAGTAGTAACAGCTCCCTGTCATCCAGGACACATGACCCCTGTTCCTGGAGACTGCCCACATCTGGATTGGAGCCCACTGCCAAGGAAGAGCGTGTCTCTCTGAGTTCAGACGTAGCACAGGAACAACTCGATGAAGTTTGGTCTGTCTGGTCACTGAAAAAGAGTTCCTTGAGGTTCCAGGAAAACGAATTCATATCAACCTCCTGGGCCTCCACTGCTTCTGGGCCCCCTGGGAGGTCCGTGGCCAAGGCATAGCAGGCTGAGGAGCTGCCCGTGAAGCCACCGTATAGGTCACTGCCTCCCAGATCGCAGGACAACACAGGAGCAGGGACAGCCGGGCACTCTGTCGGAACGAGTTCGGCATGGGGCACATCCAGGGCTCCCACAAGGCTCAACTGGGACAGCTGCTCCTTCATCAAGCAGGTCTGCAGCTCTTCTCGGTCATTTTTCACTCCCAGCCACGGCTCATCTAGAGTAGGTGTCCCAAACGAGAGGCCTGCCATCCCAGAGGGGTTCGGGGCCAAGTCCTGGCTTTGCCACCACAAGCCCCATTCACTCCCGTAGCAAGGGCAGTGCATCAGGAGGCTACCCCCTACCAGCTGACCCTTGGCCTGGGGCTTGGCCATGGCAGCCCCAGCCCAAAGGTCTGAACCACTGGGACCACTGACTCCCATCCGTTCTAGCTGGGCCTCCTGACACAGGCCACACATGCCAGCATTACTGCCCCCATCCTCAGCTGGGACTGGAGCTGCAGAATCTTCACAAGAAGGAAATGGCTTCACATCCACTGGTTCAGACCTGCTTTCTCCCAGAAGATCCTGTCCAGGACTCTCTATTGCCACAGGTTCCTCTCTCCCCAAGGCAGTGACTTGATGGTCCTTGGGCAGCGCCTGTTCACCGTGCACTGGCAGGCTTCCTTCTGGGACACTGTCCACCCTGGGGATAATGACATGGGTGACCACCATGTAGGGCCACAGATGAGTCAAAAGGAGAGATTGCACCGATTGTCCATTAGAACTAAGTGCAAAGCATTAAATGCCATCTATTTATAACAAGACCAAATTTTGTGACCAAGTTAAAAAGCACTTAAATTTCTCCCAATTAAGTCCGTATTTAGAAATGATTTAGCAGAGAATGCTACCAAAAGCCCAGCAGTAAAGTACAGGAGCACTTGCCTATGCTTTGGTCAGCACTCTCACTTCATCTCAGGGCCTCCAAACCCCAGTCAGCCGTGCAGCTTAGCCGCAGCCCCGCCTACAAGGGGAAGTCCCTGCTGCTGCCTTGAGGAGGTGTGAGAGGAAAGGAGAGGATTGGAGGGTCCCTGGCAAACTCTACAACAGTAAAAAAAAAAAAAACAACTGATTGACTACAAACACCATCTGACTTCACAGCCACTAGGGAAATGGCTCTTAGATGGGGCCCACGCAGAAGGGGACAGGGGTCGGGGGTCCGGGCACAGTGTCTCACACCTGTAATCCCAGCACTTTGGGAGGCCGAGGTGGGCGGATCACTTGAGGTCAGGAGTTTGAGACCAGCCTGGCCAACATGGCAAAGCCCTGTCTCTACTAAAAATACAAAAATTAGCCAGGTGTGGTGGCGGGCACCTGTAATCCCAGCTACTTGGAGGCTGAGGCAGGAGAATCGTTTTAGCCTGGGAGGCAGAGGTTGCACCACTGCACTCCAGCCTGGGTGACAGAGTAAGACTCTGTCTTAAACAAAAACAAAGAAAGAAGGGGACAGGGGCCAAAAAAGAGAGAGGAGGCTGGTGAGGGCAGCTCCTAAGAGGTGGCACACAATGTCCCCCAGCATTTGGCACATGGTGACCCACGAGGAGGCTGCCACAGTCCAGACAGGATGATTACAGAGCCAAACGACCCAGGCCTCCTGTCAGCCACACACTGTGGCCTCCACACGACAGACTGACACTGGGCACCAGATGAACAGAATGTGACCGCACCCCCTCACTCGGGGACAGACAAACAGGTTAACGTCAGCAACCTAGTAAAGGTACACCAGAGGCTCAGGAAGAGCACAGGATCGGGCACAGTGGCTCACACTTGTAATCCCAGCACTGTGGGAGGCTGAGCCCAGGAGTTCGAGACCAGCCTAGGCAACATGGGGAGACCTCGTCTTTACAAAAAATTAAAAAATTAGCCAGCGTGGTGACACACACCTATAGTCCCAGCTACTTGGGCAGCTCAAGTGGGAACCTGGCTTGAGCACAAGAGTCTAGACTGCAGTGAGCTGTGATCACACCACTGCACTCCAGCCTGGGCAATGGCCAAGACCATCTCAAAAAAAAAAAAAGACCAAGAGGAAGGATACAACCCAAGGGTGGGCTCCACAGAGAAAGGGATTCTGAGCCAAGTTCTGAGGAAAAGCAGTTTTCTGAGGGGAACTAGGGGTAGGCTGAGGGTCTGTGTCTGCCTGCATCTCTCCCTCCATCTCTCCCATCTCTTTCTCCCCTGCACCTCCCTCTCCCTCTCTATCCATCCCATGCTTGAGACAAACCCCATGCAAATGCTAGAAAACCACACATCCTCCTGCAGGAGCAGTAAGGCAGGAGGCCAATGCACACCACAAGGGTCTCATAAAGTCCCTTGCCAAAGAGTCTGGGCAACTTCTGGGGCACAGTCTGGACACACAGCTGAGGCCCCTGGGCAGCCCTGCATCTTCACCCATGCTCTTGGGGCCTGAGTAGCGGACTGCTGCAGCCTCAGCACCCGTTCTCCTCTCCGCGGTCACCTGGGTCCACGGCCCTTCCATCAAAACCCTTGGGCCAGATGTGTAGGGGGCACGGTGCAGGAAGGGACCCGGGGTCTGCAAGCAGCCAAGAAAGGGTCCTGGACCACCAGGGCACCTACAGTTTGGGTACCTTTACTGCAAACTGTGCATAAAAAAAGATTCTGGGCCGGGTGCAGTGGCTCACCCCTGTAATCCCAGCACTTTGAGAGGCCAAGGTGGGTGGATCATGAGGTCAAGGGATTGAGACCAGTCTGGCCAACACGGTGAAACCTCGTCTCTAGTAAAAATACAAAAATTAGACAGGCGTGGTGGCAGGTGCCTGTAGTTCCAGCTACTCAGGAGGCTAAGGCAGGAGAATCGCTTGAACCCAGGGGGCAGAGGTTGCAGAGAACCAAGATCACATCACTGCACTCCAGCCTGGGCGGTTGAGTGAGACTGTCTCAAAAAAAAAAAAAAAAAAGATTCTGAAGAAGAAAATGGGTTAAAAACACACACACATGCTATGCACAATAGGACTATGAGAATAGAACAAGTTTTTATTTCTACTTTTCCAAATGTTCCTAATTCTCTAATATAAACTTCTTTAACTCTAAATAGAATATTTTAAAATATGCAAAGAGAACAGATTCGTATGACTTTGAAAATGATAAAATTAATCCCAGCACTTTGGGAGGCCGAATCAGGCGGATCAAGAGGTCAGGAAATTGAGACCATCCTGGCCAACACAGTGAAGCCCTGTCTCTACTGAAAAAAAATACAAAAAATTAACCGGGCATGGTGGCAGGCACCTGTAGTCCTAGCTACTTGGGAGGCTGAGGCAGGAGAATGGCATGAACCCGGGAAGCAGAGCTTGCAGTGAGCTGAGATGGCACCACTGCACTCCAGCCTGGGCTACAGAGCGAGACTGTGTCTCAAAAAAAAAATAAAAGAAAATGATAAAATTATGATATGTTTTCATCAGTTCTCTGAAATCTACCTAAACAATCTGGAACTCTCCACAGACTGCTTCCTTATCCCTCCAGTCAGATAGTAACACCACGGTGCCCTCCCATACCGGCTGATAAGGACTCAGCCAGGCAGCGCAGAAAACCCAGCTGTCACTGTGTGTGGAACAGAGCAGGCGCTCAACACATGTGAGTTTTCAATATTACTATGAATAATAGGCTGAATATTTCTCTCTGACATGTTCCTCATTCACTTACCATCTGCCTGGCCTTTTACTAAACCTGCAACCTCCCACCAAGGGACTTACCCTGGAGCAGGCTGAGGAGAGAGGCAGGAAAGGAGCTGGCTTCCAGTCCCCAGATCAGTCTGAGTCCCGGTGAAGATGTCTTGGCTTTCCACTAGCTTCTGGGTCTCATCTTGGGGCACAATGTGGCCATCAACAAGCACGACATCGATCCTTGGATCTGGCAGCAACACCAAAAGAGTGTGTGCTCTTTACAGACATTCCCTAAAACGAATCTGCTCATTTGCCTGGAACTCACTGAGGCTCCTTTACAGCATTACCAGCATTGGCCACCTTTCACCACCCCAGGCGTCCCAGGTTCAAACCAGCGTCCTCTCTCTCTGCCTCCTGTCTCCCTGCTGCTTGGCCCAGGACATCCGCAGCCAGCTATCATGATCCTATTAACACCCAAGTCAGAGCACGGCCCTCATCTGCTGACAACCCTCCAACAGCTCCCATCTGACTCTGGGTAGAAGTCAAAGTCTTGGCCATGGCCCCCCAACCCTGTGGCCTCACTCCCCCAGGTCTCTCCACCTGGCCCTCTCTGGTCAGCCATCCCCGCCTCCCTGCCATACCTGAAGTATCAGAGGCCTTGGGATCGTGGCTCCTGATCCCAGAAACACTGTACCTGGCTATCTACAAGGCTTCCCTAGGCCTCCTGGGACCCCAAGTCTAAGACTGCACGCCCTCTTTGCCTTCCTCCTGAGCTCTGGCCGCCTCCTGGGCTCCACGTGTCACCTGGCTTCCTCCAGGCCCCATGAGGGCAGGGGTGTTTGCCCGCAACGCAGCCTGGCACATGGTAGGGTATGAGTGTCTCTTGGTTACATGAGAGAAAGCAGCCTGCATTAGGAAGGACCCTGGGAGGCCGGGCACGGTGGCTCACACCTGTAATCCCAGCACTCTGAGAGGCCGAGGCAGGTGGATCACCTGAGGTTGGGAGTTCGAGACCAGCCTGACCAACATGGAGAAACCCCGTCCTACTAAAAATAAAAACTTAGCCGGGTGTGGTGGTACATGCCTGAAATCCCAGCTACTCGGGAGCCTGAGACAGGAGAATCACTTGAACCCAGGAGGCAGAGGTTGCAGTGAGACGAAATGGTGCCACTGCACTCCAGCCTCAGCAACAAGAGCGAAACTCCGTCTCAAAAAAAAGAAAAAGAAGGACCCAGGGGAAAAACCCTAGCCCCAAGCCAAGGGAAGCCTGCTCCATGACCAGGACTGTTGGGTGGTTCGGCATAACTTCTCCGAGAGGCATTTTTGACAATAACTAGCAAAAGTGTTCATTCCCTGAAACCAGAAATTCCACTTCTAAGTATTCATCCTCAGGAAGCAATGTGAGAGGTGCAGAAATGCTGTGATCCCCTCCCCCAACCACCAAATATCCGACAAAGAGCGTGTACCAAACACACAGGCATGCGCGCACAGGTCAGGATTTGGAATTCTGGAAAAAGGGGAAGGGGAATATCATCAGTGCCAGAGGAAAAAGCTCGTATAAAGGATAGATTTTGAGATAGAAAAACCCAGACACGATGAGGGGAACCACATGCTAAGGAAAGCAGGGATTGTAAGGAGAACCAACAGCCTAACAAAGCATCTTTTAAAACAAATGTTACAATCCAGCTTCTAATGCCCCAGGCGAGACCCTGTGGGGAAGGAGGCCGTGGGCGTGTGCCAAAGAACTCACTCGAAGCCCAGAAAGCTTGTCTGGGTGAGTGAGTGTCTGACGGTGAATGTTTATCTCACAAGGCCAGTCAGTCCTGTGAAGCTGTAGTTTTCCTCAGTGACTGTATTAAATCCACTTTCGCACTCATTCAATACCCGAGTGACCGCGTGCAGGACAACCTCGCAAGCCAGCACCTGCTGACCCGCCTGGCCCCACCACGATGCAGAGCCCCGAGGCGGCTGTGCTTTCTGCCAGCACCGGCCTCTCTCTCTCTATCTCACGCCCACATATCTATCTCCTTCCATAGAACAGAGACCCCCACCCGATGCCCCTGCCACACCATCACCCAGATCCTTGAGCCCCAGCCTGGCCCAGGACTCCAGAACTACACCCAGTAAGTCCACGCTCCAGGGGGGCAGAGCCCATGGAGGCAGAGTCCCGGGGTCCCCACCAGGGCAGAGCCAGGGACAGGATGCACCCCCACCCCATGCTTGTCAACAAAAAAGTGAGCACTGTGGAAGCAGCCAGGGGCCTGCTCCTTACCAGGAGCTCAGGCATGGGCCCTGCCAGGACATCAGTGGGTTCCACTGCCCCCCACTGCTCCCAGCCAGAGTGGGTCCCTCGGGACAGGAAGCAGTGTGCTTGTCTTCACATGCCACACACCTAAGACTGTGCATATGAAAGGGACTCGGGAGTATTTGTTGAAATAATTTAAAATGTTAAATTAAAACTATTTGGGATAAATATAATTAAACCAGGAAATACTGGTAGAACATTCGATTTAGGAATTGCAGTCAACCCTTAGTACACTCAGGGGATGGGTTCCAGGACCCCCAGAATGCCAAAATCCGAACACCCTCAAGTCCCACAGCCCACCCCATGGAACAGAGTTGCACGGAAGGTCAGCCCTCCATATACGCCAACTTCACCTCCCACCAACACTGGATTTCTGAGGTTGAAAAGAATCCGTGTGTAAGTGGACCCTCCAATGTCAAAGCCAGTTGTTCAAGGGTCAGCTGTAATCCGATTTGCTACACGGATTCACTCAAACTACACGAAGCTACATAAGTTTACTTAGAAAAGACAAGACTGTCAGTTAGCTGTGTCTCGGATATTAAGACTGTCAGTTAGCTGTGTCTCCGATGATGTGTCTCGGATATTATGGACACAGGTGATACAATCTTGGGGGTTTTCTATTCTTCTTCTCTATGCTCATACATTTGTAAGAATAACCTGTCACAGCCCCTGAGACAGAGAGGAACACCAAACCAGGAAACAGTCACCCCCACTCTGCGCCCCCAGCACCCCTGAGCCTCTGGAGGGGCCATAGCTCCTGTTCCTCCCAGCCCTGTCTCAGAGGCACGGGGCTGTCTGGGGCTTAGCAGCTGCAGGCGCATTCAGGAGGAGGAGGATGTGTCTTACCCTGGGCCCCCTCAGCGGGGTCCTGGCCCTGCCATGGGTCCAAGGTTTTCTCCCCACACCCACTCTCATCACCGACATCCAGACAGCTGACCAGGTCTGGGAGCTGTAATGAGCTGTCGCACGCAAGGTCCATGTAGCTGTAGAAACCAGGAATCAGGAAAGTGATATTCTAGAAAACAAAGTGGGGACATTTCAGAACCTGGAGGATCCACACTGACCCACTGGACCATCCCCCTGGGGGAGGAATGAACACAAGGAGAGCCAGTCCCTGCGGGTTCACCCTCAAGGTCGGGAGAGGCCTCGGGCCAAATGTCCCTGGACAGACCCGAAGCCCCGCTGACGCTCAACATGTAATTCATGATTTTTCCCTTTTCTTTATTTTTTTGAGACGGAGTCTCGCTCTGTCGCCCAGGCTGGAGTGTAGTGGCGCGATCTCAGCGCACTGCAAGCTCCGCCTCCCGGGTTCACACCATTCTCATGCCTCAGCCTCCCAAGTAGCTGGGACTACAGGCTACCTGACACCACACCTGGCTAATTTTTTGTACTTTTAGTAGAGACAGAGTTTCACCGTGTTAGCCAGGATGGTCTCGATCTCCCGACCTCGTGATTCACCTGCCTCGGCCTCCCAAAGTGCTGGGATTACAGGCGTGAGCCACTGTGCCCGGCCCCTTTTCTTAAGTAAAACGTAAAAACATAAGTCTGCAGCAAGTTACAGCGACATCGACACATCTTTGGAGCAGACATCTGGCCTTTGGCCCCATGTTTACATGGATCTGGGAGCCTATGTCTGCAAGCCTCACCTCACATGGCTCACTAGTGGCCGGAACAGTGACGTGTGCCCAGGACAGAAGGACTGTGGGGCCTCTCAGGCCAGGAGCTGCTCTGACAGATGCTTCCTCAAAGCTATGGGACACTGCCCACAGCATCCAGGAAGAACGCTAACTGCTTTTTAACTAACTTAAATTTAACTTAACTACAACTTAGCTTAGCTGCTTTTTATTATTTCTACTAGGGTGAGAAATGAACCCCCGCAGTTGTGTTGTAAACCCTGGTCCATCAGTCAGACCAGATCTCTAGGGCTTCGAGGCACAGTGCTCAGTGCTCCTCTCCCTCCCTCCAACGGTGGCTGCTGGGGAGGGGTGGAGAGGAAGGAGCTTGGCAGCTGTGAGCAGGGACCTCCCTCAGCAGGGACCTCCCTCCTTGGACCCAAGGTCCCTCCTGGGTAAAGGTGCGAGCTGGAGAGCTTGCCGGGCGCGAGGCCTGTGCCACACGCAAGCCTGCACTGCAGAGCACAGCAGCTTCCTCGGAGGGAACGGGGAGTCAGGAGCCCAGGGCAACCCCACCTTGCCCAGGAGCTCGGTCTTTCCGTAACCAAACAGCGTCAGTGCGAAGCTATGGTTGATGCCGTGGATGGTCCCATCTGGCAGGAGGGTGATGAGGCCGCTGATGGTGCAGAACACCCAGATAGATGCCCAGTAGCCCCTCGCAGGGGCCGCCTCCCTGGTAGTCGCCTCCTCACTGTTGGGTTGGGATTTCAGTTTTAAGCTCAGAGGGAAGGTGGTGCCGTCCCGGGCTCTTCCAACAGACCTCTGAATCTTGAGATTCTGAAAGAAAGGCTTGTCGTTTAGCTCAAGCCGGGTTTCACATGGACAGAGCACTGCATCTGGGCTGCATCCGACCTGACTTCTACCCCACATGTCATCAGGGCAGGTCCCCAGGACATCTCACACCCACCCTGCTCTGCCTTCCTCTCCTCCCGGGCCCACCTGGCCCAGGAAAGAGCCCTTCTGTGGGTGGGGAGGACTCAGTGTCCAGAGCCGCCCCAGGCACAGCGACCCCAGGGCCAGTGAGACACCCCGACTGCGGGCCAGGCACCAGCAGGGAGGGAGGGAGGGAGGGAGGGCTGTGGGGCTCAGGCTTGGGGCTCAACCACGTCACTGGCAACTGCCATCCTTGCTCTGGCCCCAGGATGCTGGCCCCACAGGCTGCACCGCACCAGCTGTGCGTCTGTGGATGTGTTCTCCCACCCCTCTCAGCCTTGGGCAATGTCCCAGCTTCCACCTCTGTGGGTGGCCCAGTCCCTCCCTCCATCCTCATCCGTCCTGCCTGGGGGGCAGTGGTTCCCACCGTCGCTCAGCTCTCAGCGGCCTTCTCGGCTCCCCCATCACTCACACAACCAGACCCCTGTACTGCATTCCCTCTGCTTTAAGAACTTGGAATGCACTCGGTTTCCCAACTAAATCCTGATGAATACAGCACTCCAAACCAAAGTTTGTTTGTTTGAGACGTAGTCTCACTCTGTCGTCCAGGCTGGAGTGCAGTGACACAATCTTGGCTCACTGCAACCTCCACCTCCAGGTTCAAGCGATTCTCCTGCCTCAGCCGCCTGAGTCGCTGGGATTACAGGCGCCTGCTACCACACCCACCTAATTTTTGTATTTTTAGTACAGATGGGGTTTCACCATGTTGGCCAGGCTGGTCTCAAACTCCTGACCTCAGGTGATCCTCTGGCCTCAGCCTCCCAAAGTGCTGGGATTATAGGCATGAGCCACCGCGCCCAGCCCAAACCAAAAATTTTTAAGTTTCTTCCCTTTATAGTTACAAGATGGCAACTGGATCTAGGCCTGTGTGTCTGCCCTTGTTTAAAGGTTCACCCTGTAAAATGAGAGAACTGGAGGGGCCTGTGTCGGAGGCAGGCAGGGCAGCTCATCTACCCTGCCTTGAACATAGCATTGCCCCTAGTCAAGGTCAGAACTCAAGACCCCAGGCTCCCTGTGGCAAACACAGGCCCTGACCCAGTTCTGCCGAACCTCACATGGCCGCAGGCCCCAGTGAGCCAGCCAAGAAATGAGCGGGACATAGGGTCCCCTTTCCATGGCTCACAGAGTCTGTCTCGATTTGCCACTGCGGGGTGTTAGGTGGCTCCAGTGTGGGGATACTAGGAACAGTGCTGCTGCTGAGAACGCGCTCACGCATGTTTTCCAGCGCACATTCCTTTGAACACATGGCTCAGACGGGTCAGAGGTTTGCTTCTGCTCAGACACGGCAGATGCTGCCCAGCAGCCTCTCGGAGTAATGGCAACGGCTGATGCTCCTGCCCGCTCTGAGGCCCAAGTGGCTACTGCTTTAGAGCAAAGGGCACAGAGAGAACAAACGTGGCAGGGAGCAGGGCTTCCAACCAAGCTGGGAAGCTTAAAATAGTAAATGACAGGCTCAGAGGGTGAAGGTCTTGGTTTAAGGTAAGACAGAAAAGTGGGGAGTTCCTGTGGATGTCCTGAAAAGATCTACTTCTTACAGCCCCAGAGCTGCCTTCAGCCAAAACCAACTGTCCTGCCCCACCCTGCAGGCTGTTGGGGTGTGACATCAGTTCAGCTCAAGTAATGGGGTCCCCTGTGTGAAAGCCACACACTAGGTGGGAAACAGGCAATCTGGAGGATTCAGATGACGACTGGAGCCTCAGATCATACCTCCACTGCCCTCCAACGCTGCTCTTGCAGCCCCCATCAGCTGACAAGGCCATCCTGCTTTGAGGGGAAACCCGACAATCAGCCAGTCCTCCCTGAAGACAGATCCCAACACATGCCCCTAGCAGGCTCCAGGGACAAGACTCAGGGGACAGGAGTGGTCAGCTGGGAGACCACATAGGCTCCCGCCCTTGGTCAAGGCCTCAGTGCACAGGAAGCTCAAAACTGAGCACATCCCACCCTCAAGGCCGCCCCTGCCTTCCGAAACCCTTGGTCTACGTCTCTGGATATGGATTCAGAGCTAAGAACTCAACCCCATCACACAGTGCAGGAGGTCAGGAGCCCTACCTTTGGGATGTGCTGGCCAGAAGGAGGGAGCTGCACAGAAGGGATGAGGTCTGTGATGTGCTGCCCAGCCACGTCCTCCCCAGACACGTACCCGTGAAGATGAGCAAAGAGACTGTCACACGACGTGATGAGGCCCTGGAGGAAAAGCCCAGCGCTTATCCTAAAAGCTTCTTGCGCTCCAGCTGTAAATTTCACTAAGCTTCAGTATTTTCTAACTAAGCTTGCTTATTTTCATAAGCAAGACCCCAACATGATTTCTCCATCGGAAGTGCAAGAGACATACACACATGAATTGGATAAGAGTATCACCATCTTTCTCCTTCTACCAGAGATGAACCTAACTTGTGGGCTTTCTTGTGCTTCAGGAGCCTGGCCCACACCACAGCTCATTAATGACATCCCAGTTCACACGTGAGGGCTGCCCCGAATGCCAGCTGCTATTCCGGGGGTTTGACACATATTATCTCATTTAAATGTTGAAACAACCTTATGAGGAGTTATGATTATGCCCTGGTTTACAGGTGAGGAACTGAAGTATGGGAGGTTCGTTCCCTGCCCAAGCATACACAATCAGTGAGGGCACCACTGGGCACACCCTCCAGGCTCCTCATCCTCTCTTCCTTCCCAAAAGAATGAGACAGGGACCAGCACTTGCTGAAGAGGAGAACAACGCCGGCTCCAGCATCTGTGAGACATGAGGCAAAGTTGCACACTCACATCACTCTGGAAAGCAACCCAGGTCGAGACCCTCTCCACGGGCTCCAGGACTACCACGCAGCACAGGCGGTGTTCCTGCCGCATCCTCTTCATCCACACAGACACTGGAATCTTCTCCCCACTACGGCCGATGACGTCCACCTGTGGAGACAGGTTTGCACCTGCATGCCATGGACCCAAAAGACCAGTCTGGGTGGAGCACCCACCTCCAGGAGGCCCAAACTCCAGGCACTGCAACGTTTTCAACTTCTGCTTACCTGTCCTTCATTTCAGAAATTTACCAAAGCACAAACAAGATTTCTGATACTGAACATTAAAATCTCCAAGTGCAAGTTTTATCAAGAGAGTTGATTTCATTCTCAGTTCATGGTAATATTGCAGGGTGAAAAAAGCAGTATCTGTTATTTCTTAAAGAAACAGACACCAACACATGGTGAATATCTTAATTTTTTTCTTCTTAGTAGTCAGTTGCTTGAACCAGTGATTTTCTGATACAATTGGTGCTAAGCTTTTTCCATGCTTTGGGCTCAGTCCTCCACATCCAACTCAGCTCACCTGTCCATGTCCAGGTTGGACACACGGCACAGGTGAGAGAATCAACACTGTCTAGGGAAACACTTCCAGGCCCACAGCCCTGCCCACTCCCACAAACACCAAACAGAATGTAAAAATCAAGAGACAATAAAACCATAATACTCTTGAGAATCTGATGTGGTGCCCAGCAGGACTGCAAAACACTAGTGAAGCTATAGCCCTCAAACAAAGCAAAGGCCACCCACGACACCCCCCGGGAGTCCAGCCACAGCCACAGTGTCCATTCCTGTGACGATTCGTTTTTAAAGGGCCCCCACCCTCACTGCAGCTAAAGCAGGGAAATGGCACCTGGGATGACATTTTCAGCTGAAGAAGCTGAGGTGCCCTGGTGCCACCCAACCCCCAGCAGAGCTCCTAGTGGGGAACACTGAGCTCTTCCTGCCATACGCTGCTGGTCTTGAGTCCAGACTGAGCTCTGCACCCGCACCCACTCACCACCGTGCCGAACACCACCGCAGCGTGGCCGTCAGCCTCCATATGCTCCTCGCTGAGGGCCTCAACCACATCGGAATCTGACCTCAGAAAGAACTGCGTGAGCTTCTGGCCAATCAGGTCCTGGCTGCTGTACCCCAGGAGCCTGCAAGCTTTGTCATTAGCAACCAGGATCTGAGGAATCACAAAGAGGAACAAGGATGCAGACATCCCCAGCAGCTCCACCAGCTGCCGAGAACAGCCCAGGAGGACCACACAGAAGTCGGCCTTTTCCTGATAGATAGGGTCTCACTCTTGCCCAGGCTGGAGTGCAGTGGTGCAATCGTAGCTCATTGCAGCCTTGAACTCCTGGGCTCAAGTGATCCTCCTGCCTCAGCCTCCCTGGTAGCTGGGACTACAGGTGTGTGCCACCACACCTGGCTAATTTCTTTGTAGAGATGGGATCCTGCTGTTGCCCAGGCTGGTCTTGAACTCCTGGGCTCAAGCGATCTTCCCACCTCCCAAAGTGCCCAAATGTTTTTCTAATTGCATTAAAACACACGAATCCAGCCGGGCGCGGTGGCTCAAGCCTGTAATCCCAGCACTTTGGGAGGCCGAGACGGGCGGATCACGAGGTCAGGAGATCGAGACCATCCTGGCTAACACGGTGAAACCCCGTCTCTACTAAAAAATACAAAAAACTAGCCGGGCGAGGTGGCGGGCGCCTGTAGTCCCAGCTACTCGGGAGATTGAGGCAGGAGAATGGCGTAAACCCGGGAGGTGGAGCTTGCAGTGAGCTGAGATCCGGCCACTGCACTCCAGCCTGGGCGACAGAGCGAGACTCCGTCTCAAAAAAAAAAAAAACACACGAATCCCAGGTTTAAGGCACAAACCCCAAATCCACATCTATACAGCTGGATCTAAAACAGAAGCAAATACCTCTGTGGTCTTGGCATCGACAGTGAAGATGGCCTTGTTAGGGTTGCACACAGGGGCCGGAAGCAGGGGTGAGGACCACCCTGAGGACAGTCCCCGCAGCAGGGAGCAGCAGGACACACTGCCCCCAGGCCCAGCCGGGTCCGTGGGCTCGGGGGCGGCAGGGCAGTGCAGTTTACTTGTACAAATATTCTGGGCAGCCAGTGATGACAGACAGTAGGAGCTCCATCTGTCTTCTGAAAAGAGAAGCGAAGCAAAGCTTTAGACTTCACACAGCTGCCAGAGTCCACCTTCCGAAACGCCACAGCACACAGCCCTTGCCCTTAACTCCTGCAAAAAGATCTAAGGATTAAGTCAGTCTGCACAGCTAACACACACTCTCATCGTGTGTCTGAACATGGTCCCCAGAATCCACTGAGGCAACCACCAGGTCCACTCAGAAGCATGAACAGCACAAGATCAACACTTCTGTGTCTAAATGACACTCAAAGCCAGGCGTGCCTATAATCCCAGCTCTTTGGGAGGCTGAGGCAGGAAGGCTGCTTTAGTTCAGGAATTCAAGACCAACCTGGGCAACACGGCGAGACCCGGTCCCTACTAAAAATAAAATTTTTAAAAATTAGTTGGGCATGGTGGTGTGCCCCCACAGTCCTATCTACTCAGGAGGCTAAGGCAGGAGGATTGCCTGAGCCCAGGAGTTTGAGACTGCAGTGAGCTATGATTGCGCCACTGCACTCCAGCCTGAGCAACAGAGTGAGATCTTGTCTCAAAAACCAAAACAGCTTAATCACATTCAAAGGTCCCTTCCTTCCCACTGTCTGTCCTTCGTCAGTCATTCTAAGACCCCACAGCTACTCCGGCAGGTGCCCCATCACTTACTCCTTGGAGGCGTCCTTCGATTCAAAAGCTCCTTGTGCAGCGTCCTCACTCTCAGCAATGCCTCCAATGGCTCCCAAAACCCTCAGCCCAGTCATTCCTCAGACCTCACCCTCCTCCCACACCACCTTCCTTGGGCACCTGGGCTCCCCCACCTCCCACCCTCTCACCTCTCAGTGACCCTGGTTCCATCTCACCCATTCCTCGGTAGCTTTAAATATATCTAAACTAGAAATGCACTGAAGACTCCCACACTCACACCTCCAGCCCGGACCTCCCATGGCCCACTCCCCCTCTTCCCTATCTCAGGAGACACCAGCTGCCTTCTTCCAGAGCTCAAAACCAAGCACCCGAGACCTGGCCCTTCCATTTCTCTCCCATCCTCCCCTCCGTGTCCTTTATCCAGGAACCCTGACTTTCTCAGTGAGTGGCCTGACCGCAACCACTCTTTGCGGCTGGAAACCACATGGCCATCCAGCCACTCTCTCACCCCTCCTCTTCCTAGACAGCAGTCACCAAGCGCAGCTCCTCCTCCTGTCTCAAGGCCTGTGCCTCTGGCTCCCACCCCTGTTCCTCATGCAGCCACCAGAACGATGCTCCAAAACAGGAACACACCTGTCAACACTCACTGAGAACATTCCTGATCAGCGCCTGGGTGAAGCCCACTCCCAAGGGCACTGCATGCCTCCCGGCCCAGCCCTCCCTGCAGTAACCCGGGCGCTCTCCACAGGGCCCTCCGCTCTACACCCTCATACAATTTCCGAACACACAATAGCTAAGAGTCAAACTGGGATTAGAGACCCCACTGTGCTTAGCCTTAAACTTCAATAGTTAGAACAACAAAACTACTCGCCAGAATACTACAAGCAACAGCTTAAAATTCAAAGGACTTGGCGGTGCTTCACATCCCTTTAGAAAAGCCTGTTCTATAATCGATAAACCCCGATCCACCCCACCATCTCTTGCTCAGCCTATATACCGCCATTCCTCAGCAAACCCTGATAAAGGCCACGAAGCAAGCACAAATGCCACCGAGACACCCCAGTGCACAAGCTCAGCTCCAGCACCCTCCTCCTCCAGTGTTGAAGTGCTCGTCGGCCTGGAGACCAGACACCCAGCCGTTTCCTGCACACAGAGCCGTTTCCTGCAGCTCTGTGCCCCACTTCCCCATTTTCCAGGTCTCCCCCCACTTCAAGCACACAGCATCAGACAGCCCCTCAAAGGCAAGTGACGCTTTCTTCCTCACCATGGCCCAGACCCTTAGGGTGCTTAGACATAGGAGGCACCAACAGACTTCTGCCCCGTGATTCTTGGTCCACCAGCTAAACTGCATTTAGCTCAGTAAATGCATGAGCAAAGCGGAATTTCCCTAGTAAAATAGCCTAACCTAGAAGAGCGTTCTCACACACTCTGAAGTAAGAAATAACATTTTGCTGTAACTTGACCCTGAAATGTGAAGGTGAGTTCCACCTGCTGCCTAAACAGAAGCGCCAGATGCCTGGGAATCACAGCAGAGCAAAAGCAGCAGGAAGGGTCCAGCCGCAGTCACCTGCCAGCGCGAGCCGAGCACCTAAACCATGAACTTTTCTCTGCAGACACAGAGTGACTTTAACCACTGGTGAGAGGGTTTCCGTGAGAACACAGAGCAACTCCACATTTGTATTTCCGTGCACTAAGGCCTGCAATGGTCGAAGGTCATTACCGGACAGCGCCGTCCTGCTCTGGCAGAGTCTGGAAAGCCCATTCCTTCTGCTCGTATGTCTGTGGGCTGAGGAAAACGACTTGCTGGGCTTGGCAGTCGTCTGTGCAGCTGGGCCCTCTGCTGGCACTGGCAAGGGGAGGCTCTGGGAAAAGCATCTCTGGTCCTCTTCAAAGGCCGTTAAGCCCCCGTCCTCCATGGGAAGAAGGGAGGCCAATTGCCAAGCTTCCACCTCTAACAACTAGAAAATAACGTGAAGCTGATTAACATCTGCAAAGCAAAAACATAAAGACAGTTTAACCAACTAATTCGTAATGCTGAGTTCAGCTCAGCCCCAAAAGACATACACCCCCAACTGCCATCCCAGGTCAGAACCTGTGATGGGAGAACGCTCGGCCCAAAGTGGTGCTAAAAGAAGTTCTTTCCGGGCTGGACGCAGTGGCTCACGCCTGTCATCCCAGCACTTTGGGAGGCTGAGGCGGGCGGATCACGAGGTCAGGAGGTCGAGACCATCCTAACACCGTGAAACTCCATCTCCACTAAAAATACAAAACATTAGCCGGGTGTGGTGGCGGGTGCCTGTAGTCCCAGCTACTCAGGAGGCTGAGGCAGGAGAATGGCGTGAACCCGGGAGGCAGAGCTTGCAGTGAGCCAAGATCAAACCACTGCACTCCAGCCTGGGCGATAGAGTGAGACTCTGTCTCTAAAAAAAAGAAGCTCTTTCCAAGAAAAATACATAGGAAGATATGGGAAAGAGGGAAGGAGAGAGAGAGGAAAACAAAGAACAGGGTGGGAAGGAGTCATGACCGAAGGCAGGGGCTGCAAGTACACACCAACGGAAAACACTCCCAGGTCACGATGAACCCATCAGCATGGGGGGCTGCACAGCTCCCGTGGTCCCAGCTTTCCCCTAAACAGTGAGTCCTGACCATCTGACCAGCTGCACACAGAATCACCTGGGCACTGCCAACAAGTGAGGTCACAGGGGCCATGGCCAAGAGGCCACGTCTCCTAGAGATAGGCCTGGCACCAGAGATTTGTCTTTTTAGCTTTTCTCTTATACATGATTCAAATGCTGATACAGGGTGGAAATACAGGGAAATCTCACATACTCTTCACTGAGTTCCCTCTCATGGTGACATCTTACAGGAGAGTGTCACAGCCAGGAAACTGACTTGATATCATCCATCAGCACCATCCAGATTTCAAGGCATTTACCTGCACGTGTGTGTGTGCACGTGCATGTATGAGTGAGTGCGCACGAGTGTGCATGTGTGTGTGTATGCACGTGCGTGCGTGTCCATGCGTGTGTGTGCGTGCATGAGTGTGTGTGTGCGTGTATGTCCGTGAGAGTGCATGCGCATGTGCACGTGACCATCTGTGTGCCTGTGTGTGTGTGCACGTGTCCATGTGTGTGTGTGCACGTGACCGTGTGTGTGTGCACGTGAGCCTGTGTTCCATGCAGTCTTGTCACATGTATACATTCATGTGACCACCCTGCAGAGTGGAGACACTGAAGACTTCCATCCTGCATCCTGTCCTCATGGCCAAACTCAACAAAAAGAGCCCTTCAAGCAAGACTTCCTCTACTGGAAGGAAGCCCCCACCTGATCATCCAGGCTTTAAACACAAGAGGAGGCTGTGGCCAATACCAGAACCATGGCTGGAGTTTCCTCCATAAAATGAGGAGACCCTGGGGCCAAGGCACGACCACCGAGACCCCATATCCCCTCTTCTGGACCACCTTCTGGGTATCCAGAACCCCAGGGTTCCAACCAAAGGGTCTGGTGCCCACTTCTAAGACCTACACAGGCCCCTTTCCACCCAGGTCCTCCCACACCGGCACACCTAGACCCGTGAACTGGCTGTGGAGCAGCCTTCCAGGAATAGCGAGCTTGGACAAGCTAGCAGGATGCCCGCACGAGGCTCTTCCGAGACAAGGCAGGCCTGGCGTGGAGAGGAAAGGGGAGCCGGCCCTCCCAACACTACCTCTTCCAGTATGGAACTCCAAGGAGTCCCCACCCCTTGACTTATCCTAGCATCTGGTGACTGCTGGCCATCTTTGGTGTTCTTGACTTGCGGCTGCATCACTCCAGTCTCTGCCTTCACCATCACAGAGCTTTCTCCCTGTTTGCATGTATCTTCACATGGCCTTTTTTTTTTTTTTTTTTTTTTAACTAGGAGATGAGGTCTCACTATGTTGCCCAGGGCATAAAAGACCTGATCCGTGGAAGTCAAAGTACTAAACTTTTTAGCCAGGCAGGCCTCATGGCCTGCACCTATAGTCCCCAGCCACTCTAGAAACTAAGGCAGGAGAGTTGCTTGAGCCCAGGGAGATGGAGGCCAGCCTAGGCAACAAAGCGAGACCTGTCAAACCAAATAAAATCTAAAATAAAATCACTAAGTTTTTAGAAGAGGCTATCTGTAAGACTTTGGAGTAGGGAAAGTTTTCTTAAACAAGGCACAGAAAATTCTAGTTATAAAATAAGATTAATAAATTTAACATTAAAATTGAGAACACATCACACCTGTAATTCCAGCACTTTGGGAGGCCAAGGCAGGAGGATCACGAGGTCAAGAGATCGAGACTATCCTGGCCAACATGGTGAAACCCCATCTCTACTAAAAATACAAAAATTAGCTGGGCATGGTGGCACGCAACTGTAGTCCCAGCTACTCAGGAGGCAGAGGCAGGAGAATCGCTTAAACCTGGGAGGTGGAGGTTGCAATGAGCCAAGATCATGCCACTGCATTCCAGCCTGGTGACACAGCAAGACTCCATCTCAAAAAAAAAAAAAAAAAAAAAAGAGAACACAGGTTCACAAAGAATACCATAAAGAAAAAGAATGAGCCACAATTTGGGAGAAGAGATTTGCCACATACATAACCAACAGAAAATTAATATCCAGAATAACTTTAAAAGATAAACTATTTAAAGTGTAAACATTTTTTAAAGACACATGGCCCAACAGAAAAATGACAAGAAATAGGAACAAGCGTTTTACAGGAGAGGAAATCCTAATCATGATAATGTTACACATACTAAGTCAGCAGAAATTAAGAATCTAATAATACCCAATGTCAAAAAGGATTTGGATCAACAGGAATTACATCTTAATACATTAACATAATCTCTTCAGAAAACAATTCAAGTCAAACATTTGTCTATATGGACACAGCACTTTCCACTTAGATTTATATTCCAGAGAAATTCTTGCACATAGATAAGAAGACACAAGAATGTCCGGGACAGCATGGTTCTCAATGGCAAAGATAGGCAGGAAAAAAGGAGGGAAGAAAGGGAGGGAGCGAGGGAGGAAGCGAGGGAGGGAGGAAAAAAAAGAAATGAAATCCAAATACTCATCAACAAGAAGATAGATTTTAAATTCTGGTATATTCATACCACCAATCACAGCAGTGAAAACAAATGAACTACACACAAGGGTGAATCTTAGCCATACGAGTGGAAAAAATCAAGTTTCAGAAGACAATCAGGAGGAGGATTCCTTTGTCATGAAATAATCTAAATAAGCAGTTCAGGGAAACACACCTATGTGATTAAACTACTTCTTTTTTTTTTTTTTTTTTTGAGGCAGAGTCTCGCTCTGTCGCCCGGACTGGAGTGCAGTGGCCGATCTCAGCTCACTGCAAGCTCCGCCTCCGGGTTTACGCCATTCTCCTGCCTCAGCCTTCCGAGTAGCTGGGACTACAGGCGCCCGCCACCTCGCCCGGCTAGTTTTTGTATTTTTAGTAGAGACGGGGTTTCACCGTGTTAGCCAGGATGGTCTCGATCTCCTGACCTCGTGATCCGCCCATCTCGGCCTCCCAAAGTGCTGGGATTACAGGCTTGAGCCACCACGCCCGGCCAAACTACTTCTTAAATAAGAGACTGGTAAACCTAAACTTCAGGCAGGTGTTCCCTCTGGGTCAGGCAGGTGCTAGAGTGGGGAAGAGGCACAAGGGTACAGGTTCCCTGATTTCCTAATTTCGGTGAAGGGTTCAAATGTGTCCACTCTGCTGATACAATTCATGACTAACATTGCCTTTATTCCTTTGTATGACTCAACTGACACAGCCAAAAAATTTAGAGATGTTCTACACGCAAATCCAGCCTAGGACCCTAGAAGGCAAAGGCTCTGCAAACCTGCAGATGTGTAGGAGGCTAGAAAGAAATTACATTCTGGGTTTGGGGTTCGAGTGTGCAGCTTTCCTACAAGCAGCAACGCTGAATGGGACATTTAGTCACAGGTTTACATCTCCTTCTCTAAGCCTCCCAATGCACTGATTATTGCTACAATCAATAACAGCGACATGATTACAGTGTGAGGCAGTTTTTTTCTACTTTTAGAACCAACCTATAGACAAAGCTCAGGACACTTAACGATAGCTTCAGAATACATTGTAAATGTTGTAAAACCTTACTTTCTTAAAAAAGTAATAAAACTCTTCAGAATACATTATGTTAGAAAGCCTTAATTTCTAAAAAATATAACTCTTCAGACTGCAATGTCAATGTTACAAAACTTTATTTTAAAAAGTAATATACCCAATACTTTGGGAGGCCAGGCAGATTGCTTGAGCCCAGGAGTTCGAGACCAATGTAAACAACATAGGGAGACCCCATCTCTACAAACAAACAAAAAAAAATTAGGCCGGGTGCAGTGGCTCACGCCTGTCATCCCAGTACTTTGGGAGGCCGAGGCCGGCGCATCACGAGGTCAGGAGATTGAGACCATCCTGGCTAACATAGTGAAACCCCATCTCTACTAAAAACACAAAAAATTAACCAGGCATGGTGGTGGGCGCCTGTAGTCCCAGCTACTTGGGAGGCTGAGGCAGGAGAATAGCCTGAATCCAGGGGAGGCGGAGCTGGCAGTGAGCCAAAATCGCACCGCTGCACTCCAGCCTCAGAGACAGAGCGAGACTCTGTCCCCAAAAAAAAAAAAACTAAGGATTAGCAAGTTGTGCTGGCACACGCTGGTAGTCCCAGCTGCTTGGGAGGTTGAGGTGGGAGAATTGCTTGAGCCCAGGAGGCAGAGGCTGCAGTGAGAGGACATGGCATCACTGCACTCCAGCCTGGGCCACAGAGCAAGACCCTGTCTCAAAAAATAAAATAATAAAAAAGTAATATAACTATTCAGAATATATTGTAAATGTTACAGAAGCTTCTTTGTAAAAGTAACTACCATGAGATGGAAAGGGGGGGAAAAAGCGAAGGGAGGCTTAGGGCGTGCAATTTTTTGTCCTTCATGGGAGAAAATAAATAAATACCAACTAAAGTTGAAACATCAAGATGTGGAAATTTAATTAGGTTACTGAGAATTACAAGCCTATCCAGGAGGGAAATTGATGGGACCCTCTGCCAGAGCATGGAGGACAGCAGGAAAGATGTATCCTTTTTCCCCAGCCATGCCTCCTGGGGTGTCTGAGGTCCGTCCGCAGGGCCAGTTAGTCACTGAGCAGCACCAGCCCCTCGAACCTCCCGTGCACTCCACAGCCACAGCCTGGCCTCAAGAAAGAACACAGCCTGGCTTCACACGACCTTAGATCACTAAATTTTGATTCAAATGCTAACCAGAAATGCCTGCACGTCCAGGCCCAGATTTTTAGAATTGTCCTTTGTATCCACTGTGAGCTTTGTATCCACGGTGAGCTGCAGAACACAAACCCAGCAGACAGCACCTAAATGGTGCCACCGAGTAACCATATTCCCACTGCTAGTTTTGATTCCAGAAGACCCAAGTGACCCCACCTCAGACCAAACAGAAGCAGGGACAGATGCAAGGAGTATCTCGGTGAACTTCTAGAAGCAACTGTCTCTCTCCCACTAGAACATAAGCTAAGAAGCAAATAGCTCCCATTGCTCTCAGCACAGCTTCACAATTAAAAGCAGAACCAGTTTCAGGATGAGGCCAAAAAGGTGAACAGTGCAGTAGAACATAGTAAGGATGTCAGTCCTGGAGGAGGCACCTGCAGAGCCGAGCCCTTCCAAGCAGAGTGAAGAAGTCTTTCAGAGGCAAAGGCTCCCAGAGAGGAGTTCAGTACCCAGAACAGTAGATGGACGTGGGCCTGGAGGGGCCAAGCACGACCCCAGAGCCTCCTATGCCTGCTCAGTCTTAATTTTATCCCCAAAACGAACTTTTAAGGATTTAATGCTTAGGAGTAACATGGCCAGATACGCATTTTACAAAGACTACTCCAGGGACCATGTCAGGGCAAGGCTGGAAAGCAGAAGAAAGGCTACAGTAATCCAGGCAAGAAATTATAAAGTATTAAGGTAGCAGCAGAGGGATAAGAGAGGAAACCCCTAAGAGAAAAATCGACATCCAATGGTACTGATGCGGAAGGTAAGGAGGAGAAAGGTCTCAAGACGGCCCCTGCCGTAGTCTGGGAAAGAAAAACTCGTGAAAAGATTAAGGCTCAAGTCCAGGTCTGGGCTGGAACCAGGAGCGCTGGCGGCGCGCGCCCCCCACCCCGCGGCGCCGGCTGAGCCCGCAGGGACCCACAAGCCCAGCGCGGGAGCGTGGCGGGATCTGGGCTGGTTCTCCTGGACCGCAGGGCGGGCTGCAGTGAAGAGGGCGCACAGTCCCGAGGCGACCCGAGGCGCGGGGCCGCGGCGCCCGCCAGGCAGGCTACACTGAAGGGCGCCCTGAAGACGCTGGGGGCGCGGGGCCCGGGACCAACGGCCGCAACCCCGCCGCGGTCTGGGTACAGAAAGGACGCTGGCTGGGTTGTGCGTGAAGGGCGCAGGGGCGGGAGACCCGGGGTCGGGCTTGTCTGAGGGCCGGGCCGGGCGGCGAACCCTCCTAGGCCAAGAGCGCGGAGTCGCGCAGGCCCCACACCGGCCCTCGGGAGATTGCAGACCCCGGCCCGCTCTCCCCAGCGCAGGTAGCTCACCCGGGTCAGGCGAGGGTCACGCCAAGCCGGCTTCACACCGCGGAAGGGAGCTCCTCCGCGCTTTTATCCCACCGACCAATCGCACAGCGACTCACACCGATTGACAAGCGCCACAGACCAACCACTTGTGCGTATGGGCGGGACTAAGCAAGCCAGACTCCAGAAGCCCGCGCTAACGGTTGCTAGGGACGCACCGGACAACCCCCCCCCCCCCCCCGCCCCCGCGCTTCGGAGGAGCCAAAGGAATAATGGGCGCCTCCGCCCCCGGGCCGGTCAGCTGCGGTTTCCTCCCGTCTCGGGATCAAAATGGGTAAGTAGCGCAGAGCTCGCCTCTTAGAGGCCTCTTTCTGAAGGCGGAGGACGCGGGGCGGCTCGCTCATGGGCTGGGCGGCTCCGCAGGGTAGACGAAGCCCGCAGCGTCCGCACTGGGCTGGGAACGGTTTGCAAGGGGAGCGCGGCTGGCGCCCCGGAGCCGGCCAGCTGGCTGGCGGCCCCACCAGCGCAAGTGCCCCGCACCTGCCCGCCTGCTCTGAGCATCAAGAGAAGGCGGCATTTCGCATGGGTAAAATCTGCGCCTGGACGCCGGGAGAATGTTGTTGCTCTTGCCGTTCGGCCCATTGTACAGACGCAGCCAGCGAGGCTCGCAAAGGTCAGGGATGCACGTAGGACTGGCCCGCACCTTGCAGCCACGGAAAGATCCGCCTGGCCCGCGGCCCCTCCACGCCTCCGAGGTCGAGACAGTGACATAAGTTAACTCTCGAGCCCAGGGCGTCTCTGCACTCTGCTTAGACGTCCTCTCCGTCTACCTGAAGCTACGGCCGGTGCGTCCCGCTTCGACTCCCTCTGCTTTCCTTCTCAGCTTCTCGCCTCCAGACTGTTCCGGCGCCGCTGCCTGAAATTACCTGCCCCGGGGGAGGCGCGGCGCGCGGCGCGCAGCCTCATGACGGAACTACAACTCCCATGAGGCGCTGGGCACACGCAGGCGCGCCGCGGCTGAACTCGCCGCGCCGGAATCCTATTGGCTGGGCCGACTCTGAGGCGGGAGCCCTGATTGGTTGATGGGTCTGAGGCGACAGATTCCGGAAAGGGGAAGAGCAGCCAACATGGCGGCGGAACGCGGCGTGGGGCAGCAACAGTCGCAGGAGATGATGGAGGGTGAGCGGCCCCTGCGGGCGGCGGCCCAAGGGCCGGGCGGGCGGGGGGAGCTGCGGGCCGGAACTGCTCCGTGCCTGAGAGAAACCCCACGTCCCGCCTCCGGCCGCCGCCGCGCGGCCCCCTGACAGCTGACAGCCGGACCCGGGGGAACGGGGGAGGCTCTGGACCTCGGGGGAGCCCCGGCCTGGGGGCGGCAGCGGCCGGGAAGGACTCAGAGCTAGGGGTAGAGCGGCGGCGCGAGGCCAGGCCGGGGGTGGGGCTGAATGGGACGCGGTGGCTCCATTCAGTCCAGTTGGAGCCTCGCCCCGAGCCTCTGAGATTGACAGGCGGGGGAGCCTCCTCGGTCAGCTGACGAGGAAACTGAGGCTCTGGGCGCTGGGATCTACCAGAGTCTGCTCCTTGGTTCGCGTGGTGAGGGTGGAGAAGGGTCTTCTCTTGAAATCGAAAGGACTGTTGGCGAAGGGGTAGCAAGGAACCAGAAGATTTAGTTACACAGGGTGATACCTGTTTTCAAAGCTGTCATAGTTCCAAAAAATCTAAATTCAACTTTCTTTCTTCTCATTCATTTTGTTAAAAAGAAAAGAAAACAAAAATGCATATATGTATATGTTATACGTACACATGTATTTATATATAATTTTCTACATATCTGTAGGTACAGTCATACATGCATGTGCAGTATGTGTATAAACATGCGTGCACACACCCCACCAACTGGGGAGTCAGTTGTGTCATCAAGTGCTTAAGCGGTCTTGGGTCCCATGGTTTGGTGAGGGGTACAGCCCTCCCAGAAGAGCAGTCACTGCCTCATGTGAAAGTGGTAGGGAGGAGGAATGTGGAGCTGGGGAAGGAGGACGGGTGCAGAAGAAAGGGCTGACATGTTTGGGAGTGGTGAGAGCTGCACAGGCAGGACCAGCTCTGAGCTGCAGCCTGAAGAATAACTCGAAGGCAACGAGGTTGGGGATAAGGTGAGGGAAAAGAGCAAGAATCACTCAAGATGAAGAAAGCTGCGGTCAAAGGGTGTGGAGGAGAGTTTGACCAAATCGTATGTGGTGGGGATGGGGGCGGTGGTGTTAAGGATCTTGGACCTCATACCCTTAGAGTCTTTTTAAGTAAGAAGTGCCTCTTCATATCCTCCCACTCCCTCTTCCAACTGTTTCCATGTCTTGGTAAATGACAAATATAAAAGCCCGGCTTTTCTCTCTGTCCCACTCCCACCCATGTCCTATTAGTCAAGGAGCTCTGACTTTTACTTTTAAAAATAATCTCCAAATCATCGATGTGTCCTCCATTCCCATTGCCAGTACCTTAACTCAGACCTTCGTCATCTCTAGGCTAGATTCATTGCCCCTGCTCCCCAGCCCATCGTCCCCAGTACACCAAAGTCATTTTCTTACATTCTGATCCACTGTCCCATGTTCCAGACCCTCTCTGCTGCCCTCAGGCTTCACTTTGGCCAACCTTCATTAGCTAAGCCTCTCCTAACCTCACACCACTCCTCCTCTTCCTGGGGTTTTTGCACCAGATTGTCATGCAATAAGAACTTTCTCTCCCTGAGCCTGGACCACCAAGTGACCTGTGCCTAGTGGTGACTAATTTGTTAAATATCTGCTGCATGTCATGCATGTACTAACTGCTCTTGTGCTTTTTCTAATTTAACCCTGACAGCAACTCGCTGAGGCATAGGTTCTGTACTAGCTCCCTTCCACAGACTAGGAGATTGAGGCTTTCAAATGGAAATGATTTGCCAAACCTGCATATCTAGCAGCAAGATGCAAACTCAGGAAGAGCATTCCAGAAATACTTTTGGACTCAAAGATCAGATTTGGATTTTAGAATTAGATCAGACTCTCTGGCAATGGAGAATAGGTTAAACAAGGCAAGACAAGTCGCAGAGAGATGAGTTAGGAGGCAGGGCAGGAGCACAGGCCACAGCTAACAAATAACTGAGCTACCGTCATTGCGGGGGTAGGGAAGAAGAGATGGATTTGGAGGGTTTGGAGCTGGGTTTTATGAGGACTTGTTTTATACAGCAATCCTTTCTTGGGTTTTACTTTGCTAGGCTAAGCAGGAAGTACAAAGCTGAAATTGAACTTTTTCCCTCGAAGAGCACATCTCTTTGTAGATAAACCATAGTCAGGAAAGAGACTATTTTCAGTATGGTTGATAATTCCAAGTAATGTGTTAGTGCCTCATGTTTTCCCGACAGACTTCCAAAAGAGATCATGAGTAAAGTTATAAAAAAGAAAAATGATTTGACAACCTTACCAAAGAATTTTTGCCTGACACATTTAATTGCCTTATTCTTTAATTCAGAAAATATTTATGAACCTTTAAAAGCTTTGCGTTGCTAACATTCTGTCCAGTGTCCAGTGTGAAAGCTCATTTCACACCAATGAGCTTTCTGTGGGCGGTCAGCACTACTGGCTGTATTCTCCTCTTCCTTAGTGATCCTCCCTGCCCACAATCTGATTTGAGTTAGTCTTGATTTCTTTCAGAATGTGGGCCTGTGAACTTGGCTGGTTTTCTGAGCCAGATGAGTAGTAGAGCGTGGATGGAGGTATGTGGCAGAAGAGTCACAGTGGTGGCCACCCAGCCCGAAAGTGAAAGGCACTCAGGAGGCGTTTCACTACCTGGTTCCATTAGTGGATTTAATCACAAGCGATCCAAGGCTTTCAGAACACTGGGCAATTCTTCACAAGCTCCTTGAGGGCAGAAGTAGTGTGTTCCTCACCTAAGTATCCATGTGGGCTCCACACTCTGCTCCCCATTCTCCCTGCGGCCGTGTGCCTCCAGTGGTGCTGGGACATGGGAGACACTCAATGGTTATTGAACTGGATTCAACAAACATGTTCAAATGAAGTCCTTTTGACTTACAACTGGGTGTTTATTATATGTTCCTTAAAGTCCCATAAATTGGATGTGAATTCTCATTGACTTGTGTGGGTTCAGTTGACAGGCGGGTCGAGTCCGAAGAATCCGGCGACGAAGAAGGGAAGAAACACAGCAGTGGCATCGTGGCAGACCTCAGTGAACAGAGCCTGAAGGATGGGGAGGAGCGGGGGGAGGAGGACCCAGAAGGTACCAGGCCCAGCTCCCTTGGGGGACATCTGCTTTTTGGGGGATGTGGGCTGTGCTGCATATGGTCTGTCCCTGGGTGTGGGTGATGTGTGGTCTGGGGAAGGACTGCCGTGCTCCTTAGGGGCCCTCAGTGGACCAGGGCAGGTGGATGTGCTCTCTGAGGCGCTCCCTCAGCAGGCTGACTCATTGACAGCATTTGCAAAAAGGATGTGGTTTTTTTCCAGTTCCACTGAAGGCAAATCCTAGCACGGATATTGGTACTAGTATGCCATCTGAGACAGAACCACGACATTGTGGGCCGGGCGCGGTGGCTCACGCCTGTAATCCGAGCACCTTGGGAGGCCGAGGTGGGCAGATCACGAGGTCAGGAGATCGAGCCCATCCTGGCCAACATGGTGAAAACCCGTCTCTACAAAAAATACAAAAATTAGCCGGGCGTGGCGGCACATGCCTGTAATCCCAGCTACTCAGGTGATTGAGGCAGGAGAATTGCTTGAACCCAGGAGGTGGAGGTTGCAGTGAGCCAAGAACGCACCACTACACTCTGGCCTGGGTGACAGAGGGAGACTTCGTCTCAAAAAAAAAAAAAAAAAAAAAAAAAAACCGCAACATTGTTTTATTAACCATATGTTTAGGAAGCCAGATTTGAAATAAACGTTATGGTTGACTGCTATGTTTCTGTGTCCTACCATAGCAATAGAAACCTTTAATCTCTTGAGAGAAATTATTTCTGAGTCTTGCCTTACCATTTTTATAGGCCTGAGGATTGACTTCTAAAGTGCCTAGATGTGGCCGGACATTGTGGCTCCCGCCTGTAATCCTATCACTTTGGGAGGCCAAGGCGATTGGATCACTTGAGGTCAGGAGTTGAAGACCAGCCTGGCCAATATGGTGAAACCCTGTCTCTACTAAAAATACAAAAAAAAAAAGAAAAATTAGCCAGGCATGGTGGTGTGCACCTGTAGTCCCAGCTACTTGGGAGGCTGAGACAGGAGAATTGCTTGAACCCGGGAGGCAGAAGTTGTAGTGAGCTGAGATCACACCACTGCACTCCAGCCCAGGCGACAGAACGAGATTCCGTCTCAAAAAAAAAAAAAAGCAAGTTTCTGAACAGTATGCGTGCATGTATGTACTTTTACCTGCTAGAGAAAGAAAACACATCAAACGGGCTGAGTCTGTCCAAACAGCAGGTTTAAGAAGGATCTATACATTTTGCATTTTCTAGATTTGTATACAATGTATGAATAATCATGCATCCCTTATAAAAATAAAATAAATTTATAAAGAAACAAACCTAATTTTTAAAATAACATTGTGCTCTCTGTGCCAGCAAAGATGTTTGGTAACTATGGCAACCTACTTTTAAGGCAAAAGGAGATTACCACAGAAGTACCAGTTACATTTACTTTGGAACTTCGGAGCTGATATTCTGGAAGTGATGTGGGTGGAATAAAGTGCATGGGAGAGATAGATGGAAGCTTCCGTTATCGCCTGACTTAGTCACCAACAGTGGAGCGGTAGGAGCCCCCGCTATCCTCAGATGGGTGCTGCTAAGACATCGAGTGTTTATGGAAGACTTGAGAGTTGGTAGAGCAAGTCCTGTGTGCTTTCTTTCCCTGGGTCACTAGCACAGGCTAATGACGTTGTCCTCATGTTCTGTAAGTACCCAGGTTTGGTAATGTGTTACAGATGAGGAGAAAGACTCTCTGCAGCTTGTCCAAGGGCACACGGCTACAAGGCAGACCAGCTGGCCTGGCCTGGAAAAATCCAAGTTTTTTTCTTTGAGATGATTAGCTGATTATGAGTTTTCTGGGTATGCATTTCTAGCCCTTAGAGAAGCCAAGACTTGCTCCTACCTGTGTTTGTTTAAGTCTTAAATTCAATTAAAACAAATTTAATCATGTCAACTGTTACCTTCTACCTATTTTCCCTAAATTATTTTTAAAATATAATGAATCTGTAATACACTCAAAAGGGCATTGTAGGCTGGAAAGCTTGTTTCAGAGGTTAGCTGACATTTTGAGTGGTGAGCGGCCAGCCATGCTGGATGTATTACAAACAAGACCCCTTAAAGCCATGTGACCATGTGTCCCGAGGAGCCTGGCACAGCTGGTTTCTGCCTGCCGGCCCGGCATAACTGTGCCCTTCCGCCTGCCGGCCCGGCATAACTGTGCCCTTCTGCTCTCAAAGGGTCCTGGTTTGGACCACGTGACCTGGGCACCCTGCCTTAATTGTAGTGCCTCTTCCAGTGCAACTTCGTGAGCTTATGAACTTGACACTGTCTTTTGGGGTGATTTGTATCTATCTCTTGGTTTTGCCCAGTTCCTTTTATTTAATTCTTAGGTTGGCTGGTATCCTGTACAGTTGTGGATAAACTATAGTAAACTTTTTTTTTTAACTAACCACAGTTGATGGTTATAGAAAAGGCACAGTGGAAAAACTGAAGTGAATGCAGCCATGTGGGATCATTACTTTGTTAAGTTGGTCTGATGTCAAGTGCTCCTCTCAGAAGCCTGCAGGTGAGGTGAGGAGCCAGCCCTTGGCATGTGGTTCAGGGCTGTGTGAGCTCGCTCCACTGCAGAAACAAGTGCACGTTTGCTCTAGGAAGAGCCACAGTAAAAGCGCTGACAGCCCTGTAAGGTAGTGACAATGACAATCCGTTTACAGGAGAAAGAGCATCCTATGGGTATAATTGACAGAATCCAGACTGGGAGAAGCACTACAAGACAAGCTTGTTTTCCTACAACAGAAAGCTGCAAGGGGAAAAAAGAAGTTTAAGAAAAATGCTGGCCTGGGTGCAGTGTCTCGTGCCTATAATCCTAGCACTTTGGGAGGCCAAGGTGGGAGGTTCACTTGGGGCTTGGAGTTCCAGACCAGCCTGGGCAACATAGCGAGACCCTGACTGTACAAAACATGGTTTTAAAAAATTCGCCGGGCATGGTGGCTCACACCTGTAGTTGCAGCTTCCTGGGAGCCCAAGACAAGGATCACTTGAGCCCACAAGTTCAAGGCTGCAGTGAGCTATGATCACACCACTGTACTCCAGCCTGAGCAGCAGAGATCCTGTCTCTTAAAAAAAATAATAATTTAAAAAAAATTTTAAAAAGAGAAATACCATCTAGTCACAATATACAGCCTTATTTGGATCATAATGCAAGTGAACTAAGGGAAGAAATGTTAAGACAGTTGAGGAAATGCGAACACTGACAATCTTTGGTGATACTGAGGAATTATTGTTAATTTTTTTAAGTGTTTTAAGGGGGAGTGTGCATGTTTGTGTGTCTGCATGAGTCTGTATACCACTGATGTGCATGCGTTTGTGTAGTGTGCATACGTGCCTATGTGTCTTTGTGCATGCGTGTGTGTGTGCATCTGTGTGTGTCTTAGTCCTTTTCAGCACATATGCTGAAGTAGGTTCCAATGAAATGAAACGAGGAAGTGCTTAACAGGGAGTCTGTCGCCTCAGCAGGGAGAGCAGCTCTCTCTGCCTCCTCCGCACAGAGGAGGCCGGCTCTGGGGTGGAGAGTCTTCGTGAAATCCAATGGGCTTCTCTGCTGGAGTGAGTTCATCAGTCTCCCCATTGAGAAGTGTGTTTAAATTATTCAGTGAGCCTCTTTGATCCTATCTGTTGAACTATGTTTTGTTTTGTTTTGCTCTTTGCAGAGGGAAGTGTTTGTAGATGCTGGGCCACCTTCCAAAGCACTAAAAGGCCCATCCTAGAGCATCTGATGTGCCCAGCACGATCTAAATTCTAATGGCCTGGTTTATTGCCACAACCAAACGGAGAAAAGCTACGTAGGAGGCAGGCTGCTGCCAGTTCTGCGGCTCTGGGAGTCACAGAAAGGCAGTAGTGCTGCCCTGCTCACCTGCACTCAGCTGCTTCCTCCCCTCCTTCCCACTAACAGCTTCAAAACACATTTCCCTTCTCAGGAAGTTCAGAGGCACAGATGGATGTTTGGAGACCTTTGCCAATATCTGAATTCAGGGAATTCAGAATGCTTAAAACATCACTATTGTTGGAACAGGGTTCAACCTTGCCACATTCTCCAGGTCCTCAGCAAACCTTCCCATTGGTTCCTCCTCGGGATTTGAGCTGGATCTGGGCACCAAACAGCCCCAGACCTCGGCCAGAAGCAGCTCTTCACCAATGCCTCCTGTTAATGGGGTTCTGAACAAACCTCTTTTTCTAATGTTTTTCAGAAGAACATGAGCTGCCTGTGGACATGGAAACCATCAACCTGGACAGAGATGCAGAGGTAATGCCGCCTGCTCAGCCCAGCCTTGGGCATGGTGATGGACCACCCTGTCAGGTTATCTTGTATGAGATTAGTAAGTTACTTCCCTAAAGAGGTTGCCTAAGCCTCCCTTGGTTGGATCAGAGTCTTGTGTTCATGTTGTTTTTCTTACCAGTGATTGTTACCCCATGTCTATTTGGTCCTTGAGGATTGTGTGGCAGATGGGATGCCTTTGACTCATACATTCTCTGGGTCTGATGATTACATTATACGTGAGGGTCCCAGTAGCCGCAGGCTGTATATGACTGGCCTGGCCACTGGGCCTCCTGAGCCCACAGCGTGTCTCTGAAGGTGATGGGATGGGGTGCATATCCTCAGAGCCTGAGCTTATGTTTTGTGCATACAGGATCTAGGGAATGAGAAAAAGATGTCATGTACCAATCATTTTAAGGGCCAGTTTTACATAAAACTAAGTCATCACTAAACCAAAGAGTCCCCGCAGCACACCTTGTCACTGACACCTGTCTGCTGCAGACCCACCGGCACTGCCTCCCCCGCTGCTGCCCACTCCCAGGCCTCCTCTGATGGCTCCTCTTCTCGGACACAGGCCTCCAGCCACTTTGCTGTAGCCGAGTATAGATTTCCGCTTTGTTTCAGGATGTTGATTTGAACCACTGTCGCATTGGGAAGATTGAAGGCTTTGAGGTACTGAAGAAAGTGAAGGTGAGAGGGGCTTTTATGAGGGGACTCTGACCCGTATCACCCACAGGATGTGGATAAGTCCAGAATCGAGCAGTCAGTCCTAAGTTGTGGTCTTTGGCCCAGCCTGTGGGAGGCGTGGCTGCCTCTGCCTTGTAGCAGGCCTTGACTGGGAGAACAGCAAGTGTGAGACAGCAGTTGAGGGACTTGAGGCACAGCCCTGGGGCTGGCTCTCCTGAGCTCAGGCGGCCAGTGACCTGTGACTCTGGCCTGCCTCAGTTCTGTGCCTGTGTTCAATTAGGCACTTGGTGAATTTTGTGGTCCTCCGTGCATCTCGTTTGAATTTGTTTCTCAAAATTGAGCCCACCATAGGTTCTTATGTTCTGCCAGGAAGTGGCAAACACCCATACCCCAGGCCAACGCCTCCCTCCTCAACTAGGCCTGCTTGCTGGGGGGCCTGCCTCCTGCCTCCTTTTGGGTTCCTGCCCATCCTCAGGTGTGTTGAGGAATTCTAGCGTAGTGCCCTTGCCCACCTACCTCTCAAAGGTCAGCACCTTTCTGGGAAACAGCAGGAGAATGAAGACACGTCCTTCCACCAGAAAGGCCTGTCCTGTGTCCTCCAGGACCAGCTGAGGCCTTCTCGTGGCCTCCCCCGTGCCTGTGTCAACTGTCCTTTTCCCATCCCCCAGACTCTCTGCCTCCGCCAAAATTTAATTAAATGCATTGAGAATCTGGAGGAGCTACAGAGTCTTCGAGAGCTGGATCTTTACGACAACCAGATCAAGAAGATTGAGAATCTGGAGGCGCTAACAGAGCTGGAGTGAGTCATGAGACCCACAGGAGAACAGCATGGTGGGGAGGCCACTGGGTGGGGGGTGTCCAGTCTCTCCAGAGCCAACCTCCTGCTGGCTCTTAGCCCTTGAGAGGCTGCCTCTGCCACAGGGTCCTGCCCTGCATCTGAATCCCAAGTCTCTGCCTGCTGTGTTCAGGGCTCCAGGAGGCCACGTGGGCTTCATGCATGTCTTCGGCTTCCTGGACAATCCTGACTTGCAAAGTAAACCTTTGATGGGAAGGCTGCAGTGGGGACTTCTGGAAAAGCCTCCATTCAGGGGATACTGAGATTGGTAGAGGGGAAAGTTAATCCAGAATTTCCTCTTGCCTTTTGAATACTCTTTTTTTAAATTTAAAAAAAGAAAAAAGTGACATTTCTAATTTAATGAGTCAGGTCCTACACCAGGTGCAGTGGTGCATACCTGTAATCTCAGTGCTTTGGGAGGTCAAATTGGGAGGATCACTTGAGCCCAGAAGTTCAAGATAGCCTGGGCAATATAACAAGACCCTGTCTACAAAAATTAAAATTAAAGAAGAAGGAGCCAGGTCCTAGTTGTAACTTTACCTGGATTTCTGCCCTTTGTTGCTTATTCATTTTTGCTTGTTTTGTTTCTAATTCGGTACTTCTCAGGCCCGTTCTGTGTGTAGAGCCTGGTGCAAGGTCCTGTCATGGGCACAGGTGTGAATGAAACAGTTTCTGCCTCAAATACCATGCTGGGAGCCAGGGCATCAGGAGCCTGTAGGCTGCCTCTGGCTTGCTCCGGGCTCCTGGGCAGCCTCCAAATCCTTCATGACAGCATCAGTGCGAGCCAGGCGGCAGCAGGGGCACAGACCGCACCCCCTGCCCCACCCCACCCCACCCTGCCCCGCCCCACAGTGACTGCAGACCCCTAATGGGGATGCTACCTTTAGGGTGGTTGAATTGTGAGTTCTCTGCAACCTATGCTCATGTAATTTTTTTTTAAAACTGTTCTGGTTGTTCTCAGGATTCTAGATATTTCTTTTAATCTGCTGAGAAACATCGAAGGGGTTGACAAGTTGACACGACTGAAAAAACTCTTCTTGGTCAACAATAAAATCAGTAAAATTGAGAACTTAAGCAACTTACATCAACTACAGATGCTAGAGCTGGGATCTAACCGCATCCGGGTAGGTGCAGACAGCCCTGACTAGTATATTCAGGGAGAGGCAGCTGGCAGGTTGTGTGCGGACTCAGTGGGTGTATGTAGAATGCATAGTGAGTATGCATTTCTTATGATGCTGTGATTTTTTTCATGAACAAAGAAAATTTTTTTTTTTTTTTTTAAGAAAAAATGCTAACTGGAAGTCAGTATCAGTAAGTCCTAAGTGGTCTAGCCTTTCTTCTGCACATAGATTTCAGTTGCTCTTCATCCAAATCATGACCCTAAATCACACCATTCCCAGTTACGTTCTGCCTGAGATGAACCAGCCGACCTGAATGCCTTGCTCTTGGGCTTACTCGTGGTAATCTTCTCTGGCATGCTTCTTTGAGATGAAAGTTTCCCAAGCCCAGCAAAGTGGTCACTTGAAGTGAACTGATGTACATACCAGGGGCTTTAGAAAGCCTCCTGATGCTGACACACTCCCAACGGCAGTGCTGAGTGGGGCCTTCCTCCTGGATGGCTTAATACTCCTGGGACACAGTCCCCAGCAGGATTAGATCTGTTCTCAGGATCCATTTGACCTTGAAAACGTGGGACAGAATGGAAATAAAAGACTTTGGAAAAGTGATCTGGTGTTCCACAGAAGCAGGATCAAGTCTTCACCAGCTGACTCATAACCACCGTCATGTGCTGGAGGGGAATGCGGGAGGGCGTCCCAGGAAGACTGACATTGAAGGTGGATCTGCCAGGCAGAGAGTGGGGAGGGTTCCCGTGGGCAGGGAGGAGGACTTCTGTCAGCCAGAAGAGCATTCAAGCCCCATGCCTGGCTCCTAATCAGGGTCATGGCACAGAGCTTATGCTTCCCCCGGCCTTGCTTAGTGGCTTTGGCAGGTGTTTCTGAGCACATTCGACCCTGCCCCGTGTTCAAAATGCCCCTCTGTTTGGCTTCTGAAAGTGTTACAGCGTGCTATGTCTGTCCTGGGCCCTTGAGAGCTTGGACAGGATACAAACCAAGGGAGGGTGGTTTTGGCAAGAGTCTCTTGACAGTTATTGTTAGAGATCTCATGGCCACAAATAGCAAAGCAGCACATTTAAAACTAGAGAGCAGCCCAGATGTCCGCACTTTACCAAGTGTCTGACTGTGGAACTTTCTAGGGGAACAGTGGTTCATCACAAATTAATGCAGACTACAGCCGGTGAGGATGCCCCCGCCCCACCAAGTCCTGCAGTGGTGTGTGGATTAGCATACCATCTTCCATCCTGGAGTCCCCTCCTGGTTAGCAAGCACCTCATCTAGTTCTTTTGTGTCTGCTGAAATATTTAAAGAATGACTTGTTCTGAGAGAGAGTGAACTGACAGAGGAGGGAAACTGAAGTCCAATCAATAAACAGTCATTAAACATCCTGTTGTAGGCAAGTCACCATGGGGAGATCAGACGGCAGCATGGTCATTGCCTCTGGAGGTTTATGGTTGAATAGAGGAGCACATGATCACAGCAAGGAAGAGTGCTGTAGGCGGGTGTGGAAACTGGGCAAGAGGGGCAGAGTGCTGTAGTGTGAGGGCCCCCCAGGAATCCTAAGTGAGGGTCCCAGGATTTCAAAGACTTAAGGTCAGAGTGCCCATACCTCACTTCTGTAGAGACTGAGGCTCTTCGGAGGACCTTCTTTTTTTTTTTTGAGACGGAGTCTCGTGCTGTTGCCCAGGCTGGAGTGCAGTGGCTCAATCTTGGCTCACTGCAAGCTCTGCCTCTCAGGTTCACGCTGTTCTCCTGCCTCAGCCTCCTGAGTAGCTGGAACTACAGGCACCCACTGCCATGTCCAGCTAATTTTTTTGTATTTTTAGTAGAGACAGGATTTCACTGTGTTAGCCAGGATGGTCTCAATCTTCTGACCTTGTGATCTGCCCGCCTTAGCCTCCCAAAGTGCTGGGATTACAGGTGTGAGCCACCACGCCCAGCGGGAGGACATTTTAATGTGTCAGCTCACAAGTTTAGAACTGGAAGGGACTTGGGAATCTGCTGGTCCCTGGGTTCTGAGACTGTTCCTCAGCACCCCAGAAAATCTGAGGGTTGGAAGTGAGCTCAAGACAGTCTTGGACTCGCCACTCTTGTATTCTGCCTTCAAGTAGGATTTCCACTGGAAGTCTTAGCAGATACATCACTAGCCCCACATCACAGAACTGAAGCCCTGACAGCTCTGCCCCAGTCCAGTCACCTGCTGGCTGCCTGGCGCAGCCCGTCAACTGCAGTACTCACTGCTGTTCTGTCTTTTCCACAGGCAATTGAAAATATTGACACCTTAACCAACCTGGAGAGTTTGTTTTTGGGGAAAAACAAAATTACTAAACTTCAGAACCTGGATGCGCTCACCAACCTGACAGTCCTCAGTATGCAGGTACAGAGCTTCCTGAGCCGCCCGTCCCTGCAAGCCCTGGCAGGGCCAGTGCTGCTGAACACAACCTTAGTTTTTATCCTTCACAATTGGCACTTTGTTTCACTCTTAGTAAACAATTGAAACATTAGATGTCACAGACTTTATACATACTTGTGCCAAGCAAAAACTTGATTCTCTTTTTAATTTATTTATTTCACTTTTTTAGAGACAGCGTCTTTATCTGTCACTCAGGCTGCAGTGCAGTGGTGCTATCATAGCTCACTGCAGCCTCCAACTCCTGGGCTCAAGCCAGCCTCCCACCTCAGCCTGCCAAGTTGGTAGGACTACAGGCATGCACCAGCACCTTCAGCTACTATTTTGTCGAGGGGGTGGGGCATGGAAGAGATGAGGTCTCACTGTGTTGCCTAGGCTGGTCTTGAAGTCTTGACCTCAAGTAATCTTCCTGCCTTGGCCACCCAAAGTGCTGGGTTTATAAGCATGAGCCACCACTCCTGGCCTTTTTTTTTTTTCTTCTGGAGACAAGGTCTCACTCTCTCATCCAGGCAGGAGTGCACTGACAAGTACATTCATAGCTCACTATAACCTCACACTCCTGGGCTCAAGTAATCCTCCCTCCTCAGCCTGCCAAGTAGCTGGGACTGCAGGTACACACCACCATGCCTGGCTAATTTTTGTATTTTATGTAGAGAAGCGGTTTCTGCATGTTGCCCAGGGTGGTCTTGAACTCCTGGACTCAAGCGAACCTCCTGCCTTGGCCTCCCCACAAATTTCATTCTTAAGTGCCATGTTTTTGATTTTTTCCACCCGCTGCCCCAGTAGCAGTCCTAGATGGTTTTTAGTCAAAGGGGACTTCTTCAGAAGGTGGAGCTTATTCTAAATTCTAAAGTGTTTGGCTCAGTGGTAGAAGCAATTCCTTCCGTTGCACAGAGAATATCAGCCCTGTTAGACTTCTGCATTTGGGAGTTGGTAAGCACTTGAGTGTGCCTAGGCTCCTGTTTACCTTTTGTGTTGGAAGCAGATTAGCAGCATTAGACCCTTGAAGTGAGCTGGAACAGAGTGCTCTGGGGACAAGGCCCAGTGTGGTTAGTTGATCCCGTTGACTGACACTGAGGGGCATATGAAAACCACTCTTAACCCTTGGTGAAGCAGAAGTTTGTCAAGCTTCTTTTTTTTTTCTTTTTTTTTTTTGAGACGGAGTCTCGCTCTGTCGCCCGGGCTGGAGTGCAGTGGCCGGATCTCAGCTCACTGCAAGCTCCACCTCCCGGGTTTACGCCATTCTCCTGCCTCAGCCTCCCGAATAGCTGGGACTACAGGCGCCCGCCACCTCGCCTAGCTAGTTTTTTGTATTTTTTAGTAGAGACGGGGTTTCACCATGTTAGCCAGGATGGTCTCGATCTCCTGACCTCGTGATCCGCCTGTCTTGGCCTCCCAAAGTGCTGGGATTACAGGCTTGAGCCACCGCGCCCGGCCTTGTCAGGCTTCTTTAAGAAAGTTCTTGGCCTGGTGCAGTGGCTCACACCTGTAATCCCAGCACTTTGGGAGGTCGAGGCAGTCAGATCACCTGAGCCCAGGAGTTCAGGATGAGCCTGGGCAATGTAGTGAGAGCTCATCTCTAAAAAACTTAAAAATATAAAAAAGAGTTCTTAGGCCGGGTGTGGTGGCTCATGCTTGTAATCCCAGCCCTTTGAGAGGCCAAGGCGGGCAGTTCATTTAAGGTCAGGAGTTCGAGACCAGCCTGGCCAACGTGGTGAAACCTCATCTCTACTGAAAATACAAAAATTAGCCAGGCATGGTGGCAGGCGCCTGTAATCCCAGCTACTCAAGAGGATGAGGCAGGAGAAGTGCTTGAATCCAGAAGGAGGAGGTTGCAATGAACCAAGGTAGGTCCACTGTACTCCAGCCTGGCAACAAAGCGAGACTCCATCTCAAACAAACAAAAAAAAAAGTTAATTAAGTTTAATTTGTGTTGTAGTATGTACTAAAAGAAAGTAGAGGCCGGGCATGGTGGCTCATGCCTATAATCCCAGCACGCTGGGAGGCCAAGGGAGTGGATTACTTGAGGTCAGTAGTTCAAGACCAGCCTGGCCAACATGGTGAAACCCCCATCTCTACTAAAAATACCAAAATAAATATTAGGTGTGGTGGCAAGTGCCTATAATCCCAGCTACTCAGGAGGCTGAGGCAGGAGCATTGCTTGAACCCAGGAGGCAGAGGTTGCAATAAGCCAAGATTGCACTACTGCACTCCAGACTGGGCGACAGAGCGAGAGTCCATCTCAAAAAAAAAAAAAAAAGAAACAGGAAATTATAATCAACTTACTTTAAAATATTCAGGAATTTTTACACTTTAAAATTATTAGGCTGGGCGCGGTGGCTCAAGCCTGTAATCCCAGCACTTTGGGAGGCCGAGACGGGCGGATCACGAGGTCAGGAGATCGAGACCATCCTGGCTAACATGGTGAAACCCCGTCTCTACCAAAAAATACAAAAAACTAGCCAGGTGAGGTGGCGGGCGCCTGTAGTCCCAGCTACTCGGGAGGCTGAGGCAGGAGAATGGCGTAAACCCGGGAGGCGGAGCTTGCAGTGAGCTGAGATCCGGCCACTGCACTCCAGCCTGGGCGACAGAGTGAGACTCCGTCTCAAAAAAAAAAAAAAAAAAATTATTAAATCAGGTAAACCTTCACCAAGTGTATCTTTTAACAATGAGTTCATTTTTGTTTGTTTGTTGTTTCTTTTTTTTTTTTTTAATTTAAATGGAGTTTTGCTCTTGTTGCCCAGGCTGGAGTGCAGTGGTGCAGTCTCGGCTCACTGCAACCTCAGCCTCCTGGGTTCAAGCGATTCTCCTGCCTCAGCCTCCCAAGGAGCTGGGATTACAGGTGTGCACTACCACGCGTAGCTAATTTTTTGTATTTTTAGTAGAAACTGATTTCACCATGTTGGCCAGGCTGGTCTCAAACTCCTGACCTCAGATGATCCTCCTGCCTTGGCCTTCCAAAGTGCTGGGATTATGGGTGAGAGCCACTGCACCTGGCCTAACAATGAATTCTTTATATAAAAAACATGTAATTCGCATGCATGAATTTTAGCTCAGTACAGCAGGCTCAAAATTTTGATCCTCTTTTTCTCTCTACATGAGTCCCATTCTAGCATGTTTGCTTTGTTTTGTTTTGTTTTGTTTTTTGAGATGGAGTCTCACTCTGTCGCCCAGGCTGGAGTACAGTGGTGCGATCTTGGCTCACTGCAAGCTCCACCTCCCGGGTTCACACCATTCTCCTGCCTCAGCCTCCCGAGTAGCTGGGACTACAGGCACCCGCCAGCACACCTGGCTAATTTTTTGTATTTTTAGTAGAGACAGGATTTCACCATGTTAGCCAGGATGGTCTCAATCACCTGACCTCGTGATACCGCCCACCTTGGCCTCCCAAAGTGCTGGAATTACAGGCATGAGCCACCACGCCCGGCCCCATTCTAGCATGTTTTAAGTGAAATGCTCTATTCTTAGAATTCTTCAAGATAACACAAAACCTCATTTCCTAAAAGCCGTTTCATTTTTTACCCTCTGTATTGTTCTGACAGCTGTGTGCTCTCCCTCTTGCAGAGCAACCGGCTGACCAAGATCGAGGGTCTGCAGAACCTGGTGAACCTGCGGGAGCTGTACCTTAGCCACAATGGCATCGAGGTCATCGAGGGCCTGGAGAACAATGTAAGACACCCACTGTCTGTCTGGGGCTGTGTGGGCGGTGGGCACCAGGTGGGCAGGCACCTGGCCAGCCAGCACACACTGGCCTCTTGGGCCAGTGTCAGGAAGATGCCCTGCCTCTGGAGGTTTATCGGAAAGACCTTCCCATCCTAAAAACTAAGGGACCCCTCCTCACACTTAAAAGTGCAGGAGCTGTGTGTGCCTGTCGGCCCTCTGCCCTGAGTGTGCCTTGAAGGGCTGACGCTTTATGTGGAATTTCAGCACAGGCTTCCATAGGCTCCCTCAGTGGGGCAGCATCCACTGCACACCCACCATCACTGTAGGCATTTTGCAGGATTTGAAAAAAACAAACCCAACCTGCTCATAAAGGGCTCTGTACGAGGGTGACTGGCACTCCTCTAGGCCGCTGACCTTCTGCCCATCGCCCCACTGGCCTCAGCCCCTACTTTCCAGCCCACAGAGAGCACAGGACCACCTCTCAATCCCAGCCCCCTCCTCCTCTTACAGTATGAACAGCTTCCTCCTCCCCCATTCCGCACTGCCTGCTGTCTACACCTGTCCATGCTCCTCCCACCCTCCCCGGCCCTTCTCACTCAGGTGCAGGACAGCCTCACATACTGAGTGGAAGTGTGCTCACAGAGCCCCCACCCTCCTCAGCTGCCTCCAGCTCACCCTACTCTGCCCCAGTGCAGTGTTCAAGACAAATAAAAGACTTTTTCTCATTCAATTTTACTTGTTTTTTTCTGTTTTGTTAAATTGCCATCAGATATAACCAGATTGGTCTGTAAACATAGTGTTTCAATCTCATTAGGCCTTTGTGCCTCAACCCCAGGGCCTAGTTGGCGTCAGTAAATTTCACCAACACCTGCATAAAATTTTGGAAAAATTCGAATTTGCCTGTGGAAAGTTTAGTCACCTTCCTTTGACTTTGCACTGAAATTAAAAGTTTATAAAACTAGCATGCAAACCAAGTGTTCACCTGTGTGGTTTAGAGACATGCCTGCAGTAGAACGGCGCTGAGGACTGTGTGGCAGGGGCTGGGGTTGGGGCTGGGCGGGGTGCGCAGCAGGGAGCCCATGCTCAAGGGAGCCCTGGTGCCCTCCTGCACCCTGGCCTCCCCGAGCCGAGGCCCCGCAGTCTCCACCGAGCGTCCACCGGGAGACAGACAATCTGCAGCACAGTTCAAATAAGCAGCCAGTCCCAGGAAAACTGGAAAGAAGTGTAATTCAGAATTTGACCAGTGGAAGTGCTACACTGTGATCTTGGTTAAACACCAGATTATTCTTGGGCCTTTGAAACAACAGAAAAAAAAAAAAAAAATTGTTGTATTAAAGGTAATTACGTTATTGTAATCTTCATCATGATCAAATGTAACAGTCTTTCCTCTGCCATTTTTTTCAACTAAAGATTAGACAAATATTTTATCCTAAGTTTTGTTTCTTAATTTATCTGGAATTTATTTTTATGGTGGGAAATAAAGCAAATGTAGTTTTGTCCCAGATGGGAATTTAGATGACTCCCCCACCCCAGGGTCTCGTGACTCCTGTCTTGTTCTGCAGTGTCTCCTCCAGCTCGGGGCTCTCCTGTTGGTCTAGAATATGTTTGCAGTGGTCCCTGACAGGTGTAGTTTCTGTGGCGTTGTGTCATGCCCTTTGGTGTGCCTGCTCTCCTCACCCTGTTCCATTCTTTTTTTCTATTTCTTAAGCAGTTCTTACTAGTTTGCTTTGGATGAGTTTTCACAACATTGTCCAGCTCCCCTAGAAAAACAAAATAGTGTTGAGTGCATACTTGGATCCCTGAGCTCAGAGGTGAGGGACCGGTTCTGACAGCCGGAGCCCACCACCAACTCTGCCCCTCGTGCTGAGCCTTGGTACTTGGACCTCACGAGGCTCAAATCCTGCGTGTGTTCCAGGCCACTTGATTTTGCCAGTTTCTGGGCTTGCATACCAGATGACCATGAGCATTTCAGAACGGTGCAGAGTGTGGGGGAGAGCTGCTGTCTGTGCTAGAGAGGCCTGTTCCAGCCCCACCGCCAGGCAGTGTTTTGTTGGATTGCCCACAGTCGCGTCTTCTGCAACATTTTCCTGCAGTCCTTTTGCTCTGAACCCGCCTCACTGAGCTCCTCCCTTGCACACTGTGGAGCCTGATACTCTGTGAGCAGACCTGACCAGGGCACCAAGATGGGATGGTTTGAAGGCACCTCCTAGGTAGCATGCCACGCATAGCCTGCTGGAGAGTGGCATCAGACTTGACATGCACAGCTGGTGCCAGCTGGGGCGCTGGGTGCCAAGGCAGCAAGGGTGACACAGCCAGAGAAGCTCCCAGGCCACAGCCATAGTGCTTTCGAATTGGGCAAGCTACTGGCTGGGTGCGTTTCAGGGGAGATGGGGGGAGGAGTGTCTGCTTTTGAGACATTTTTTAACTTTCCCTTAAAACTTGGAAGGCTTTGGAATTGGAATACCAAAAATGCAGTAGAAAACCAAGGAAGGGACTAGGAGGGAGCAGAGCGTGAGGGCAGAGAAGGGAATGAACTTTGTCAGAGGTTCTCGGACAGCTTGTAAACATTTTCCTTTTGATGAAAAACAAAAGTATTACCCAGGCTTAGATAATGTATATTGGAAAGTGAGTAACTGATGTGCATTTTCAGAGTAAAAGATCCTAAAAACACACTCTTGTCTCCCAGTGGGGGCACACACCCTGCAGCAGGTGCTCAGCAGGCCCAGCACCCAGTCCTCAGCACCCAGTCCTCAGCACGGGTCCTTTCTCTGCACTCATGCTCCTGGCAGCCTCTTCCGAGACAAGAGTTTAGGCTTGGGATCCGAGAGTCCTGCATCTCCCACTGCTACTATGCACCTGGGCAGATTCTGAGCCCCAAGTTCCTCATCCCTAAATGAAGGGAGGAACTTTGTTTTGAAGATTACTTGGTTGTACATTTCCTTGTGATGAGCACTAAGTAAATGTAACTACAATTGTCAGCCTTTCTTCAGAGCGTCAGGGGGTTACTTGGTTCTTCCTGGGACCATCAGTCTCACTAGGGGCCTCAGTGGACTGGGATCTGGGAGCACTGGGCTTGGAGTCTGACACAGTCTCAAATCCCAGCGATCAGGAGAGCTCAAGGAGGTAGCTGGGCAGGCTCTGATGGAAACACTGTCCCAGGGAGGGCTGCAGGAAGCAGGCAGGTCTCGTCACCCTCCATAGCATGCCCTTATCCTGTGAGGGCAGAGAGAGTAGTGCACCTGCAGCCCTAAGGTCACTTGACACTGCCTATGTGGTCATGCAAATCACTGTTGATCAGAGGTAATCCAGGAAACATTTTATTTCCTTTTAGAACAAACTCACGATGTTGGACATTGCATCAAATAGAATCAAAAAGATTGAAAATATCAGCCATCTAACAGAGCTGCAAGAGTTCTGGGTAAGTTTAGTATACGCTGGGGTTGATGACACTTTGACTAAACTGTTCTCACTGATTAAAATGTCGTATGAGTGAATACGAGAATCTCCTGTAAGCATTCCTGCTGAGTGACTCCGTCCCGCCATGAGGTTTGGGGTGGGCGCCTTTGTAGACTTGTGTTGGGTGTTGTCTGTGCTCCTCAGAGCATGAGCCACAGATCAGCAGCCTTGACATAGCTTGTAAGAAATGCAAAATCCTGGGCCCCACCATAGCCCAGATGCAAACTGAGTCAAAATCTTTGCTTTACAAGATTCAAGGTGATTGCAGTACACACAGAGGTTGGAGAAGCCTTGATCTAGGTATGGGTAGAACCTAAAATTGTCGTTTGACCAGATGGTTTCCAAACCTCAGCAGAGAGGCAGACACATTCCCTGCAGCTATATTCCAGCACAACAAAAGGAAATGTTGGATGGGTTTCTGCAGTTAGTCATCTTGGAATTTGCCTTGTATTTGTCTCGTCACAGGTATGGTTTCAGGAGTAGTGTTGTGGTGTTAGCAGGAAGAGAAACAGAGTATAATAAGTTTTTACACTTCCTCTAAGGGGGTTGGGAAATGATCCCCGAGTTGAAGTCTTCAGTGTTAGGATTCCCTTGGAGAATTCTCCTCAGGCTTATTGCCTTTCCCCTAGCATATGGCCTCTGTAGAGATTATGGCACAGGTGTCACCCTGTGATGCTGTGAATGTAGTAGTGTCCTCAGATACATTCAGTCTAATCCAGGATTCATGCGGAGTGTAAGGCATCATTCTTCCTTGTCTCCCCTCTAGCTGTGCTGCTGACCCTGCTTATGTCCTCTGCGTTCTCCATTCCCCATCTTAAAAGGTCATCCAAGTTTCCCTAGAACACAGGTGGCCTGCTGCAAATGTTCCCTGCCCCTTATTGGTGGCCGTGGGTCTTAAGTAGTGTCGTGATGTGATACCAGAGCATGTCTGGGAAGATGCGAGCCAGAATTTGGCAGGTGATAAAGATGTCCCAGGCCAGGGGGAGCCTCAGTGAGTCCAGGTGGGTCTGTGTGCAGCCCACCCTTGAAGGAAGGTGTGGCTGGTGGGAGGCTGGTTGGATCAGCGCATAGGGAGCTGGCAAAGAAGCCAGGGAACCACACAAAGAAACCAAACAACAGGAATAAGGAGTCCAGAGACAGAGCACCTAGGTAATAGGGAAAGGGCACCTGGCAAAAAATTAGGGGGGAGGTTTGGCAAACGAACTGATACGGAAGCAATGTTCCTGAAGCTTCTGGTTCCTTCTGCATGCTCTGCCGAGGAACAGAGCATGGGGCACACAGTACTGAGACCACAGGCAGGGCCAACCCGGGCACCACAGCTGGCAGGGAGGCGGGCAGGCTGGTGATCAATCACTAGGGGCCAGATAGTGCCTGACCCTGTAACACAGAAGAATCCTGTTCCTTAGACCACCAAAAATAGTAAAAAAAAAAAAAAAAAAAAAAAAAAAAGGCCAGAATTTGCACAGCGCTTTATAGTGTCCATACCTCTCCATTCTGATCCAATTATCACAGCAATCATGTGGATAAGATCATATTACGCCTTTTTACAAGTAAAGAATTGCATTCCAGGAAGGAAAGCTGCAAACCAGGAACTCTCAAACTCAGTTCCATGCTCATATCACATTTGAGATGCACATCATTAGTCTCTAAGGCAGAAATGGAAAACCAGTCTTAAAGTTTCTGACAACCCAAATACTATGTTTGTTGATTTTTCTGCCTACTTGTTCCGATTACTGAGAGGAGAATGTTGAAACCTTCCAATTATAATTGGCAGTGGATCCATTTCTCCTTTCAGTTCTATCAGTTTTTGTTTCTTGTATTTTGAAAGTCTGTTTTCAGGTGCATACATATTTAGGATTGAGGGTTTCTTGATGAATTGATCCATTTATCATGTGAAATGTTCTTCTTTATTGCTGTCCTCTTTATCCTTGTCCTGTAAGTATATCTTGTCTGTTATTAACATAGCCACTTCATCTGTCTTATGATTAGCACTCTCATGGAATCTTTCTCCATCCATTTACTCTTAACCTGTGCCTTTATAATTAAAATGTGTTTTTTGTAAAAAGTATATAACTAGGTCTTGCTTTCTTGTCCAGTCTGACAATCTCTGCCTTTAAGTGGTGTGTTTAGACTGCTTACATTTAATATAATTACATTTAATTACATTTTGTGTAATGGTTGAGTTTAAGTCTATCATCTTAGTATTTGTTTTTTATTTGTCTCATCTATTCTTTGTTTACTCTTTCCTGCCTACTTTTTGGATTGAGATTTTTTTTTAAATTTTTGGCAGTCTATTTTAACTATATTATTGGCTTATTTGCTATACCTCTGTACTAGTGTTTTCTTGTTGATTGTTTGGAGGGAGGGTTGTTTTAGTGATTAGAATTTAAAAATGGATTTTTAATTTATCACCATCTGTATATTTTACATTTAAGTATCTTATGATCCCCATGATACCTTATCTTTTAAAGAAATTTAAAAATGGCCAGGCACAGTGGCTCACGCCTGTAATTCTAGCACTTTGGGAGGCCGAGGTGGGTGGATCACCTGAGATCAGGAGTTTGAGAACAGCCTGGCCAACATGGTCTGTCTCGACTAAAAATATAAAACTTAGCTGGGCACAGTGGCACATGCTGTAGTCCCAGCTACTCAGAGGCTGAGGCAGGACCATCACTTGAACCCAGGAAGTGGAGATTGCAGTGAGCCAAGATGGCGCCACTGCACTCCAGCCTGGGCAAAAAAGCGAAACTCCGTCTCAAAAAAAAAGAAAAGAAATTTAAAAACAAGAAAATTAACTTATTTTACCATTTCTGGCATTGTTGATTCTTTTGTGTGGGTCTCAGTTTCCACTTGGTATTTCCCTTCCACCTGAAGAATTCTGTTTTTTTGTCATTGTGTATTCTGCAGTAAACCAATCGTTCAGCTTTTATTTGTTAGAAAAATCTATTTGATTTGCATACATTTTTGAAGTTTAATATTATGGATACGCAATTCTAGCTTGACAGGTTTTTTTTTTTTCCTTTTTAAGCACATTAAATACTTTGTTCCTTCATCCTCTGGTTTGCATTATTTCTCCTTTATAAAATTTTTATTCTTTTAAAAATAATTTTTAAAAATAAATAGAGATGGGGCCAGGCGTGGTGGCTCGTGCCTGTAATCCCAACACTTTGGAAGGCTGAGGCAGGTGGATCACCTTAGGTCAGGAGTTTGAGACCAACATGACGAAACCCTGTCTCAACTAAAAATACAAAAATTAGCTGGGTATGGTGGCACATGCCTGTAGTCCCAGCTACGGGGGAGGCTGAGACAGGAGAATCACTTGAATCCAGGAGGCAGAGGTTGCCGTGAGCCAGGATCATGCCACTGTAGTCCAGCCTGGGCAACAGAGCAACACTCTGTCTCAAAAAAAAAAAAAAAAAAAAAAAAAAAAAAAGGCGGGATCTTGCCATGTTGCCCAGGCTGGTCTCGAACTCCTGGGCTCAGACAGTCCTCCTGCCTCAGCCTTTTAAAGGGCTGAGAGTACAGTTGTGATCTACCACACACGGCCCTGGTTTGCATTATTTCTAACAAGTCAGCAGTCATTTTTATCATCTTTTTTCTTCTGGCTGCTTTTTAAATGGTCTTTTTAATCATTCTTACTTTGTTTTGTTTTTTGCAACTTGAATAGAATGTGCCATGGTGTCGTTTATTGTCTTTGATGTGTTAGGGTTCACTGGATCTGTGAATTTATGGTTTTCATCAAATGTGGAAAGCTTCTGGAAATTATTTTCTCTGAAACTGTTTCTGCCCCTGCTCTCCGACCCCAGTTTCTCTCTGAAAACCCAGTTATGCATGTTCCTCTGGTGCTAGGGAGGCCCTGAGGCCATTTCCTCCACCAGTTCCACCCCTTGGGCTTTCATTTTGCTGTGCTTGTTTGTATAATTTCTGTTGTTAAATCTTCAGATCATGATCTTTTCATCTGTAGTATCCTATCTGCTGTTAAGCCCATGTCATGAATTTTTTTTTTTTTTTTTTTTTTTTTGAGACGGAGTCTCACTCTGTCGCCCGGGCTGGAGTGCAGTGGCCGGATCTCAGCTCACTGCAAGCTCCGCCTCCTGGGTTTACGCCATTCTCCTGCCTCAGCCTCCCGAGTAGCTGGGACTACAGGCGCCCGCCACCTCGCCCGGCTAGTTTTTTGTATTTTTTTTTAGTAGGGACGGAGTTTCACCGTGTTAGCCAGGATGGTCTCGATCTCCTGACCTCGTGATCCGCCCGTCTCGGCCTCCCAAAGTGCTGGGATTACAGGCTTGAGCCACCGCGCCCGGCCACCATGTCATGAATTTTTTATTTCAGATGTTGTATTTTTCTCAACTCTAAAAGAACATTTCACTGGTTTTTTTGGGGGGGGGGTGGATTATTTTTCACTCTTCATTAGATTTGTGTTTTCCTTTAAGTCTTTCCTTGTTCACGTCTTGTAATTTTTTATTAGATCCTGGGCTTTATGGTGTTCAATTGTTGAACGTCGAATTTATGTTGTTTTCCTTCAAAACATATTGGACTTTTTCTGACAGGCAATTAAGTTACAGCTTGATCCTTTTGAGGCTTGTTTTTTTTGTTTTTTTTGTTTTTTTTGTTTTTTTTGAGACAGAGTCTCGCTCTGTCACCCAGGCTGGAGTGCAGTGGCCGGATCTCGGCTCACTGCATGCTCCGCCTCCCGGGTTCACGCCATTCTCCTGCCTCAGCCTCCCGAGTAGCTGGGACTACAGGCGCCCGCCACCTCACCTGGCTAGTTTTTTGTATTTTTTGGTAGAGACAGGGTTTCACCGTGTTAGCCAGGATGGTCTCAATCTCCTGACTTCGTGATCCGCCTGTCTCGGCCTCCCAAAGTGCTGGGATTACAGGCTTGAGCCACTGCGCCCGGCCTTGAGCGGTGTTTTAAGCTTTATTAGAGTACATCTAAATAGCCTACCCCGTAAGATTAATCTAGCGCTGTTTTGAAGCTGTGGCCCTCCTGGGATCTCTGGTGAAAATCCTGTGTATTTAAGTTCTCTCCACTGTGGTTGGTGGGAACACAAACATGGATCTGCTGTGGGTGAGCTCTGGGCATTCGGCAGCTTGGGGCTCCCTAATCGTTCTTCCACCAGCCTTTAGCTTTTCACGCTGCCTAGCACAGCTTCATCTTTGGTCCAGGATCCAAGAGGATACCATGTGGATTTCTAGAGGCTTTTTCCCTACATAGCTCACTCCTATCTATACATTCCAGCTCCCTTTGCCTCCCCAAACTACAATCACCATCTCAACTCTGTGTGGCCACCAAGCTCTGCTTGGGTTCCGCCTCCTTGTGGTCCTGAAAGTTCCTCCAGGCAGAAGGCCAGGATGATCACACCACCCACCTCATTTGTTTCCTGTCTCTCAAGAATCAATGTTCTGTGTTGCCTGTTGTCCAATGTATAAAAACAATTATTTCATATATTCTATCCTATTTTCCTATTTTCTTTTTCTTTTTCTTTTTTTTTGAGATGGAGTCTCGCTCTGTCTCCCAGGCTGGAGTGCAATAGCACTATCTCACTGCAAGTTCCACCTCCCAGGTTCACTGCCTCAGTCTCCTGACTAGCTGGGACTACAGGCGCCCGCCACCATGCCCAGCTAATTTTTTGTGTATTTTAATAGAGACGGGGTTTCACCGTGTTAGCCAGGACAGTTTCGATCTCCTGACCTCATGATCCGCCTGCCTTGGCCTCCCAAAGTGCTGGGATTACAGGCGTGAGCCACTGTGCCCGGCCTATTCTATCCTATTTTCTAGTAGCTTGTGACAAAGGCAGGAGCCCAGCACCAGCTATTATATCATGGCTTGAAACAGAAGTCCTACTTATTTATTTTACTTTTGTCTGTCTCCCACATTGTAGAATATAAACCTCATAAGGGCAGGGAAATTTGTGTTTGGTTTACTTTGTTTTCCCTCCCAATTTCTTTATTGTGGTAAAACATGCATAAAATAAAACTTACCAACTTAACCATGTTTAAGTGTACAGTAAATGGTATTCAGCACATTCATAATGGTGCACAGCCATCACCACCATCCATCTCCAGGACTCTTTTCATCTTATAAAACTGAAACTCTGTACCCATTAAAAAATAACTCCCTATTTTCCCCTTCCCAGACCTTGACAATGACTGTTCTACTTTCTGTCTCTATAAATTTGATTACAAACCTCATATCGCTGGAATCATGCAGTATTTACTTTTGTGACTGGCTTACTTCACTGAGCATATTGACCTGAAGATTCATCCATTCTGTAGCCTGTGTCAGAATTGCCTTTCTTTTTAAGGCCAAATAATATTCTGCTGTATGAATATAGTTTTGTTCACTTTTATCTCACCAGCATCTGGAACAGTGCCTGATACACTTTTTTTTTGAGACAGGGTCTCATTCTGTCACCCAAGCTAGAATGCAGTAACATGATCATGGCTCACTGAAGCCTTGACCTCCTGAGTTCAAGTGATTCTCCCACCTCAGCCTCCCGAGTAGCTGGGACTGCAGGTGTGCACCATTAAACCTGGCTACATTTGTGGGGGGTTTTTTTTTTTTTTGAAACAGAGTTTTGCTCTTGTCACCCAGGCTGCAGTGCAATGGCGCAATCTCACAGCAACCTCCACTTCCCATGTTCAAATGATTATCCTGCCTCAGCCTCCTGACTAGCTGGGATTACAGGTGCACGCCACCACGCCTGGCTAATTTTTATATTTTTAGCAGAGACGGGATTTCACCATGTTGGCCAAGCTGATCTCAAACTCCTGATCTCAGGTAATCGGCCCACCTCGGCCTCCCAAAGTGCTGGGATTACAGGAGTGAGCTACCACGTCCAGACCATTTTTAAATTTTTTGTAGAGACAAGGTCTCACTGGGATTATAGGTGTGAGCCACCATGCCCAACCAATGCCCAAAACATATTTGAATGAGCAGAAGGAACATAGAAAAGGCTGGCCAACTGGGTGGAGGCCAGCTACAGATAACATTGGAAAATATGTTATCCACATGTGTCAGATGCAGGGCTAACATTCTTATTAAAAACAGTTCACACAGAGGTACCACTTGAAAACTAGGGGTATTCACAGAGTAAGAAGTAACAGTTGCTTATAATACATAAAGCATTTCCTATCTCTTTTTTTTTTTTTTTTTTTTGAGACAGAGCTTTGCTCTGTCACCCAGGCTAGAGTGCAAAGGCACCATCTTAGCTCACTGCAACCCCCACCTCCCGGGTTCAAGCGATTCTCCTGCCTCAGCCTCCTAAGTAGTTTGGATTACAGGTGCCTGCCACCACCACTCCTGGCTAATTTTTGTATTTTTAGTAGAGAGGGGGTTTTGCCATTTGGCCAGGCTGGTCTCAAACTCCTGGTCTCAAATGATCCGCCTGCCTCGGCTTCCCAGAGTGTTAGGATTACAGGCGTGAACCACTGTGTCTGACCATATCTCATTAATTTTTTTTTTTTTTTTTTTTTTTTTTTTTTTTTTTTGAGGCGGAGTCTCGCTCTGTCGCCCGGACTGGAGTGCAGTGGCCAGATCTCAGCTCACTGCAAGCTCCGCCTCCCGGGTTTCCGCCATTCTCCTGCCTCAGCCTCCCGAGTAGCTGGGACTACAGGCGCCCGCCACCTCGCCCGGCTAGTTTTTGTATTTTTAGTAGAGACGGGGTTTCACCGTATTAGCCAGGATGGTCTCGATCTCCTGACCTCGTGATCCGCCCGTCTCGGCCTCCCAAAGTGCTGGGATTACAGGCTTGAGCCACCGCGCCCGGCCCATATCTCATTAATTTTTAAAATATACTAAAACAATGAGATATACAGTGTTATCTGTCAGGTTATCAAAGACTCTTACAGAATGCAGTTGCAACCAGCCTGTGGCAGCAGGCACTCTCATGACTACTGAGATGGCTGTGTTTTGTACAAGTTTTCTGTAGGGCGTTTAGAGCCTTAAAAATACCACATGCAGCCGTGCACAGTGGCTCACATTTGTAATCCCAGCACTTTGGGAGGCCAAGGCAGGTGGATCACCTAAGGTCAGGAGTTCGAGACTGACCTGACCAATATGGTGAAACCCCATCTCTACTAAAAATACAAAAATTAGCCAGGCGTGGTGGCATGCATCTGTAGTCCCAGCTACTCAAGAAGCTGAGACAGGAGAATTGCTTGAATCCGGGAGGTGGAGGTTGCAGTGAACCGAGATCGCACCACTGCACTCCAGCGTGGGTGACAGAGTGAGACTCTGTCTCAAAAAAAGAAAATAAGGCTGGGCACAGTGGCTCATGCCTGTAATCCCAGCACTTTGGGAGGCCGAGGTGGGCGGATCACAAGGTGAGGAGATCGAGACCATCCTAGCCAACATGGCCAACATGGTGAAACCCTGTCTCTACTAAAATACAAAAATTTAGCTGGGTGTGGTGGCACACGCCTGTAGTCACCACTACTTGGGAGGCTGAGGCAGGGGAATCGCTTGAACCCGGGAGGCAGAGGTTGCTATGAGCTGAGATCGTGCCACTGCACTCCAGCCTGGCGACAGAGCTAGACTCCATCTTAAAAAAAAAAAAAAAAAAAGGCCGGGCACGGTAGCCCACGCCTGTAATCCCAGCATTTTGGGAGGCCAAGGTGGTGGATCACGAGGTCAGGAGATCAAGACCCTCCTGGCTAACATGGTAAGACCCCATCTTTTTTTTTTTTTTTTTTTTTTTTTTTTTTGAGACAGAGTCTCGCTCTGTCACCCAGGCTGGAGTGCAGTGGCCAGACCTCAGCTCACTGCGAGCTCCGCCTCCCGGGTTCACGCCATTCTCCTGCCTCAGCCTCCCGAGTAGCTGGGACTACAGGCGCCGCCACCTCGCCCGGCTAGTTTTTTGTATTTTTAGTAGAGACGGGGTTTCACCATGTTAGCCAGGATGGTCTCGATCTCCTGACCTTGTGATCCGCCCGTCTCGGCCTCCCAAAGTGCTGGGATTACAGGCTTGAGCCACCACGCCCGGCCAGACCCCATCTCTACTAAAAAAAAAAAAAAAAAAAAAATTACCCAGGCGGGGTGGTGGGAACCTGTAGTCCCAGCTACTCAGGAGGCTGAGGCAGGAGAATGGTGTGAACCTGGGAGGCGGAGCTTGCAGTGAGCCGAGATAGCGCCACTGCACACCATCCTGGGCGACAGATCGAGACTCCATCTGACAAAAAAAAAAAAGATATCATGGAGAGCTTCCTAACCAAGATTTAAAAATCAGAAGTGAAAAAAGAAAGATGTATCTAATTTTATAAAAAAGTGCATATGTTTTGCATGATGAAAGAGTCCATTGGTCACCTGAAAGGTTAAGGTTATTTTCTACGACATACAAAAAGCTCTTTAAAGTGAAAGAAAGCAATTTAATAGAAAAATCGATGGAGGATAGCAATAGACAGTTCACCAACGTGGCGCATCTTGCCCCTGCCATATGGGACTTGTTTCAAGCTGGCATTCAGGGCCTGGAGGATGGGCCGAGACGAGCACTGCCCTGCGTGGGCCCCCACCCTCTTCCGAGTAACCCGGGGAAAGGCAGCATCACAGTGACCAAAGGCAGTAGCCAGGGGAGGAGAAACATTTGGCAGGAAAGTTTCCACCCTCACGGTGTCTGATGCTGGCATGGAGCCCATCTACCCACTTCTCTGCTGGCACAGGGGCATCCCCAGGACCCTCTCAGATGCTCTGTTGGCAGATGCTGCCCGCTCATTTAAGCCAAGTGATGCCATTTGGATTACATCGCAGGCCTGCTCTGTGCCACAGCTGTGCTTCCTCGGCCCTCTTGAGAGAATGCTTTCCTGTAGGCAGTGCCTTGCACAAGCAGCCTGTGCCAGCTTGGCACCCCTGACCCACGGCTGTCTGGGTGTGAGCTGCAAGGAGTGGCGGGCACAGGCAGGGGCTGCTCGGGAAGAGGCTGTATGCCTCCCTCCCAGCATGTGTGCCTGGCCTGGGCCCACTTTCTCCTCCCCTCAGTCTAGTGATGGCCATTTCATTAGGTTTCAGTTGCATTCCTTTAATTACAGATGAGTTTAACCCTGGTGCCTCTGTTTTCAACCACTTTCTCCTTTTGTTCACTCTTGATACTTTCTGCTAGCTTTAGTCCAGTGCATTTGCCCTTTTATTATTAACTTCAGGAGATTCTATCGACGAATGATACTAAACCTTAGTATGTCATCTGTGTTGCAAATACTTTACTTTGTCACGGAGTCTCACTCTGTCGCCCAGGCTGGAGTGCAGTGGCGTGATCTCAGCTCACTGCAAGCTCCACTTCCCGGGTTCACACCATTCTCCTGCCTCAGCCTCCCAAGTAGCTGGGACTACAGGCACCCACAACCATGCCTGGCTAATATTTTTGTATTTTTAGTAGAAACGGGGTTTCACTGTGTTAGCCAGGATGATCTCGATCTCCTGACCTCGTGATCCGCCCACCTTGGCCTCCCAAAGTGTTGGGATTACAGGCGTGAGCCCCTGCGCCTGGCCATCTTCAGCTTTCTTTATGGTACTTAGGTCATCATAACTATTGCATTGGCAGATAGATGTCTTTCCTCAGTTTCCTGTGTTTGGTATTAGTATAGAGAGGGTTATAAATCCAAAACCTATAAAAACATTTACCTGATTGACTCCTAAAATTGTATGTTTTATATTTTATGTCTTTTCTGCAACTTAGGGAATAACTCAGTTGTAATATAGGCATATGATGACTTGTTGTTGTTGTTGTTGAGACGGAGTCTCACTGTTGCCCAGGCTGGAGTGCAGTGGCGCGATCTCAGGTCACTGCAACCTCCGCCTCCCGGGTTCAAGCGATTCTCCTACCTCAGCCTCCTGAATAGCTGGGACTACAGGTGCCTGCCACCACACCCGGCTAATTTTTGTATTTTTAGTAGAGACGGGATTTCACCATATTGGTCAGATTGGTCTCAAACTCCTGACCTTGTGATCGACCCGCCTCAGTCTCCCAAAGTGCTGGGATTACAGGCGTGAGCCACTGCGCCCAGCTTATGATGACATATTATGCCACCATAAATGAAATCTTAAAAGCAATCATGATTGTAAAGGATATTTAATTACAGGAAAATGTTCATGATATAGAATTAGTGAAAAAGAAAAATGCCAAATATTTTTGGTGAGATCTAGTTATTCTTAAATTCAATGCATGTAGACACCAGAGAAAAGACTGGAAGGAGGCCGGGCACGGTGGCTCACACCTGTAATCCCAGCACTTTGTGAGGCTGAGGCAGGCGGATCACAAGGTCAGGAGATCAAGACCATCCTAACACAGTGAAACCCCATCTCTACTAAAAATACAGAAGTATTAGCCGGGAGTGGTAGTGGGTGCCTATAGTTCCAGCTACTCGGGAGGCTGAGGCAGAAGATGGTGTGAACCCAGGAGGCGGAGCTTGCAGTGAGCCAAGATCTTGTCACTGCACTCCAGCCTGGGCGACAGAGCGAGACTCCATCTCAAAAAAATGAAATAAAAAAAGAAAAGACACTGGAAGGAGGAAATATGCCAAAACAAGAAGCCCTTGTGGGTAGCTGGTTTCTTTTTTCTTTTATACTCTATAGTTCTTCTGAATTTTCTGTAACGAGCATGTCTTTCTTTCTTTTTTTTTTTTTTTTTGAGATGGAGCCTCACTCTGTCGCCAGGCTGGAATGTAGTGGCGTGATCGCGGCTCACTGTAACCTCCGCCTCCCGGGTTCAAGCAATTCTCTTTCCTCAGCCTCCCGAGTAGCTAGGACTATAGGCATGCACCACCATACCCAACTAACTTTTGTATTTAAGAGGCAGGGTTTCACCATCTTGGCCAGGCTGGGCTTGATATTATCTTGACCTTGTGATCCGCCCGACCCAGCCTCCCAAAGTGCTGGGATTATAGACGTGAGCCATTGTGCCTGGCATATTTCTTTTATAATTGAAAAAAAAGTTTTAAAAATCTGTTCTAAAAGAACTTACAGGCCGGGCGCGGTGGCTCAAGCCTGTAATCCCAGCACTTTGGGAGGCCGAGACGGGTGGATCACGAGGTCAGGAGATCAAGACCATCCTGCCTAACACGGTGAAACCCCGTCTCTACTAAAAATACAAAAACTAGCCGGGCGAGGTGGCGGGCGCCTGTAATCCCAGCTACTCGGGAGGCTGAGGCAGGAGAATGGCGTAAACCCGGGAGGCGGAGCTTGCAGTGAGCTGAGATCCGGCCACTGCACTCCAGCCCGGGCAACAGAGCGAGACTCCGCCTCAAAAAAAAAAAAAAAAAAGAACTTACGGGCCGGGCGCGGTGGCTCAAGCCTGTAATCCCAGCACTTTGGGAGGCCGAGACGGGCGGATCACGAGGTCAGGAGATCGAGACCATCCTGGCTAACATGGTGAAACCCCGTCTCTACTAAAAAATACAAAAAACTAGCTAGGCGAGGTGGCGGGTGCCTGTAGTCCCAGCTACTCGGGAGGCTGAGGCAGGAGAATGGCGTAAACCCGGGAGGTGGAGCTTGCAGTGAGCTGAGATCTGGCCACTGCACTCCAGCCCGGGCGACAGAGCGAGACTCCGCCTCAAAAAAAAAGAGCTTACGTGCAGTATCAACCCTCTTGATATATATGTTCGCAAAAAAAAAGACTGGAAGAAAATGTAACAAAATATTACGCAGGGTTTTCTTTGTGTGGTGAGATTGTGCACGATTTTTCGTTTATTCTCTATACTTTTCTATATTTCTCAATTTTTGTCTGTGAGCACTTTTCTCAGGAGGAACAATGGAAAAGACAGATGTGTTTTGCGTTTGTTTTCAAATGAAAGCTGAATTGAGACGGTAAAGGGCTGTGCAGGATGTTGAGTCCCGTAGCTGACCGGAGCCCGTAAAGGGCCAGCTGAACCAGGGCCCTCCAGAGCTGTCACCACAGGGCGTGCAGACCTGGATGGAGGCAGTGGCAGCAGAGACAGAAAGAAGGGAATGAGCTCAAGAGAAAGTCAAGGGAGAGCGAGCAGATCACCTAAGGGAGAGGCAGGGCTCACGGAGTTTCCAGAGGAAAGATAGAGGCAGGGAAGCCCAGCGTGCTCGGCCAGGGCGGGTTCCACAGGGAGAAGGCACAGCCGGGCTGGGAGCTGTCTCCATGGCTTCCTCTTCACCATGCGCCACTACTGCTCACAAAAGCCAGAACGGACAAATTCCCAGTCCATAGTGTGCTGCCTGCCATCGATCGATCGGTCAATCACTAGATTAATTATATACAGATAATGATAGATAAACATATTAATAAAAACATATATGTATTTCCGTATTTTTTCAGAGAAGCACTAGAAACATAAACCAGTGTAACGAGTTACCTTTGGGGCATGAAGACATGGTGAGGTGGACAGGATGGGGAAAGAATGAGACTTCTCTGAATATACCTTTTTATAGAATTTTGGCTTTTGAGCCAGGTAAATGCTTTACACATTAAAATTTTTTTACTTAAAATTGAAAATGAACTGAAACATAAGAACCTAACATTATTCCAGATGGGTGCTGTGATCACAAAGAAAAGAATGCTTTCAAGTAACTTTGCAAACAGTTCTCTGAGTCGATGGGCTTTGTGAGAGAATCTAAGGAGAGAAATACTCTGAGGAAACCTTGAACTTCACTCAATAGTTGTATTAGCAGTAATGTTGCTTTTGTCATTTTGAAACTTTTAAATATGTTACTGGATAAATACATAATGTGAGTAGAATCCTACCTAACATTCTGTGTACGAGAAAATAGACACATGCATTAAATCAGCTAAGAAACGAGCTACTGTCAACTTTGGATTTGGAGGCACTTTTGCTATGAGGGAGTGACAGCTGGCAGCGTCACCGTCCCCACAGACGGCTCTCGATGGGCCATGCCTGTGTCTGGCAGCGTCACCGTCCCCACAGACGGCTCTCGATGTGGCCATGCCTGTGTCTGGCAGCGTCACCGTCCCCACAGACGGCTCTCGATGGGCCGTGCCTGTGTCACACATCTCCTTTGTTAAACTGTCATGGAGATTTTCAGAAAGTAAGTGATTGTTACATTCTACAGGTTGTTTATGAAATGTATCTTAAGAATTCTACCCATCTTTTGTTTAAAACGTTACTGAGTTTAGGGTAATTAATGTAAATTTTCTATAATATCAGCCAAAAAGTAGTAAAGGGAAATACAGGTATCCTATGTATGTATATACAAAATACACACATACAAAACCCCATAAATACAAAATGCAAGTTTGGGTTCCAAAAACCAAGAGAGTCTGCCAGAAAAACGTCAACCAAGAAGACATTCTCTAGCAGAATCCCAGCCGTTGGTTCGGGCGAGGGATCAGCAGCTGCTGGGATAACTGGGAAGGATGTTGAAGAAGGGATGTTTGCACACATGCCCAAGGATCATGCCACAGAGAACTGGCTATTTGCAAAGGAAAAGCATGTTCCCAGAGTCATCTGGGGTCACCAGCTGATCTGCATGATAAAACTTAGATCCCTAATTGCGGGACCACCTGATGTGCTGTGTCCTCAGTGTGAGTCATCTCTGCAGTATACCTCCCAAAAATGTTTACTGTGATCTGACCAAGCATTTGTATCTAACTTCGAGTTTATGGGGAGTATAAGAGCTAGAGGAACAAGCCAAATGACAATGAGGGATACTTTACAAGACACTTCTTCAAAAAGTCAATTTTAGTTTTTTAAAAAAAAGTGTGAGAAGGACGTGGGAGGTGCTCAAGATTAGAAGAGACTGAAATGGTCCCTCTGGGGGAAAGATATGTGCCCGCACTCCCCAGCCAGGCTCCCTGACAGCCCCAGTGTACAGAACTTCTCAAGAGAAACATAAGGCTATCTTTTTTCCATTATGACTATAACATCTTTGCCCCATCCTGGGATTCAGGAGCCTCTGGAATGTCTATGGAGACAGAGTCTCATACAAGTGAATATTTTTAGTTCCATTTTGGAAAAATGCAAAGATAAGAATCTCTGAAAGTTACCAATATCAAACACATTATTTACAATGCACCATTGGCGGTGAGTAAAATTCCCTATGTTTACTAAGTCCTGGAGGAAACTGCTCTGACATTGGCGGTGCTATGGAAAATTACAAAATCTGCAATTTATGAAGGTGATCCGCCAATCTAGACTAATAATGACATTGGAAAGGGCTGTGACATGTGAGACAAGAAGCATCTGGTGTGTGACAAACACAAACACATCACATATCGAGAAAGAAGAGGAGGCGACACAGCTTGAAGACCTCCCACACCAGAGTTGAAAGCCTGAGTCAACCGCCAGGGATGTTTTGAATCATTGTTTAAATAGACTGTGCTACAAGAAAATCTTGTTTCTTCCAAACAGTGTAATATTGCTACTTTTATTAAGTGAATGTCCTTTTTGTGTGTTTTAAGGTAAAAGTGGTTAAGGCAGTGGTGTTCAATCTTTGGGCTTCCCTGGGCCACATTGGAAAAAAGAAGAATTGTCTTGGGCCACACATAAAATACACTAACAGTCACTGATAAGCTGAAAAAAAAACCACACACATACACAAGCGAAAACAATCGCAAGAAAATCTCAAAATGTTTTTAAGCTTACACGGTTGCATTGGGCCTCATTCAAAGTCGTCCTGGGCCATTTATGGCCCGCAGGCCGTGGGTTGAGCAAGCTTGGTTTAAGGTGTGCATGTGCATCATTTTCATGACTCTCTGCTTTAAGGGGCTCTTTCTATTTGACCAGTTACTGACCAATCACAGGCCTGGCAGGTGGATGGCTTCCCCTGTAATTCTAATGTTGCAGGCTCTGCATTGGCCACACAACCAGCGGGGGTGGTGTGAGTGTAGGAACAATAGCATTTAAGAATGTATCCTCACGCCCCTTCCTGTGGAGGCACTAGTCAGGATGGCAGCAGGGCACCAGCCCTGGTGGTACGGCTCTTCCCAACAGGTTTCAGTCCCTCTTGAAGGGCTAAGCTCTAGGATTTGGAAATCTTGGTTTCTCAAAGCTGGTACACACTAGACCCACAAGAGGTTCTGTGAAGATAGGGCTCCTCAGGCCAGGCGCAGTGGCTCACGCCTGTAATCCCAGCACTTTGGGAAGCTGAGGCAGGTGGATCCCCTGAGGTCAGGAGTTTAAGACCAGGCTGGCCAACATAGTGAAACCCCATCTCTACAAAAATATAAAAATTAGCCGAGCATGATGGCGAGTGCCTGTAGTCCTAGCTACTCGGGAGGCTGAGGTGGGAGAATCGCTTGAACCTGGGAGGCGGAAGCTGCAGTGAGCCAAGATTGCCCCATTGCACTCCAGCCTGGTGACAGAGCGAGACTCCATCTCAAAAAAAAAGAAAATAGGGTTCCTCAAACAGGCGAACCTGTGAGATGCACATTATATTCCTGTCTGGGAGGCCGCTAACACACGGTAAGGTACTAAAGACAGCCTGGCTATGACAGTGGACCTGGTGCCAAACTAGCCCTCCTGCCACAGACAGATAGAAAAATAGGAAACAACTCTATTCAGGCAGTGGACGGCAGGCAGCACGTGCCTGCAGGCTCTGAGGAGGGAGTTCCAGCGGAAGCCCCGTGATCGCCCCACTCCTTACCTGGGATGCTTCTCAAGCAGAACACAGTACTTCTGAGTGGAAGAAGCAGAGATCAGCATCTCTGGCAGCCAGAGTGTGCAAGACAGGGCCCTGGAGAGAAGGGGAGCTGTGCAGAGCAGGGGCCCCCCAGTCGGACCACAGCTGTGGGCAGGGCAATGTGGGCCCCAGAGTAGAACACCCCTGCTTGCGTTCCATTCCACATGGACAGTTCCCATCCTAACTTCTCTGTAAAAGGAGTCGAAGTCTGTCACCCTATAACGAGTGCCCCTGGCTCTGCCCGTTGTAGGTTCACAACAAGTCCAGCTGCCTCTTCAGGAGTAGTGCCCCTGCTCTTGCCACCGTGGTTTGCCTGGCAGGCCATGAGGCCAGGCAGCTCTGAACAGGTGATTTCTACACACAGGATGCTTGAAAGTGAGGGTCAGACCAACAAAGCTTGAAGCTGGACGGGCTCCCCTTGTTGTGGAGATGGCGCCACTGCACCCCAGCCTGGGCGACAGAGCAGGACTCTGTCTCAAAAAAAAAAAAAAAGAAAGAAATGCAAGAGAACTCTTCCTGCCAAAGGCAGGTCCCTCCAACTGGGCATGGCAGGGCCAAGACGGTAAAGTGTAGCCTGCTCTGAGCCTGCAACTCAGACCTCTGAATCCCATCTGCTCACGATTTGTGTCCCTGCACGTGGTATTGGGTGAAAGCAGCAGCTGGGACTTCCTTGTGGAGAGAGCCATAGAGGTAACTCACAGAAGAGTTGAGAGTTTTACGTAGAGTGGCCTCTGTCTGCTGTGTCACAGTGACAGTGCAGAGTGCAGCCTTGGGAACGATGGCTGAGAACTGGTTTGTAGGAAGTGCAGCCCACCTTGCTTTGACATTTGCCTGTGGACGAGTGTAGCAGGCAGGGGGCCAGGACTGCTTTGTTTTTCCCCTGCTGACCTGAATGTGGACTTGGCCCTGTCATAGTGACTGGTCCAGGGTTGGGTATGGACAGGTAACTTGCACTTGGGATGTAGCTGAAGGTGGCCAGGATGCACCAAGAGGCCATGAAGGTCCCGTGAGGTGCCAGGGAAGGCCCACACCTGCGCGCCATCTTCTGCGTGGGAAGGAGGAGGGTGGCTAGTAGCCCTCCACCAGAGCTGAGGGCTGTGGGCTGTGAGGGCTGGGCTGTTTGGTTCTAAAGGCTTTTCTCCTGTGTGTGTCCCCAGATGAACGACAATCTCCTGGAGAGCTGGAGTGACCTCGACGAGCTGAAGGGAGCCAGGAGCCTGGAGACGGTGTACCTGGAGCGGAACCCCCTGCAGAAGGACCCCCAGTACCGGCGAAAGGTCATGCTCGCCCTCCCCTCCGTGCGGCAGATTGACGCCACGTTCGTCAGGTTCTGAGTCCTCCTTGCTCCTCCTATGGTCCCTCTCCTCGGAAGAACTGCCCAGCCATGGTTTTTTAACCCACCTGTTGCTCCTGAGGTCGTCACTATATCAACAGTCAAAAACCCAATGGCAATAAAGGCACTGAGGATAGCTGACGCGCGATGCCACGCGCCATTTTCAGATGCCATTGCAATTAAACCTTGCCACACGGTCCTCCTGGGTGATTGTGGACAGTTATTGTAGCCACAGAGAGCACATAAGACACGTTGCGTTCATTCACTAGAAATTCCTTTCTGTTTCCTCCTCTCAGAAGGCGGTCACAGTCCCCACCTGGGTTGTGAGAAACACAGGGCCTGAGAGTGCTTTACAGGCCTTCACGTGCTGTCCAAGTGGCATTCAGGGGCTGGCCCAGCTGGTGTCCTGGTGTGCAGGGTTCAGGCAGTCCTGACCTGCAACAACGGAGGTTTTTTAGTCTTTTAAACCAGACAATGCTAATTTTTTTAAAATTAGGTAAGTTAAAAAAAACATGGGTAAAAGCTAACTCAGCCCTGTGTGCTTGTGTTCCTTAGAGCTCTCCTTTAAAAAGTGCCGGGCAGGGCTGACTGCTTTCACGTGTGCCTGTCAGTTCTCGCCACAGCCCTTGCCTGTGAGTGAAAGCTCAGGTGTGGGGAGGGCGTCCGTGTCCCAGCGGTGCTGTGCTGCTGCCAGGGTGCGAGCCCCACTGAGCTCTCCAAAGACGGCCTCCAAGGATCTGAACTCTTGGCCACTTGTGTAGTGGCCTCCTGTTCTCACCCCATTGTTATTTTGGCTTTTTTAATATAAAATGTACATTGGCAGACACGCGAGGTCTGGATTTAATGCTACCAGGGCATCGTCACCTCCCAGGGTCTCAGATTTCTTCTCCCACACAATGAGGGCCACATCATGTGGTCACCAAGGTCCCTTCTGCCTCCAGGACTCCAGACTCTAGAACTGTCTACTTGAGGAACCAGGACTCTAGAACCGTACTGTCCAACGTGGTCGAGGCTGTAGTGAGCCACCATTGTACCCACTCCAGCCTGGGTGACAGAGGGAGACCCTGTCTCAAAAAAAATAAAAAATTTTAAAAGACCCCAAATTAGGCCGGGCGCGGTGGCTCAAGCCTGTAATCCCAGCACTTTGGGAGGCCGAGATGGGCGGATCACAAGGTCAGGAGATCGAGACCATCCTGGCTAACACGGTGAAACCCCGTCTCTACTAAAAATACAAAAAACTAGCCGGGCGAGGTGGCGGGCGCCTGTAGTCCCAGCTACTCGGGAGGCTGAGGCAGGAGAATGGCGGGAACCCGGGAGGCGGAGCTTGCAGTGAGCTGAGATCTGGCCACTGCACTCCAGCCCGGGTGACAGAGCAAGACTCCGTCTCAAAAAAAAAAAAAAAGACCCCAAATTAATACCCAGCCATCTGTTCGTTAACAGACGTTTTTACAAACGTACAAAAAATGTGAAAGTGGTGAGAAAAGGTATGCTAAATCCAGCACAATCCTAATCAAAATGCCTTTTTTTTTTTTTTTTTTTTTTAAAGGAGTCTCACTCTGTCACCCAGGCTGGAGTGCAATGGCGCAATCTCAGTTCACTGCAACCTCCACCTCCTGGGTTCAAGTGATCCTCCTGCCTCACCCTCCCTAGTAGCTGGGATTACAGACACCTGCCACCACACCCGGTTGATTTTTGTATATTTAGTAGAGATGGGGTTTTGCCATGTTGGCCAGGCTGGTCCCAAACTCTTGACCTCAGGTGATCCGCCCTCGGCCTCCCAAAATGCTGGAATTACAGGGGTGAGCCACCGCGCCCAGCCGCCATTTGATTTTTTGAGACACATTAAATTCTAAAATTTACTTTTTTTCCTTTTTTTTTTTTCCTGAGACAGAGTCTTGCTCTGTCGCCAGGCTGGAGTGCAGTGATGCGATCTATGCTCACTGTGAACTCTGCCTCCCGGGCTGAAGCGATTCTCCTGCCTCAGCCTCCGGAGTAGCTGGGACTACAGGCACGCGCCACTATGCCCAGCTAATTTTTGTATTTTTAGTAGAGACAGGGTTTCACCATGTTGGCCAGGATGGTCTCAATCCCTTGACTTCGCGATCCACCCACCTCTACCTCCCAGAGTGCTGGGATTACAGGCGTGAACCACTGTGCCCAGCTTTTTCTTTTTCTTTTTTTGGCGACCAGGGTCTTGCTGTATTGCCCAGGCAAGTCTCAAACTCCTAGGTTCAAGCTATCTTTCCATCTCTGCCTCCCTAAGAGCTGGGATTATAGGCGTGAGCCACCACGCCCGACAAATTCTAAAATTGATATGGAAGAAAAAAGTCAACATTGTGGTTCAATTCATTTTGAAAAAGAGCTGGGAGAGACGCTTTCCTACCAGATCCTGAGTGTTGCAAACCCACAGTGAGAGTGTGGGGGAGGCATGACCTAACAGCACCAAGACAGGGACCCAGGGGACTCGGAGACTCGGGGACTGGGAAAACCTCAGCGGGGCCGGGGACTCGGGGACTGGGAAAAGTGTCCCGGGGTTTGGGGGGCGTGGACAGTGTCCTCATGGTGTTGGCAAAGTGTACTATGTGGAAAAATGAACACTGCCCCTCCCTGGCATCACACGCAGGGTGGGCTCCAGAGCGATTGGTGATTCCTGTGTGGTGGTAAAATAGAAAATTAGTAGAAAATAATATGGGAGGCTGGGCGTGGTGGCTCGTGCCTGTAATCGTAGCACTTTTGGAGGTTAAGGCTTGACCTCAGGAGTTCAAGACCAGCCTGGGTAACATGGTGAAAACCTGTCTCTACTTTAAGAAAACACAAAACTTAGCCGGGCATGGTGGCAGCCACCTGTAGTCCTGGCTACTCAGGAGGCTAAGGTGGCAGAATCGCTTGAATCTGGGAGGGAGAGTTTGCAGTGAGCTGAGATCTCGCCACTAGCACTCCAGCCTGGGCAACAGAGTGAGACCGTCTCACACCCCCGAAAAAAGAAAAAAGAATGTGGAAAGGTGGGTATGTGAGCTAGCAGTGGAGAAGAGCTTAAAACTCCCCAAGGCCAGGTGCCGTCGCTCACACCTGTAATCCCAGCACTATGGGAGGCCAAGGTGGGCGAATCACAAGGTCAGGAGTTCGAGACCAGCCTGGCCAACATGGTGAAACCCTGTCTCTACTAAAAATACAAAAAATTAGCTGGGCATGGTGGCGGGTTCCTGTAATCTCAGGTACTCGAGGCTGATGCAAGAGAATTGCTTGAACCCAGGAGGTGGAGGTTGCAGTGAGCCGAGATTGTGCCATTGCACTCCAGCCTGGCCAACACAGCAAGACTCTTATCTCAAAAAAATAACGAACGAAAAAAATCCACAAGCACAACTGTAAGACAAGATTTTGATGGGTTGTTTACATAAAATTTTACATAGAACAAAAATAATAATGCATGAATAATGGCAACAGTAGATTAAGAGAAGGTGTTTGCGGCCTTTAAAATTGGCAAGGCTTACTATTTAGAACTCCCACACATCAAATAAAGGAGACGGGAATCCTAACGGAAACGCAGGCCAAGGGCCGGAGTGGGCAACTCAGATACCAGAGCCAGTGGCCTGTGTGGAGCCGCCGTTCACAGGCAGCTGAGGTGCTGGCTGCTCCTGCAGACAGGAAGGTTAGAAAGCGGGCAGTGCAGGCATCCAAGAATCCGTCCCCTGCGACCCAGCCGCTGTCCATCCAGCAGGGCTCACATGTGGCCGGGGTGCAGTGCCAGGGTCCTCGCAGAGGGAGCCCTGCACGTGCCTCCAGCCTCAGAAGGAGCGCTGAACTTGAGTGCGGGCTCTTGACCACCACTACGTCCACCTCCACTAACTACACCCCTAAATATGTCCGTAAAAAATTGGTATGAAAAGTTACAGCCAAAGAAAGATGATGCAGCAGATTCTGGGCCTGGGCTCTTCCACTGCTTGGAACCCGGCGAGCCCCCTGTGCTGGTTGTCGCGGCTTTTCTGCCTCCCTCCCTTCCTTCCTTTCCTTCAAAAGTAACACAGCTTGAAAAACCACCCACCCAAACAGAATGGTGTGAAGTACAAATGGAAAGATACTCCCAGGGCCGAGCCCCGTTAGCTGCTGTGCGTGCACACGCCCCTCAGAGGGCTCCCACTGGGGTGTGGTCACCTCCAGCAGCCGGTCCTGAAGCTCTTGAGTAGACAGCCCTGAGGCCACCAGAGCTATTTTGTCACCAAGAGCAGAGAGCCAGGAGCTCCTGGGAGGTGGCACATCTTCCTGGGAGGGTCCTCGGCCAGTGACTGAGCAGAGGAAGAGCCCACAGTTGCACCCAGGTGAGGAGACCCTGAGCCTTGCCTCCCCTGCAGAGTGCCCATGGCAGGCAGAGGCCGCCCTCCACAGGACTTGGGGAGATGGTGCCCCGCTCATCCTCCCTCCCCTCCTGCCTCCCGACTCCTTTCCTGCTTTCTGGAGCACTTCTCCAGTCCAGTCCTTGTCCAGGGATCCATCTCAGATGCCTTCAGGCCGAGCTGGGCCACAGCAGAGACCTCTCATGCAGATGCCCTGAGGCCCGGAGCCCCAAGGTCCCTCCGCCCAGGCTCTGCTGGTCCTGACAGAGAATCCGGCCTGCAGGGCCTTCCCACTGTTCCAAGGCACAACACGGGTCCAAGAACAGGGCTCCCTGGGAGGTGCCAAGCACAGAGGGGTATAGGTATAGGGGAGAGCTGCAGCCAGGATGAGGGTCGGCCTGGAGGGATTTCCACAGGAGGAAGGGGGCATCTGGAACAGCAAGCTGAGCTTGGGGCTCCCCAGTGGAGTTGTGCGGGGAGGGCGGGGAGCATGAGTGGCAGGTTCTCAGACCCTGCCCGGCACCAAGGAGGAAAGGGGGAGAGGGAGGGAGAGGGGGAGAGGAGGAGCGGGGAGAAAGGATAGGAGGAGAAGGAAGAGGAGAGGGAGAAGTGGGTGGGGGAGGAGGGGGGAGAAACGATAGGAGGAGGGAGAGTGGGGAGAAAGGATAGGTGGAGAAGGAGGAGGAGTGGGGGGAGACATGATAGGAGAGGGAGTGGGGAGAAAGGATAGGAGGAGGAGGGGAAGGAGAAGGAGAGGATGGAGGACGGCTAGGACCCCTGCTGTCCTTTTGCAGATGGGGCCCTAAGCATGGGATGTGCCTGAGGTCACCCCTCAGGTATCAGCAGAGCCAGCACTGTGACCTGGGTCTACCAGTCTCCCCAGCCCCCAGACGAAACGCTGGCCCACCACTCAGCACATGCTACATAACCTCAAGGAGCCTCAGTTTCCCTCCATGTAAAGACAGCTTGCTAGGCTGCCTGGCGGGGCTTGCAGCAGAGGTGGCACCTGTGGCTGTTCTGCGGAATCCCACCTCCCTGTGACCCTCCAAGGCAGCAGTTACAGCAGCTGATGCCAGCCCTGAAATCTCTAAGCAAATAAGGATCCCAGGAGGGTGGCAGCATTTGCATGCGAGTGTGTGAAAGCCCAGCCGAGTGGGCTGCCTCTGTTTGCAGCTCTGAGCTCCACACCCCCTTTTTAAACAAAGATAGATCCTGCTCCAGGAGCCGGGAAGCCTTTCCCTGGCCAGCTGTGCTGGGCCCCTCCCCTGCCTGCTTCCCGGCCCACTTGCAGGCAAGGAGAGGGCATGCGAGTGGCTGCCACTGCCTGGGCGGGGCTCCAAGGGCCGCCCCTCCCCACCCTCTGTCCCGTAGTAGTGCCTGAACTCTACTGCCAAGACCAGGCTCACGCTGAGAGGTGGGCTCTGACCTCCGAGGCCTCTTCTGGAAGCCACTGTGCCAGGTGGGGACCCAGCCTAGACGTGCGGGCCACAGGGAGAAGGTGGAGCGCTGGACTCTAGGGAGGCAGGGCAGCACCCCAGCCCACCAGGACCTTCACACACCCTGGCCTGTGGGGAGGCAGTGCCAGGGCCCGCCCTGGTCTCCAGAGCCCCTTGGGGCACAAGGAGGGACACACGCTCAGTGCAGCTCTGGACAGGGCACACCCAGGGTTGGTTTCCTGCCTGCCCAGGGACTCCCCCATGGAGCAGGTCCCTTTGTTGGGGTGGGGGCATCCCCCATTCTTTCTTCAGAGAGGTCTGAGGAGGGGCCCGCCTGCCCACCACAGCGGGATGGGGGGCACGGGGGGCTGGTGGGTGGCCGAAACTCCTCGGGGACTTTCCTCCAGGAACGCCCCTCGGTCCGTAGTGAGGCTCCCAGCCTGGGGCCGGGGCTGAGTCCTAACACTGAGACCTGGCTTGGGCTTCAGGGGCAGGCAGGCGCAGGTGGTCTGGGCTCAGTCTCTGTCTATCTGGGCCTCTGCTAATCAGAAGTGAAGGGTAGGACTAGAAGGTCACCCCCTCCGACCTCCTGTGGTGCCTCCACAGTCACACCCTCTGGTCACTATCGCAGCTCAAAACGCCAGCCCCAGCTTGAAACCCCTCCTTCCAGGGCCACAGATGTCATGCTCTTGGCCCCGTTTTGCCAGCCCAAGACTGGGAGCCACAGCACCTGTCCTCCCACAGAGAGAGACCCCTGGGGCTAAGGTGCGGGAGGAAGCTGGGACCCCCAAGAGGAGTGAGGCCGGGCTCCATCAGGCCCACGTTGCTGGGGAGCTCAGGGCCTAGGGGTCCTGGCTTTGGGTCCTCAGGCCATGAGCGAAGGCAGGCGACTTGAGGGGTTGCCTGTCCCTGGCTCACATGGCTCCACCCTACAGATAAGAGAGGGAGGGTTGTCTGTACTCCAGGCCCACCTTTCTGGGCCTTCTGAGGCTCCACTGAGTACCCAGGCAGAGTGGACGGTATTCAGGGCTGGGGGAGACGGGCACTCACTGGATGGACAGACGGACAGACACCTGCTGTGCCAGGCCTGCCAGACACTCCCTCCACTCACCGGTTTCTTCCTGGAACTAGCGACTGGCTAGGAGGTTCTCCGTGTGCTCATGGCCTGGAGAGTCTGCCGGGCCTGCATGGCCCCATTCTACTCTGAGTCAAGTCTGTAAAGTGAGCTCACAGCAGGCAGTGTAGAGGCTCCAGGAGTGGGTCTCACGCATCTCCTCTCTGACCCCTGTCCTCACCCAGCCTTGGTGGGTGCAGAAGCAGGATGCTGCGGTGGCGGGCCCAGGAAGAGGACAGCACCGTCCTGATCGATGTGAGCCCCCCTGAGGCAGAGAAGAGGGGCCCTTACGGGAGCACAGCCCACACCTCGGAGGTAACACAGCGCCCAGGAGACCGTGGTGCGACTTGGGAGGTCCTCCGCTGCCTGGGTCTGTGTCCCCACCCTGGGCCCAGAGCCTTTGGGGGTGGATAGGTATCACCGTGTTTCCCCTGCATCCCCTGGCAACCCCCAAGCCCTCACCACCCTGTCCTCAACACACACAGTCAGATCACCGCCCGCCTGGCCCGGCCTGACTGCGGAGAACTGAGCAGAACCCACTGGTGTTCAGATAGGAGCCAGGAGAGTAAGGGGGGCTCGGCCAGGCAAAGGCAAGACCAGGGCAGGGCCCTCCCTGTGGGGCCAGTCCCAGTCAGTGCAGGGCCACAGCAGCACCCAGGTCCATCTGTAGGGCTCCACCTCGTCACTGGAGGCCATGGAGACGCTGTGAGCCTGTGGGGAGAGGCTGAGTCCCGGGCCTTCAAGGCCATGCAGGTGGCCCTGGCTGTGGAGGGCCCTCTTCCTGGTTCTCCTGGGCCACACATCTGCCCCAGCAGCCTGCAGGTGGACATGGGGCCCCTTCCTGCTGCTCCAAGCACAGCGGAGATGAGCCTCCGGGGAGGGCGCAGGGCCTCTCACTTCGAGCATCTAGACACTCTCGGTTGCCATGGCCACCTCTGTCCTCAGGGCCACTTTGGGAGCAGTCTAGCTCCCCTCTGCCCCTGGAGGCCAGCAGGGCAGGCACCCCTGGTCCTGGCCATGCTTCCCGCCAACCTGACCCTTGCCATGGGCCTGGTCTGAGGAGGAGGGGAACTGGCTGGAGGCCCAGGGCTGGTGGTGCCCTCTGGCCCTGCCTGCTGCTCCTCTCACCTGTGCATCCTGGGGCTTCACCCTCTGACCTCCACCCCTACCCACCCCACCCCCCCCCGACTTCCACCCCTACCCACCCGCTGCACATTCTTCTGTGGTCCTGAGTGTTCTGGGGCAGGGCAGGGACAGGTTGGAGGCGAGGATGGCTGCAGGGTGGGGTGGGTGGGAGTAGCCATCGTGGGCAAATGCTGATATGCTCCTCCATCCTCCGTGCCTTCCAGCCAGGTGGACAGCAAGCGGCCGCCTGCAGAGCTGGAGCTGGGAGCCCTGCCAAGCCCCGGATTGGTAAGCCCCTCCCAGCATCTGTACCACACCCGTGTTGGTCCTGAGGGTGGGGACACCACTGGGGTGTCCCTAGGGGCAGCAGGCGGGGGGTGGCCTCCTCAGTAACCAGGCCGCTTTGGGGCCAGTTGCCTGGGGATGGGGCACTGGGGTGAGGGCCTCGGGGTGAGCAAACCACAGCAGGAAGAACAGCAGGAAAGGGGGCTCCCTGCTGATGGGGTGGGGCCAGGAGGGCTCTGGAGAGCAGACAGGGCGGCCCCCTCCCTCCTGCTCCCGTCCCCTCTACCATCCTCCAGCTGCTCAGCCGAAATGCGGGTCATTTCTGACTCTTATCTCTTGCACTCCACCCCTTTTGTACCTTCAAAATCTCTTTGATCCACCCCCAACCCACTGCCTCTGTCTGCCTGGAGCTACCACCGACTCCCAGGGGATTGCACCAGCACCACCCGGGCTCCCAGCACCCACCCCACCCACCCTGCTGTCCCCTCAGGGCCAGAGAGACCCTAACCTCCTCCCACCAGGATGGCTACTACTTAAAAAAAATCGTCCAGGTGCAGTGACTCATGCCTGTAATCCCAGAACTTTGGGAGGCCCAGGCGGGTGGATCATGAGATCAGGAGATCGAGACCATCCTGGCTAACACAGTGAAACCCCGTCTCTACTAAAAATACAAAAAATTAGCTGGGTGTGGTGGCGTGTGCCTTTAGTCCCAGCAACTCGGGAGGCTGAGGTGGGAGAATGGCATGAACCCAGGAGGCAGAGCTTGCAGTGAGCCGAGATGGTGCCACTGCACTCCAGCCTGGGCAACAGAGCGAGACTCCGTCAAAAAAAAAAAAAAATCAGAAGTGTTGATGAGGATGAGCAGAAACTGGCTCACTTGTGCGTTGCTGGAGGGAGTGTAAAATGGTGCAACTAGAAAACTAAGGAAAAAAGCAGTTCCTCAGAGAATTCAGCACAGAGTTCCCACAAGAGCCACCACATCCTCCCTGGATGAGCACCCACAAGCATGGGATGTGGGCCCCGGGGAGATACCTGTGCAGCCGTAGCATCATTCACTGTAGCTGGAAGGCGTGCATTCGTCTGCCGGGACTGTCCTAAGAAGTACCACAGCCTGTGCCAGGCACAGGGCTCACGCCTGTAATCCCAGCACTTTGGAAGGCCGAGGCAGGTGGATCACCTGAGATCGGGAGTTTGAGACCAGCCCTATCAACATGGAGAAACCCTGTCTCTACTAAAACTACAAAATTAGCCAGGCGTGGTGGTACATACCTGTAATCCTAGCTACTTGGGAGGCTGAGGCAGGAGAATCGCTTGAACCCAAGAGGCGGAGGTCGCAGTGAGCCGAGGTCGCACCATTGTGCTCCAGCCTGGGCAACAAGAGCGAAACTCCATCTCCAAGAAAAAAAAAGTACCACAACCTGCGGGGCTTCGATGGCAGAACGTTCTTTTCTCACACTCTGGGGGCTGAAGTCCGAGGTGAGGGTGAGGCAGGGCTGGTGGCTTGGAGGCCTCTCTTTGGCTTTGCAGACTCGCCTTCTCCCTGTGTCCTCACACCCCCGGGGTCTCTTCCTCTTACAAGGACACCAGTTGTCATGGATTAGGGCCCACCCTAATAGCCATTATGGGTCTTTAAGGACCTAATCTCCAAATACAGTTTCATTCTGAGGACTGTGGGGTGGGGCTTTTGATGTATAAATTTTGGGGAAACTTAGTTCAGCCCATATCAAGGTGGAAGCCATCCACCTGTCCACCTACAGATGACTAGGTAAGCAAAATGTGGTACTTAAATCCAATGGATTTATTCAGCCATAAAAAGGCAGGAAATTCTGACACAGGCTGCAATGGGGATGAGCCTTGAGGACATTACGCTACGTGAAATCAGCCAGTCGCAAAAGGACAGATGTGATTCCACTTATATGAGGTCCCCAGAGAGTCAAATTCATAGAGAAGGTAGACTGGTGGGTGCCGGGGGCTGGGGAGGGGGGGCGGGAGTTGGTGCTTCATGGGTGTGGGGGTTCAGTGGAGATGGATGGTGGTGATGGCGCAGAAGAATGTCAGTGTCCTTAGTACCAATGACCTGGATAGTTAAATGTGGTTAAGATGTGTTTTGTTTGCTTGGGTTTGGTTTGTTTGTTTTCATTTACGTTTTTGTTTTTTTGAGACCGAGTCTCACTCTGTCACCCAGGCTGGAGTGCAGTGGTGCGATCTCGGCTCTCTGCAAGCTCCACCTCCTGGGTTCAAGCGATTCTCCTGCCTCAGCCTCCTGAGTAGCTGGGACTACAGGTGCGCACCACCACACCTGGCTAATTTTTGTATTTTTAATAGAGACGGGGTTTCGCCATTTTGGTCAGGGAGGTGTCTTGAACTCCTGACCTCAGGTGATCCACCTGTCTCGACCTCCCAAAGTGCTGGGATTATAAGCGTGAGCCACCACGCCCAGCCTAAGATGGTTTTTTTTAAAACGTAGACAGCCCTTATTTTCTCAGAATCCTCCACATACCCCCTCTGTGTGTGAGGCTTAAGTCATCCTCACAGCTGCATGCGTGGCCACGGGCCCATCCCTCCCTCCCAACCCCACCAGGCCCTCAGACCACATCTCCTGCTTCCAGAAGCTCCCCACCCTTCATTCCAAGACTGGCACCTCCCAAGATACAATCATTTTAAACTCTCATATAAAGGTAGAATATATTCTATCCTCTGAGAAAATCATGCTTTTTATCAGTATTAATTGTGCCTAGAAAATTGTCTACCCATAATCATGCTTTGTGTCTTCAAATTCATTTGGCCTGGTATTGTTAACGTTTTGTCAGTTTTGTGTGTTCTGTTTTGTTTCAAAGGGATTAAGGTATGCCTGATGTATTATTTCCCATATTTAGAAAGTGAGTCTTTCACTCCATGAATATGGTATTTTTCCTCCATTTATTTAGGTCTACTTTAATTTCTTTTTCTTTATTTTTCCTTTTTTTCTTTCTTTCTTTTCTTTTCTTTTTTTTTTTTTTTTTTTTTTTGAGACAGAGTTCCGCTCTTGTTGCCCAGGCTGGAGTGCAGGAGCGCGATCTCGGCTCACTGCAACCTCTGCCTCCCAGGTTCAAGTGATCTCTGGCCTCAGCCTCCTGAGTAGCTGGGATTACAACCACCTGCCACCATGCCCAGCTAATTTTGTATTTTTAGTAGAGACGTGGTTTCTTCAAGTTGATCAGGCTGACTTCGCAAACTCCTGCGAAGGTGATCTTCCCGCCTTGGCCTCCCCAAGTGCTGGGATTACAGGCATGAGCCACAGCACCTGGCCTTTAATTTCTTTTTCGCTGCTTTTATGAGATCTTTCCTATCTTTCAGTAGATGTATTCCAAATAGCATTACTTGGAAAATTTCACTGCCTGTGTGTCATAGGTATATAGAAATTACTTATTACCCTTTTTTTTTTTTTTAGATGGAGTCTCGCTCTCTTGCCCAGGCTGGAGTGCAGTGGCATGTTCTCAGCTCACTGCAAGCTCCACCTCCCGGGTTCACGCCATTCTCCTGCCTCAGCCTCCCAAGTAGCTGGGACTGCAGGTGCCCGCTGCCATGTCCGGCTAATTTTGTTTTGTATTTTTAGTAGAGACGGGGTTTCACTGTGTTAGCCAGGATGTTCTCCATCTCCTGACCTTGTGATCTGCCCACCTCAGCCTCCCAAAGTGCTGAGATTACAGGCGTGACCCACCACGCCTGGCCTCTTTTTTTTTTCTTTTTTTGGCGATGGAGTCTCACTTTGTCACCCACGCTGGAGTGCCGTGGTGTGATCTTGGCTCACTGCAACCTGCACCTCCCAGTTCAAGTGATCTCTGGCCTCAGCCTCCTGAGTAGCTGGGATTACAACCACCTGCCACCATGCCCAGCTAATTTTGTATTTTTAGTAGAGACGTGGTTTCTTCAAGTTGATCAGGCTGACTTCGCAAACTCCTGCGAAGGTGATCTTCCCGCCTTGGCCTCCCCAAGTGCTGGGATTACAGGCATGAGCCACAGCACCTGGCCTTTAATTTCTTTTTCGCTGCTTTTATGAGATCTTTCCTATCTTTCAGTAGATGTATTCCAAATAGCATTACTTGGAAAATTTCACTGCCTGTGTGTCATAGGTATATAGAAATTACTTATTACCCTTTTTTTTTTTTTTAGATGGAGTCTCGCTCTCTTGCCCAGGCTGGAGTGCAGTGGCATGTTCTCAGCTCACTGCAAGCTCCACCTCCGGGTTCACGCCATTCTCCTGCCTCAGCCTCCCAAGTAGCTGGGACTGCAGGTGCCCGCTGCCATGTCCGGCTAATTTTGTTTTGTATTTTTAGTAGAGACGGGGTTTCACTGTGTTAGCCAGGATGTTCTCCATCTCCTGACCTTGTGATCTGCCCACCTCAGCCTCCCAAAGTGCTGAGATTACAGGCGTGACCCACCACGCCTGGCCTCTTTTTTTTTTCTTTTTTTGGCGATGGAGTCTCACTTTGTCACCCACGCTGGAGTGCCGTGGTGTGATCTTGGCTCACTGCAACCTGCACCTCCCAGGTTCAAGTGATTCTCCTGCCTCACCTGCCCCCCCTCACCCCCTCCCCCTGCCACCCCCTGAATAGCTGGGATTACAAGCACCTGCCACCACGCCTGGCTGATTTTTCTATTTTTAGTAGAGACACGGTTTCGCCATGTTGGCCAGGCTGGTCTTGAATTGCTGACCTCAGGTGATCCAGCTGCCTCAGCCTCCCAAAGTGTTGGGATTACAGGCGTGAGCCACCAAGTCCAGCCACGATAAGATATTAAAAAAGAGAGAGACAGAATGCCCACATTCACATAACTTTTACTACAGTATTCTGTTATAATTCTATTTTATTATTAGTTATTTTCATCTTTTACTTTACCTAATTCATAAATTAACCTTCACTGTAGGAAGGTTATCATAGGTATGTGCATATTATAGGTAGGTATAGGGAAAGACAGTGCATACAGGTTTGGTACTCTGCACAGTTTCAGGCATCCACTGGGGTCTTGGAATGTATCCCCTGCAGAGAAGGGGGGACTCCATCGTCCTTACTCCTTGGTTGTGGCCTGCGAGTCTCTGCTGGATGACCAGGGTGTTCCAGCTGGAGCTCAGATTCCCCAGCCCTGTGTATCCTCTGGAATCTTTGTCAGCCATTGGCCTCCAGCAGCTGCCTCTGTGTGTGAATAGCGTGGTGCTCCAAGGGCCTGGGGGACTTTCTCACAGAGCCGCTGGCTCCGTCTTCTTCCCAAGCTCCAGCCCCCTTAGCAGCACCTAATTCGGATGCCCATTCGCTTCGCCCACCAACGCCTCTGCTTGAGCTCTATTGCGCTCCCTGTGGTTTGGGAAATGCTCCCAGGAAGAAAGGAAGGGAAGGCTCACCTCACATGCTCCTCTTCTCTCGAGGGCCTGAGCCCAGCATCCATCGCTGTCTCATGCCAGAAAATCAGGGGCTTCAGAAACTTTCTCCAGCGCTGATGATTCTCTGTGGCAGGAAGGGAAGTCTGACACTGCCTTGCACCTGAAGTCCTTAAAGACCCCTTTAGGAGTTTGGGACTTACCCTGCAGGGATCTCAGAGGGCCACACCCAACCCCTCTCCAGGCCTCCGTTCCCCACTCAGGCCAATGCAGGGCTTTCCTGGAACCTGGAAGTGCTCCCTGAGTCCTCCCAGCCCTGGCTGGGATGAGAGGGGACCGGGAAGGAACCGGCCCCGAGTGTCCAAGTGCCTGGCTCTCCCTTGCATCCTGGCTAGGATACTGGCAGTGCCGGGCCGGCCACTGCCACGTAGCCAGGCTCCCGCCTCTGTCCCTGTTGGTTCCCAGCAGACTTTGTCCTTGTTTGGGAGGAGGACCTGAAGCTAGACTGGCAGCAGAACAGTGCCTCCCGGGACAGAACAGACATGCACAGGACCTGGCGGGAGACTTTTCTGGATAATCTTCGTGCGGCTGGGCTGCGTGTAGACCAGGTACGTGGAGGCGGTCGTAGGCAAGGCCCAAGGCCCTGCATCCACTCCGTGACCCATGACCTTGCCGCATGAAGCCTGAGGGCATGGTGTCCAGAACTCCAGAGCAGATCAGCCCCCCCCCCCGCCCCCTGCCACCCACCATGAGCTCCTCCCTGTGGCTAGGGAGCTGCTGTCCAGAGGCCGGGGTAAACGTTGATCCCTCCTGGCACACTCAGCTCTCTCGTAGAGGCCGGAGCCCTCAGGGTCACCTGAAAACTCTGACACTACCTTTGCCATTCATGTGTCCCACCTCCAGCATTAAAGCTTTTGTGTAGGCATGTCATTTGTGTTTATGACTCTCAGTGTGCTTACAGAATTAACAGCTTAAAAAGTCCTTTCACGTGTTTGTTTTCAGTGATAATGGGAGGTACCACTTAGAATCATTTAAGCAACAGGTCCAGGGAGCGTGAGAAACAGGAACTAGGCAAGAGGATGCTGGGTGTGTGGGCACAGGCGTGCACAGGCAGGGCTTGGGGCAGCTAGGGATTGGGGTGCAGAGCCCAGCTCTCACCCTGCTGTGTTCCCCGCTCATTGCCAGGTCTGTCCACGCGGCCCCTTCTCCGCCCTCCTCTGACCAGCTTCCTCTATCCCTAGGAGCAGGCTGTGCTGTCACCTGTCCTCTCCCTCTCCACAGAGTAATCAATCTTGAGTTTTATGTTCATCACACTCAGGGTTTCTTTACCATTTTAGTGCCAGTTTGACATCATCAAGCAATACAGCCTGGCTTTGTCTGAGATTGGCAGAGCTGAATCATGTGCGGGGTCATTCCTGCGGTGAGACCCGCCCGTGTGGTTGATGACTGCTGCCCCGGGCCCCGCCCTGGCCTTGCCGCAGGCAGCTGTGCGTGTGAATTCCAGTCTTTGCTTATGGATGCTGTGAGAATGGGCATTTGACTCGTTCCCAGTCTGGGACGATTATGAAAATCAGCTACTGTAAATTCATTTGTGTGTGCGCGCACACACGTTGTGTATCCCTCTGCCTGTGGGCAGGAACTTCTCCTGGGAGTAGGGGTGCCAGGCTGAGGCATGTGCAGATGGATGGCCACACCACTCCCCATTGGTGGCCCCGCTTCCACCATCAGCAGTGACCTGAGGTCCCTTGCTTTGTAACTTCTCAACACTTGGTACCGCAGACTTTTAAAGTTTTACCCATCAGTTGGGATGTGGTTGTGGCTCACCATGGTTTGTGTGCTTGTGTGCTTGTTTGTTTTTGAGAGAGAGCCTTGCTCTGTTTCCCAGGCTGGAGTGCAATGGCGAGACCTCGGCTCACTGCAGCCTCCACCTCCCGGGTTCAAGATATTCTTTTACCTCAGCTTCTCGAGTACCTGGGATTACAGGCGTGCGCCACGACGCCCAGCTAATTTTTGTATTTTTAGTAGAGATGGGGTTTCGCCATATTGGCCAGGCTGGTCTTGAACTCCTCACCTCAGGTGATCCGCCCACCCCGGCTTCCCAAAGTGCTGGGATTACAGGCGTGAGCCACCGCACCTGGCCTCAACCAGGTTTTAATTTGCATTTTCCCTGCTTCTTAAAGAAGTTGAGATTTTTGTTTAACTTTTACTTTAGGTTCGGGGGCACATGTGCAGGTCTGTTATATTGGTAAACTCATGTCACGGGGTTTGTTGTACAGATGATTTCATCACCCAGGTACTAAGCTTAGCACACAATAGTCATTTTTTCTGCTCCTCTCCCTCCTCCCTCAAGGAAGCCCCAGTGTCTGTTGGTCGCTTTGTGTTCATAACTTCTCATCGTTGAGCTCCCACTTCTAAGTGAGAATACACAGTATTTTGTTTTCTGTTCTTGCATTAGTTTGCTAAGGATAATAGCCTCTAGCTCCATCCACATTCCTGTAAAGGACAAGATCTTGTCCTTTTTTTTTTTTTTTTTTTTTTTTTTTTTTTGAGACGGAGTCTCGCTCTGTCACCCAGGCTGGAGTGCAGTGGCGCGATCTCGGCTCACTGCAAGCTCCGCCTCCCGGGTTTACGCCATTCTCCTGCCTCAGCCTCCCGAGTAGCTGGGACTACAGGCGCCCGCCATCTCGCCCGGCTAATTTTTTGTATTTTTTTAGTAGAGACGGGGTTTCACCGTGTTAGCCAGGATGGTCTCGATCTCCTGACCTCGTGATCCACCCGTCTCGGCCTCCCAAAGTGCTGGGATTACAGGCTTGAGCCACCGCGCCCGGCCGATCTTGTCCTTTTTTATGGCTGCATAGTATTCCATGGTACATACGTACCACATTTCTTTATCCAGCCCACCACTGACGGGCACTGAGGCTGACTCCATGTCTTTGCTATTGTGAACAGTGCTGCCGGTTGAGCATTTTTCACGTTTATGGTCCATTTATGTTTCCAATAATGTGAATTGCCTTTTTGTGTCTTTTGCTCTTGTTTCTATTGGGTCACTTGCCTTTTTCTTTTTTTTTCTTGAGACAGAGGTTTTTTTTGTTGTTTGTTTTTTGTTTTGAGACAGAGTCTTGCTCTGTTGCCCAGGCTGGAGTGCAGTGGTGCGATCTCGGCTCACTGCAACCTCCGCCTCCCGGGTTCAAGCAATTCTCTTGCCTCTGCCTCCCAAGTACCTGGAACTACAAGGCACCTGCCACCATGCCTGGCTAATATTTGTATTTTTTTTTTTTTTTTTTTTGAGACGGAGTCTGGCTCTGTCGCCCAGGCTGGAGTGCAGGGGCCGGATCTCAGCTCACTGCAAACTCCGCCTCCCCGGTTCACGCCATTCTCCTGCCTTAGCCTCCCGAATAGCTGGGACTATAGGCGCCCGCCACCTCGCCCGGCTAGTTTTTTGTATTTTTTAGTAGAGACGGAGTTTCACCGTGTTAGCCAGGATAGTCTCCATCTCCTGACCTCGTGATCCGCCCGTCTCGGCCTCCCAAAGTGCTGGGATTACAGGCTTGAGCCACCGCGCCCGGCCAATATTTGTATTTTTAGTAGAGACAAGGTTTCACCATGTTGGCCAGGCTGGTCTCAAACTCCTGACTTTGTGATCCACCTGCCTCGGCCTCCCAAAGTGCTGGGATTATGGGCGTGAGCCACCGCGCCCGGCCTAATGAGACAGGGTCTTGTTCTGTTGCCCTGGCTGGAGTGCAGTGGTGCAGTCACGGCTCACGGCAGCCTCAATCTCCTGAGGCCCAAGGCTCAAGCCATCTCCCAGGTCAGCCTCCTGAGGAGCTGGGACTACAGGCCCACACCGCCGTGCCCGGCAAAGTTTTTGTATTTTTTGTAGAGATGAGGTCTCACTTGTGGTCCTAGCTGGTCTGGAACTCCTGGGCTCAAGCAGTCTGCCTGCCTTAGCCTCCCAAGTCACCTGCCTTTTTTTTTTTTTTTTTTTTTTTTTTTTTTTTTTTGAGACAGGGTCTGACTCTGTCACCCAGGCTGGAGAGCAGTGGTGCGATCTCGGCTCACTGCAACCTTTCTCTCCTGGGTTCAAGTGATTCTCCTGCCTCAGCCTCCTGAGTAGCTGGGATTACAGGCGTGCACCACCATACCTGGCTAATTTTTGTATTTTTAGTAGAGATGGGGTTACCCCATGTTGGCCAGGCTGGTCATGAACCTCAAGGGATCTGCCTGTCTCAGCCTCCCAAAGTGCTGGGATCACAGGCATGAGCCACTACGCCCGGCCTCACCTGCCTTTTTCTTATTAAGGCTCAGGAGCTTGTTGTCTGTTCTGCCTACTTAGCCATTGCTGGTGGCGTGTGTGACAGACATCTTTCCCCAGTCCTGGCTGGCTCTCGTGGTCATGATGGTGTCCTGGTTGGTTTTAACCTGCTGTGGACTGAGTTAGTCCTGCATCCGACTCCCCTCCACCTTCGGTGCCTTTCTTCCCTCACCCGCCTTCTCATTCCCACGTTTCCTACTCCTTGTCCAGAACACACAGGGAACAGCCCCCACTTGCCACATCCCCCGACCCCATGCTGCCGGCCCCGCTCTCCCTGGCTTCCTTCCAGGGCCTTCTCAGGTGTTGGCACATGGAGCCCACAGAGCTAACGGCCCCCCACTCCTGAGTCTGGATCTGCTTCAGTGGGAGGTGGAGGTGAAAGACACCTGCTTTTATTATGGACAGAGCTGCTTGGGTGCTGTGGTCCCATGAGTTTCCAAGGTCACCATCCAGACTTGGGCAGGTTTGCCCTTTCGTTGAGGGCAGTGGAGACCACTGCAGGGGACGCCGGTGGCTCCAGCACGTTGCCCAAAGTGTGCCTGGTCTTCGGTCTCCAGGACAATTCTCAGCTCTCAGCGCACATCACAGCCAGCCGGGGGCCCAGGTCTGCCCTTGACTCTGTTCCATTTCGCCCAAGCTGGGGCCGGGGCTTGGGCACTTGGGGAACCCCAGATGGCTGTGAGTGCTGAGGGCCACTGGACTGACGGGTTTCACACTCAGAGGAGACACTTGTCCACTGGACTGAAGATCCCTGTCTCAACCCACCCCGGGCTCCAGGAGCGCCTGTCACATGTTGGCACACACGTGCACATGTGAACATAGACAGTAGTGCCCACCCATATGTACACACACACACGGAAACGTGTCTGTGCACAACGTGCATGTACACCTGGTGACTGATCAAAGGTGAGGCGACTGTTCATTGTTGAAAACCAAAAGCTGGAGGTGCTGCCCCTCAAGCCCAGAGGCGGGCGTGGGTCAGCGTGGTCTGGCCAGCAGGGCGAGGCTCTCCTTAGCCTTAGGGGAGGCTGCAGGTGATGCCAGCCCCAACAGCTTGCCGTCTGCAGCGAATCTGTTGCTGGGGCCGGCTCCCCAACGGGGCTGTCGAGGCCTGGTTAGCTTTCAGAGGCGTGTCCACGGGAGCAGGTGTCATGTATCAAATAGGAGATTCAAAGTCAGGTGTTACCATGGCTACAGAAATGCCAGTGTTTTCCTAAGAGTGCAAATAGACACACACGTGCACCCTCAGGCTCTCACGGAGCCCTGGGTGCCTGCAGCATGCCGTCCAGGACGGGAACACCACAGTGCACTACGCCCTCCTCAGCGCCTCCTGGGCTGTGCTCTGCTACTACGCCGAAGACCTGCGCCTGAAGCTGCCCTTGGAGGTACGCGGGAGGCATGGGGACAGGGTGGGCCTGGAGGTCCCCCCAGCCAGGGTTACTGGTGACTGGTCCCCAAACACTGCATCCAGCTGCCAATGCCGACAGCCTTGGGAGGGCTCCTCTTACCCACCCCAACACCAGACCCCAAGAAACATCACCGGGCAAACAGGGCAGGTGGTGGCATCCCCCATGGTGGGCTCACGGGTGATGGGGTTGGGTGAACAGTGTGTGCGCACTGAGCTGACCCCTCCAGGCCCAGACCCCCACCAGGCCACCTGCTGAGGGCCCAGCCTGTGGACGTGGGGTGGAGAAGGCTGCCTCCAGGTGACCTCAGGGACCTGGACCATCTTGGGCCTGGACGTGGGTCCGCCACCCACCGTACTGGCTGGCCTGACCCTCACTGCTGCGGGTGGCAGAGACACGCTATTCACCAGTTCCCATCCCTTTTACACTTGAGGGGCTCTGGGCTACAAACTGACAAGCTAAGTGGCCTCGGAGCCTGAGGCCCTGAGAAGGGAAGGGGTTCTCCTGGGCCCTCCCAGGGTCTACTGCGCTCCTTCCCTCTGCTGGAGCCCCTTTGCCCACTGCCCAATTTGCAAACTTGCACAACCTCCACTCCCACGTGGGGCGTTTGCCCTCCTCTCAGCAGTGGGAGGAGCCACTGACGTTTCCTTCCAGGAGTTACCCAACCAGGCCTCCAACTGGTCGGCCGAGCTGCTGGCATGGCTGGGCATCCCCAATGTCCTGCTGGAGGTTGTGCCAGACGTGCCCCCCGAGTACTACTCCTGCCAGTTCAGAGTGAACAAGCTGCCACGGTAAGGCGGGGGCCCTGCCAGTCAGAGGAAAGAACAGGAGTGAATGGGAGTCGGTGAATGAGTGAGCGGAACTTGGTCCTTCCCCAGGACTCCCCTCACCTCGAGTTTTCGGCAGGGAATCAGGCCAGGTGGGCATGCTTGTCACGTGTCTGCGTTTCCAGACCGGCTGCATCGGCCAGGCTAGGGCGGTTGTGCTACAGGACAGATACCCCTCAAGGCCCAGTGGCTAGACACGCAAGGTCCAGTTCCTGCTCAGGCACACGTGTGGTGGGTCAGTGCGGCACCTGCTCACCACGGTCTCTCAGGGCCTGGGTGATGGAGGCTCTGTCTCATCACAGCCTCCCCAACTGCCTAGGTAGAAAACAGGGACCGGTCCTGCCCACACTGACTCCCTCCTGGAAACGACTCGTGTGTCGTCCACACACATTACTACCGGGCAAAGCCAGTCGCACTATGGCACCAGGCCTGTAGACTGGGGGAGTCCAGAAGTGGCAGGGACCGCTGTCGGGGACCACTGCTGAAGGCAGCCTTTCTGCCACACGGGGTGCCTCCTTTTGGGGCTGGTGGGAAATTCAGTCTCACTCCGTGTTGCCCCACCCATGGCTTCCCAAGATTCTGGTTTCCCAGGGAGGACCCCTGCCCAGTCACTGTCCACACTGCCCACGCGCACCCTCAGCCCCATGCCGGAGCTTCAGGGCGGCACACGGGATGGGCCTCCCTGGCCAGCCTGGCCCTCTCTGCACCGCCCTGCCTGTGCCCCACCACAGTTGGCTTCCCCCCACCCTGTGTGTGGTGAGGGGTTCTGGGTATCTGGGGGCCTCCTGTGGCCTGTTCCCGGGGATGTGAAAGGCAAAATCGGGAGCCACTGACCTGCCAGGGAGCCAGCTGCTTCTCCTGGGGCGAGGGCTGTGTCTGCAGGCCTGTGCTCCTGCGTGTGCACCAGCACCTGGGCCCCAAACCTTCTGCACCGTTCACATGCCCACAGCTTCCTCGGGAGTGACAACCAGGATACCTTCTTCACAAGCACCAAGAGGCACCAAATTGTGAGTGGGGGTCCCTGCTGCGGGCCCCAAACCCTGACCTGGCTCTGAGGATCCTGCCAGCCCTCAGCCTCCATGGACACAGAAAGGCCCGCTTGAGCTCAGAGGCCTGAGGCCTGGTCCTGGAGGCTTTGGAAACTGTAGAGGCTGACCTCAGCTCGAAACACAGGGCAGGCCATGGTCTGGGATAGGGGAGGGGTGGGGAAGGGCCCAGTTCCCCTCTGGGACCCCAGGGCTCAAAATAGATATTATATTTATGGACATGTGGGACAGCCGAGACTAGCCCCAGGCAGGGTGGGTCCTGCTGGCTGGGAGCAGACCCGCCCTGCAGCATCGTCCAAGGATGGGCGGCACCAGGTGGGGCAGGCCCAAGGCACCCTGGCAGGAGGCCTGCTCCTGAGGCCTGCAGGCAGGGAAGGGCCAGTCCAGGCCTACCCAGGAGAGGCCCTGCAGACCACCACGGGGCACACAGTCATGTGGGCTGCCCAGGTAGGGGCAAGGCACACCCTGGACACAGCTGACTACCAGGCTGCTGTGTTTGCCATCACCCAGGGTGGGCTGCCCAGGTAGGGGGCAGGGCACAGGTAGGGGCAGGGCACACCCCGGACACAGCTGACTCCCAGGCTGCTGTGTTCACCGTCACCCAGGGTGCGGGTTCAGAGTGGGCTGTGCATGGCCAGGCAGGGGCCGAGCTTTGGGTGCAGACTCAACCCCCACATGCCTGTGGCGCTGGTCAAGGCCTCCGAGCCTGCAGAGCGGGAGAATGAGGCCACCCTGGCGCAGGGGCATCCTGCATGTGAGGTGGTGACACAAATAGCGATCCATCAGATCGCTATTGTCACCAGAAGGCTAAGAGAGGCCGTCCGTGGCCTTGGCCTGAAGACAGGCTAGCTAGGACATCCCTGTGCTGCTATTACGTGATCGGTGACCCGCACCATCCTCCACACCCCCTGCAGCTGTTTGAGATCCTGGCCAAGACCCCGTATGGCCACGAGAAAAAAAACCTGCTTGGGATCCACCAGCTGCTGGCAGAGGGTGTCCTCAGCGCTGCCTTCCCCCTGCACGATGTGAGTTCGGGGACTGGGGGCTCCAGCCTGGGTATGGGGGATGAGTCCCCTTGGGTCCTGTTGGCCCCCAGGGAGGCGGGTGTGGGGCAGGCACAGTCAGGCGGCGTGACCACCCAGGAGTCAGAACACTAAACGCACACACGTGGTGATGTGACCAGGCCATCCCGTGGCCTGTCCAGGGCCTCAGGTCCAGCTCTGCGTGGACTGCAGCCCACACTGTGGTGCCTAACACGGGAATAGGCCAGTCCCTGGGCTCTGGATGCTATGGCTCCATCTCTCTGGGTAGCTTCTCTTGCTGGGAAACACAGTGAGGTCTCTTACCCCCTCCAGAAGCTGGGGAAACTGAGGCAATGCCAAAGTGGGCACTGACCGGGGCAGCTGCCGCTGCACCTATTCCTGTCAGCCTTACCATCATCCCTGAGAAAACAGCCACCGTGGGGAGCAGGAGGCCATTTACCCCCTGCCGCCCGAGCCTTACCCCTTGGTCAAGCAGGGCAGGGGCCTCGCAGGCAGCCAGGGCATCCGGGGCCTGGTCAGGCCTGAGCCCACTGCTGTGTGGCCAGGGGGCCAGTCCTGCCCCAATGCCGTCATGGAGGTTAAATGAAAAAGTGGGTGTGGAAATGCCAGGTGTCCCACCTCAATGGGGCGGCTCCTTCTACCAGCCAGGGCCCAGGACGCACAGCACAGGACACCAGCCTGGGGAATCTCCAACCCAGAGAAGGTGCTGGGCCCTGGACCAAGGCCACTGGCTTCTCCCAGGGTGGCCTCTCCAGGCCCTTCCCTGCCCTGAACCCTCACAGCCCAGGAGTCAGAGAGGCCTCACCACACATGTCCCCTCCTTGGAGAGGTCCTCCTGGACCACCCTGTACCTACCCCTCCACATTACTCTATTTTTGCTTCATGGAGCAATCCCAAACTCCTGGGCCTCATCTGCCCATGTCCCACACTGAAGTCCCCGCACCTACAGCAGTGCCCAGTGGGATAAGCAGGGGGAGTCTTCTGCCCACAGTCCTCTCGCCCCCAGGGCCCCTTCAAGTTGCCCCCAGAGGGCCCACCGGCTCCGCACCTCAACCAGCGCCAAGTCCTTTTCCAGCACTGGGCGCACTGGGGCAAGTGGAACAAGTACCAGCCCCTGGACCACGTGCGCAGGTACTTTGGAGAGAAGGTGGCCCTCTACTTCGCCTGGCTCGGTGAGTCCCCCCAGCTTCCCCCCAGACCACCTGGGCTCCCCCAGCTTGGTCTCAGGTTGTAACAATTTGCCAGTCCATGCCCCCGGAGGGCGGCGTGCGTGCGGGCTTGGACAGGGGGCACAGCTCTTGGCCTCGCCTGGCTGACTCCCGCCGGGCTGCCCTCCTGGCTCTCCCCAAACCTAGTCACTCTAACTGGGTGCCATGATGACGCTGGGCCCTGGCCTCCTAATGCCCCAGTAGCAGTGCTGAGAACCCCTTCTGCTGGTGGGGGTCTCTCCTGACTCCCTCCCTGACTGTCACTGGCCCATGAGGCCCTGGGGCCTCCCCAGAAACTTCCATCCCAGGGAGGTCACCCCTGCCTGGGTCCAGGCCAAGCCTCTCATCTCCAAGCAGGCCAGCACCTTCCAGATGCCCATCTGCCCCAGGTAACCCCAGAGCCGTTCCTCCTGGGTCCTGGCTGCCCTCACCCCACTCAGCTCTTGGCACCCTCCCTTCCCCATCCTGGGTCGGCCCCAGCCCCTTCATTCTGTGCCCCAGAACTTCCAAAGTCCTTTCTCATCACCACACACAGCCCCACAGTGGACCCAGACAATGTAGCCAGCCAGGGCAGTGGGTGGGGCCGGCAGGCATGGAAGGGCAGTTGGGGTACAGCATTGGGGTGGAGGCACAGCTCCTGTGTGCCAGGACTCACCCGGCCATCTCAGGGCCTGCAGCAGCAACCCTGGGACAGTATGGCCAGGCTGAGGGCTGCAGGGGCAAGCAGGGCCAGGGCTGCATCTGGGCTCCAGGCAGACTTGCATTTCATAGCAGTCACTCTGGCCAGCAGAGATAGGCAGGAGACAGGACACCAGGCCCAGGATTGGGGCCTATGGGAGGCAGTCGGGGTACATGCTGAGGGCCTGGGGTAACTGAGGGATTGTGGCTGTGGTCAGATGAGGCAGGGGCCAGGGTGGGGGTTGGGTGGTGGGGAGGGAGGCACCCAGAATGACCTGTGGTTTCCCTGGGGCTGGAACATGGGTGGGCCCACACTTCTGTGGTGAGCAGGATGTGGAGGGACTTCTCTGTCCATCCTGGGCAGGTTGGCTGGAGTGAGCTGGCTGAGAGGGCATCCAGAGGTGGAGAGCCTGGTGGGCCGGAATCCCAGCAGCACTGGTGTCGGGGTCAGTGTGGTGTCCAGAGTCTAGGGCAGAGGCCCAGAAGGTGGGGCCATGCCAGAGCTGCCAGGGAGACCTGTGCACCTCTTGGCTTCCTCACATAGGGCCCCAGCCCCCAAGCTGGGCTAAGGGTGGTCCCTAGGGGACAAGCATGGCTGTGTAGACCCCTACCTGGGGCCCCCAAGCCCGGGTTCCTAATGGTGGAGCCCTGCCATCCTCTCTACAGGGTTTTACACAGGCTGGCTCCTGCCAGCAGCGGTGGTGGGCACACTGGTGTTCCTGGTGGGCTGCTTCCTGGTGTTCTCAGATATACCCACGTGAGTGTTTCCTCTCCGCAGCTCTGAGGCCGGGTGCTGGGCCTCCAGAGGGATGTGGGATGGGGGACCCCCAGGTGTGAGGCCCTGTGCAGACAGCTGGTGCTTGAAGTGATTGAGGTGAGAGGTGAGCACATGCCTGTCCTCAGGAGTGTCACAGAGGGCCTTGTGGACATGGCTGAAAGGCTGGCAGGTGGACTGGAGTGCTCCCAGGGTGACAGATGGACAGGAGCACTCCCGGGCTGACAGGTGGACAGGAGTGTTCCAAGACTGACAGGTGCACAGGAAGGCCCTGGGCTGACAGGTGGTCAGGAGTGCTCCAAGACTGACAGGTGGACAGGAGCACCCCTGGGCTGACAGGTGGTCAGGAGTGCTCCAAAGCTGACACAGATGGACAGGAGTGCTCCAAGGCTGACAGATGGGCAGGAGTGCTCCCATGCTAATTTTATTGGCACTCTTATTTATTATAATAATGTAAGCTTTCTTATAATATTAATAAATGGGCTTTTGTTTTAGTTTATCATGGAACTGAAATTCAGAAACTTAACTCAGACATTGTCATGGCATATATTTTAAAACAACTATTTTCTTAAGAAATGCTGGGCCTGGCTGGGCGCGGTGGCTCACGCTTGTAATCCCAGCACTTTAGGAGGCCGAGGCGGGCGAATCACGAGGTCAGGAGATCGAGACCACAGTGAAACCCCATCTCTACTAAAAATACAAAAAATTAGCTGGGCGCGGTGGCGGGCACCTGTAGTCCCAGCTACTCAGGAGGCTGAGGCAGGAAAATGGCGTGAACCCGGGAGGCGGAGCTTGCAGTGAGGCCAAGGTCGAGATCGCACCACTGCACTCCAGCCTGGGCTACAGAGCGAGACTCTATCTCAAAAAGAAAAAAAAGAAATGCTGGGTCTGGCAAAGGCAGTGGTGGGGAGAGAGAGGACAAGGGAGGCACCTGGCTGGGAGGAGCAACCAGCCCCCCTCCCCCATTAACTCCCACCCCTCCACTCCATGCCTTGAAGGCAGGAACTGTGTGGCAGCAAGGACAGCTTTGAGATGTGCCCACTTTGCCTCGACTGCCCTTTCTGGCTGCTCTCTAGCGCCTGTGCCCTGGCCCAGGTATGAGAAGAGGTGGGTGGGTAAGGGATTTGGGAGTTGGGGGATGAGGAGGGCAGCTCCCCTGGTCCTGGTCCTGACTCTGCCTGCACTAGCCCCTGTCCTGCTTGTCACCATGTAAAGGCGGAACGCTCCATGAGCTCCTTAACCTTTGTTCTCTCGCCTGGAACTGGGGTTACGCCTGGCACACACCTCCCGGCACTTGGCAGAGTGCCTGCACTCAGTAGTGGCCCATGTTAGTGCTTCTCACTCAAGGACACCCCAGGCCAGGACTCTAGCTCTGGCACTCTGGGGGCACCTGGCCCTTGGCTCCAAGGCAGACAAACCCTGGAGCCGCCAGGGCACAGGCAGAACCAAAAGGTTGGACTTCTGAGCAGAATTCCCAGCTTACGAGACCTGGGCAGGAGGCTCCTGCAGTCCCTGAGCCCCACTGTCCCCCCACCTGCCTGGCATGCTTCCTAGGTCTGTCCACCTTCCCAGGGACCTCGGCCTCGCTTGTACCCCATGTGCACTGGACCCAGAGCCCTTGGCAGTACTGACGGGCCAGATGCCCTTTGATTTCACTTCTGGGAATCCACCTGGATGTTTCCTAGGACCACAAATGGGGACTTAAAACAGCAGAGACTCATTCTCACAGACCCGGGGCTGGAGTCCAGAATCAAGGTGTTGGCATTGGCCACTTCTGGGGATTCGACCTCAGGCCTCTCTCCTGGCTTCTGATACTGCTGGCGGGCCTTGGTCCTCCCTGGCTTGTGGCCCCCTCATTCCAATCTCCGCTTCCGTCTCTACCTGACCTTCCCCTCTGTGTCTGCGTGCTGGTTCCTCTTCTCCCCTTTTGTAAGGGTTTGTCCAGGGTGCTCTCATCTGGAGATCCTTAATCTACAAAGGCCCTTATTCAAATAAGATTACATTCTGAGGTTCCCAACGAACCTATCTTTTGGGGGCCAGAATTCAACTCACTAGAGTTCATCCTCTGGTTCCCAAAACTTCATGTCCATCCCATGTGGAAAATACATTCACCTCATCTCAGCATCCTCCAAAGTCTCAGCCTCTTACAGCATTAACTCTAGTCCAAAATCCCATGAAAATTTCAGCTCAGAAAGTCCCAAATCGGGCCGGGCGCGGTGGCTCAAGCCTGTAATCCCAGCACTTTGGGAGGCCGAGACGGGTGGATCACGAGGTCAGGAGATCGAGACCATCCTGGCTAACACGGTGAAACCCCGTCTCTACTAAAAATACAAAAAATTAGCCGGGCGAGATGGCGGGCGCCTGTAGTCCCAGCTACTCGGGAGGCTGAGGCGAGAGAATGGCGTAAACCCGGGAGGCGGAGCTTGCAGTGAGCTGAGATCCGGCCACTGCACTCCAGCCTGGGCGACAGAGCAAGACTCCGTCTCAAAAAAAAAAAAAAAAAAAAAAAAGAAAGTCCCAAATCACATCCTCAAAGTCAGGTGTGGGTGAGACCTGGGTGTGGGCCGTCCTGAAGCAAAATTCCTCTCCCTCTGTGGGTCTGTGCTCCCAAAACACAGTCGGGGGCTGGGCGCGGTGGCTCACGCCTGTCATCCCAGCACTCTGGGAGGCCGAGGCGGGTGGATCATGAGGTCAGAAGATCGAGACCATCCTGGCTAACACGGTGAAACTCTGTCTCTACTAAAAATACAAAAAGTTAGCTGGGCGTGGTAGTGGGCACCTGTAGTCCCAGCTACTTGGGAGGCTGAGGCAGGAGAATGGTGTGAACCCGGGAGGCGGAGCTTGCAGTGAGCTGAGATCGCACCACTGCACTCCAGCCTGGGCGACAGAGCCAGACTCCGTCTCAAACAAACAAACAAAACACACAGTGGGGGGATGTACGTGGGATGCACATTCCCATTCCAGAAGGAAGGAATGCTGGAAGGAACAAGGGGCCTCCAGTCCCAAGCAAGTCTGGACACGCCACATCCCTGCCACAGGCCGGCCGGCTGTTCGACCACGGCGGCACCGTCTTCTTCAGCTTGTTTATGGCACTGTGGGCCGTGCTGCTCCTGGAGTACTGGAAGCGGAAGAGTGCCACGCTGGCATACCGCTGGGACTGCTCTGACTACGAGGACATCGAGGTGAGCCACCCCCGCTGGACCACGGTCACACCCAGCAAGGGCCACCACTGAGCACCGGCTCCCTTCCAGGAGAGGCCTCGGCCCCAGTTTGCCGCCTCAGCCCCCACAACAGCCCCGAACCCCATCACGGGTGAGGACGAGCCCTACTTCCCCGAGAGGAGCCGCACACGCCGCATGCTGGCTGGCTCGGTGGTGATCGTCGTGATGGTACGCGGTCCCCTGCCCTCCACTCATGTCTCCATCCTCCTGCACCACGTGGGGTGGTTTTTGTCCTCCATCCCACGTGGTGCCGAGGCCAGATGCCTCCTCTGGGCACAGGACCCTCACTCCCTGCAGAGAGGCTCCCATGTGCCCAGGCTCCAGGGAGGGGCTGAGCCCAGGGCTTGGCTGTGGGGTCCCAGCTGAGAGTCATACAGAGGACCTGGGAGGGTCTCCCTGTGGGTGTGGGCATGGGTCATTTTTCAAGCAAGGGAGTCGGTTTCAAGGAAAAGAGAAGCAGGCACCCCAGCAGGGCCATTCGCTGCACCCTGTCTTGCCTTCCAGCCAAAGGGGCTTCTTAATAGGCCCCCTCCCACCCTGCCAAGATGTCAGGAATCCCCAGTTCCTGGGATGGGATGGCTCTAACACTCACAGTGGCTGCCTTGACACCCAGATGTGGCCCAGCCTCTAACCCTAACCCCACCTCTGCCTGAACAACCCATCAGGAAGGACATCGCCTGGGAGTACAGCCAGGGCTGGAGGCAGGGGGCTTCCCAGAGGAGGCAGTGCTGGGGCCAGCAGTGGACTAGGAGAGCTGTCAGGGGCCATGGCCTGAGGGTGCTGGGGTGCCCAAGCCACTGTGAAGGGGCTCACAGGCCTCCCTGCCCCTGCAGGTGGCCGTAGTGGTCATGTGCCTCGTGTCTATCATCCTGTACCGCGCCATCATGGCCATTGCGGTGTCCAGGTCGGGCAACACCCTCCTCGCAGCCTGGGTGAGCCTCCGCCGCCTGCCTCGGGGGGCCCTGAGCAGCCCCTCATCCAGCTCTGACTGCCTGTCTCCTGTCAGGCCTCTCGCATCGCCAGCCTCACAGGGTCTGTAGTGAACCTCATCTTCATCCTCATCCTCTCCAAGATCTATGTGTCCCTGGCCCACGTCCTGACTCGATGGGGTGAGTGGGCTGAGGCCGGCCAGGCACTGCCCAGGGGCCCACCCTGCCGGCCCCAAGCCAGAACATGACTTTCTCACTCACTGACACACACGGCCTCACTTCTATTTCTTTCTTCTTTCTTTTTTCTTTTGAGACAGGATCTCACTCTGTTGCCAAAGCTGGAGTGCCCCGGCATGATCATGGCTCACTGCAGCCTTGACCGCCCAGGCTCAAGGGATCCTCCTGCCTCAGCCTCCTGAGTACCTGGGACCACTGTGCCCAGCTGAATTTTTTTTTTTTTCCGATAGAGACAGGGGTCTCACTATGTGGCCCAGGTTGGTTTCCAGCCCCTGGCCTCAAGTGATCCTTCTGCCTAGGCCTCTCAGAGTGCTGGGATTACAGGCATGAGCCACGGCACCTGCTTTTCTTTCTCTTTCTGATTGTTTTTGGCACCCCAGGTGGGACACAAACGGTCCCTGGGTTAGGATGCCAGTGCCCCCCATTTCTTTTTTTTTTTTTCTTTTTTTTTTCTTTGAGACGGAGTCTCGCTCTGTCGCCCGGGCTGGAGTGCAGTGGCCGGATCTCAGCTCACTGCAAGCTCCGCCTCCTGGGTTTACACCATTCTCCTGTCTCAGCCTCCCGAGTAGCTGGGACTACAGGCGCCCGCCACCTCACCCAGCTAGTTTTTTGTATATTTTAGTAGAGACAGGGTTTCACCGTGTTAGCCAGGATGGTCTCGATCTCCTGACCTCGTGATCCGCCTGTCTCAGCCTCCCAAAGTGCTGGGATTACAGGCGTGAGCCACCGCGCCCGGCCGCCAGTGCCCCCCATTTCTAAGTGTGGTACCGACTGGAGGTGTCTGAGACTCCCCTGAGGCTCCCTTAAAAGAGCAGTGAGCAGGGCCTTCCTGGAGATCAAGGACCCTGGGGGCACTCAAGCACCCAAGGAACTCTCGCCCCTCCACAGGGTCCCCTCCAGGCTGCGAGGTCCCCAGGTGGGAGACGTCCCTCCAGAATAGGGCCGCTGAGCCTCTGTGGGGTGGCGTGGGGGATCGGCCACTGGACTGGGCAACCGCCTCTCAGTTCTTCCCTCTCCCGTCCCCTCCCTTCAGCCTTCTCTTTCTCTGTCTCATTTCCTGAGAACAAACACTTAGGGACCAACCTATTCATTCCATAAGCTGCTGCCTCTCACCAGCCCTGCTCTGCCCTGGGGGTGAATAGCCTTGAACAAACGCAGGCAGCCCTGCCCTGGAGCCCAGGTTCTAGGAGAGGGGACAGAACTGGCTGCCTACACAGCTACAGATAACGGGAGAGGGCTTAAGTGCTGAGGAGGATGTGCCTCCTGCTGGGTGCCAGGGGAAGGTGGGTGTCAGGGAAAGACCTATGCAGGTGGCAGGTGTCTCGGGGAGAGGTTCCTGGTGCTGGACGGCCAAGGGCAGGGCCCTGAGGGGAGCCGCCCAGCTGCTTCTGCAACTGTGGGGCGTTGTGCCTCCCTCTTTCCCTCCGGTAACCTTTAGCCTTTTATGCTCCTGACTCTGGCACCTGCACCAGACCCCAGTCCCCTTCACAGCCTTGGCCTCGAGCCTCTATTCTGTTTCTCTGACCCATCCCCTGACCGCCCGCCTGTGTGCACCACATTCATTATTAGTGTTGGGATATAGGTATTATCCATTTTCCCAACTCCTCTTATCAGCATGTTTTTGGGTGACTTTGGAAATGTCATACTTTGTCCCCTTCTTTAAAATATCTGGATATGGCCTTTTCCTCACCCGTGTGTGGCAAGGTGGTCCTAGGAGAGGAGGCCCCTAGTTGGATGCTAGTGACTCCCCCAGGGACTGAGCCCAGGCTCTCCATGCCACAGAAATGCACCGCACCCAGACCAAGTTCGAGGACGCCTTCACCCTCAAGGTGTTCATCTTCCAGTTCGTCAACTTCTACTCCTCACCCATCTACATTGCCTTCTTCAAGGGCAGGTTGGTGGACACCTCTCCCTCTGGCCCCAGCTCGGTTCTGCTTGTTTCCCGCTGCCTGGGCACCAGGCATCACCCAGCCGTGCTCAGGCAGGGTGGAGGATGGAACAGGAGACCCAGGCAGGGGACAGGGAACCATGCCGCCCTGCACCTCTCAGCAAACAGCGGCTGCCCACCTCTTGGTCCCCACCCAGCTCAGGGGTCCACAGGAGGCCCACCTTGCAGCCTGGACTCTACGCCACCGTTCGTGCTCCCTCCAGGGCAGGGGCAGCAACTCTGCTCAGGCCTCAAGAGCCCAGGGAAGTGGGAGGAGACAGGAAAGATTTCATCAAGGCTCATGACCTTGACTTTCTCCTAGGTTTGTGGGATACCCAGGCAACTACCACACCTTGTTTGGAGTCCGCAACGAGGAGGTAAGTGTGCCTGAGGCCCGGGGCTGGTGGACGAGCTGTGTGCTTCCTCTCACTTCCGTTCGAGCTTTGATTTGCAGCAATTCCTCCCGCCACCGGCTACCTCATCGCCCAGCCAGGGCCAGCTGTGCAGCTGACCACTTAGGACTCCCAGCCTCTCTTCACCACTTATTCTGACCCTCAATATGTCCCATTCAGAACCATACCCAACACTCCGGGACGGGCACTGTGGCTCACGCCTGTAATCTCAGCACCTAGGGAGGCAGAGGGAGGAGGATCGCGTGAGCCCAAGAGTACGAGACCAACTTGGGCAACATAGTGAGACCTCGTCTCCACAGAAATAAAAACAAGCAAACCAAAAAGCCTACCCCACCCCAGCTGTCCTGGCCCGTATTACTGTTTCCCCATTTTAACCCAATTCACACCTGAGACAAGTGTGAGCCATTATGGTGGAGGCAGAGCCTCTGGCACACAGGGGCCGCAGAGGCTGGCCTCCCTCACAGGCTTCGCGTGCTGCCGCCATGACTGTTGGGGTTCTCCCAGTGGCCGGCTGTCCTCTCCCCATCAGTACAGTGGGCTCTGCCTGTGACTCCGTATCTCTAAGAGCCAGGTATGAACCTGGTTTTTCAGAAAGTAAGAGGAAGTTGACCTGGTGGAGGATGAAGCATTGTTGTCATGGGGGTTCCTGCAAAGCAGACACCAAGACAGAGATCCTGGTGCAAGTAATCAATGTGTGCATCACCCCAGAAGTAGTCTCCATTGTGCCACAGCCCCTCCAAGACACCGAAGAGAAGCCCTCAAAACTGTCCCTGATGCATGGCCCCTCCTGGGTTCGGGCCAGGCATGTCCCAGCAGCTGGGGTCACAGGCAGCAGGGTGGGTGCATCTGGAGCCATCCACAGGTGGCCTGTGGGCTGGACTGGGACCTAAGTGGACCCCTGCTGAGTGCCTGGCCTGAAAGACCTCTTCTCCTTTTGGAAGAGGAGGAGGAGGAGAGAGACTTTGCATGGGGCCTGGGCCAGGAGCCAGCCCAACTGCAAAGTGGCTGCCCCCAAAGGGGTGCTCTCCATTTTCATGTGAGAGGGAAAGGGAAGGCTGGGGATGGAGTGGGGAGTGTGGCTGCAGGTGCCACAATGGACCAACCAGAGGACTTTCAACTGTTAAGTGGGAAAAGTTCCCAACCCAAACTGGCTTAAACAAAAAAGGGAGTTTTCAGCCAGGTGTGGTGGCTCACACCTGTAATCCCAGCACTTTGGGAGTCCAAGGCAGGTGGATCACGAGGTCAGGAGTTGGATAATAGCCTGGCCAATATGGTGAAATCCCATCTCTACTAAAAATACAAAAACTAGCCGGGCATGGTGGCGGGCACCTGTAGTCCCAGCTACTCAGGAGGCTGAGGCAGAAGAATCACTTGAACCTGGGAGGCGGAGGTTGCCGGGGCCGAGATTGTGCCACTGCACTCCAGCCTGGGCAACAAAATGAGACTCCGTCTCAAAAAAAAAAAAAGATGGGGGGGAATTTTCTTGGCTCCTGTGCTGAAAATGCTCAGGGCTATGCGGACTTAGGTATGAATGATCCAGGTGTTCAAAATGCTGCACTGCTGTGCCCAGCATGGCCTGTGTTCTCAGAAAGATGATCCCACCTGGAGGGAAGGTGCCTGCGGTATGGCCGACACTCTCGGACTTAGCACCCCTTGCAAGGCACGTGTTCCCAGGAACTCCCTGTGTCCCCCTCTCACTGGCTTGAACGGGGTCACTGATTGGTAGGGCCTGCCTCGTGGGTCTGCCCTGAAGCCAGAGGCTACAGTCAGCCCCATGTAACCCCTTGTGGGGTTTCCAAAGGAAAACTGGGGTGCCATTAGGTACCTATAGCAGTGCCCCCTGCAGCTGTTCCAATGCACAGTCTTCTAGCAGGACCTGGTGGCTCCTGCGAGGTCAGGAGGAGGAGTTGTGGTGGGAGCATCACTGCAACCCTCGAGGTGCCCAAGGCATGTCAGAAGGGAGGTGGGGGGCCAGGAAGAGGGCCAGCTTTGAGACAAGAAGGAATGGGTGGGCGAGTGGCTGGTCCCTCTCCCAGCTAACCTGAGCCCTGCTGCCGTAGTGCACAGCCGGAGGCTGCCTCATCGAGCTGGCACAGGAGCTCCTGGTCATCATGGTGGGCAAGCAGGTCATCAACAACATGCAAGAGGTCCTCATCCCGTGAGTCCCCCACTCCACCCTGGGTGGCATCCAAGGACCAAGGGACCCCAGAGCACCTGGTGGTAGCAGCCTCCAGCCCAGCCCTAGCTGGGAGAAGAGGTGAAGGGAAGGCAGGGTCCATCCCTTCCTGGACATCAGCACCTTGCCTGGGGAGGGGGATGGGGAGTGTGCCCGGCCATCTGCCCCGGGCTCTGGGCTGCCAGCCCTGCAGCTGCCATGTGGCTGGCTGAGGTCTTCTGGGTTATGGTTGTGGAAGGCGCTACCCCTGGGACCAGCTTTGGCTGGGGAGGGGTCTGGGATCCTGGGTCCAGGCTGGGGTGATGGCTGTGTCCATTCAGGGATGCTGCGGCTGGGCTAGGGTGTTCCTTGGCATCCCCAGCCCCCAATGTAGCACAAGAGGGAGGAGGAAAAGGAGGCCCCAGGCCCAGGGTTGATCCTCAGACACGTCTGCCTCAGACGCCCTTGCCAGAGACATCCTGACCACAAGGCTCCCATCTCCTTAGTGCCACCTCTACTGGCAGGCACTGTGGCCCCCATCAAGGCAACTGGGTCCCCCTCTCAAGCCAGAGTCCTTCACAGAGGCTGCCCAGGGCCTCTCCTCCCGCTCAAGGCCAGACTGATCTGAGCGCCCTCCCAGCGCCCCCTCAACACCTGATCTCCCTGCAGAAGACAGCGCCCAAATCAGCACTGCCTTTTCTGGGCCACCACAAATAGCAGTTGGGAGATGGTGGCCACGCCACATCCTGAGAGGTGGCCCTGCCTCTGGGGACTATTGGTGCTGTGAAACCACAAGACCATAAGGTGCAGGGTGGAGCTCCGTGCCTGGCAGGAGCAGGGCGGGGACAAGTGACAGTGTGATAAGGCAACACACACACGTCCCCGGTAGGACGAACCCAACACGTGGGCCTCCATGACATCTGCTTTCCCTGGGACACAACAGTGGTCCTCATCCACTCGCTCCCAACCTTGGCAGAGCTCTTGGGCACTGCTTTGCAATTCTGGGAGGAGCCCATTACCCCTAATGCCTTAAGGAACACTGCAGGGGGCTGGGAGGGTGGACCGCCCCTCTGCATCTGGCCAACAGACACAGAGGCTTTCACTGAGTCCAATCTGCAAAGGTCTTGGCTCTCACTGTGTCCACCCCTTGGGCCCCAGACCCCACCCCTCCCTGCTGCCTTGAATTGCAAAGCAACAGGCTCGTCCTGGCCACATCTTCCCCAGGACTACAGCAGTCACTGAGACCCACCATGGGTCAAAGGCCATTTTCCTGTATTCCCATCCCCAGGAAGCTAAAGGGCTGGTGGCAGAAGTTCCGGCTTTGCTCCAAGAAGACGAAGGCGGGAGCTTCTCCAGGGGCTAGCCAGGGGCCCTGGGAGGCCGACTATGAGCTTGTGCCCTGTGAGGGTCTGTTCGACGAGTACCTGGAAATGGGTAGGAGCCCGTTAGCAGCTGCAGCAGTGGCTGGCGCCGTGGGCAGGGATGGGCAGCCACTCTGCTCAGGGACCTCCCAGCCTGACATTGCTCTGTCTACACCTGCCCTGAAATGTGCTGTGGTGGTGGGGTGGGGACAGAGGGTGGGGCCTGTGGAGAATCCAGAAAGGAATTCTTTTCCCCTGAGAGTGCCCAGGAGGGTTGGCTGAGGACAGAGGGGCACCCAGGAGGGTTGGCTGAGGACAGAGGGGCACCCAGGAGGGTTGGCTGAGGACAGAGGGGCACCCAGGAGGGTTGGCTGAGGACAGAGGGACACCGGCACAGGGAGGAGGCCCCCGGGGTCGTTGCGGAGCTCCCCTAGGGTCCCTGGACCTAGAAAGCATGGGCCAGAGCAAGGGAAGAATTAGGAGAGCAGGCCCTGGCGGCTGACAGAAGCCCTCCAAGGGTGAAGCCACACTGCCAGGCAGCGGCCTGGAGAGCCGATGTCCCCAGAAATCTCCTCAATGCTCACGCTATCTGCGGAGCCACAACTGTCACCTTGACAGGTGGTGGCCAGTACTAGTGGCTCATTGCCTGCACAGGTGGTGCACTCTGGAGGGCGGGTCTGCACCACCTGTGCTGTCGTTGCAGCACAGGGTCTGACTCTGAGCTGACAAAGGGAGAAGGAATCATCAGGCACTATTTTTGTTTTGTTTTGTTTTTTTGTTTTTTTAAGATGGAATCTCACTTTGTTACCCAGGCTGGAGTGCAGTGGTGCAATCTCGGCTCACTGCAAGCTTCGCCTTCCGGGTTCACGCCATTCTCCTGCCTCAGCCTCCCGAGTAGCTGGGACTACAGGCGCCCACCACCACACCCAGCTAATTTTTTGTATTTTTAGTAGAGAGGGGGTTTCACCATGTTAGCCAGGATAGTCCTGATCTCCTGACCTCATGATCCGCCCGCCTCGGCCTCCCAAAGTGCTGGGATCACAGGCGTGAGCTACCGTCCCGGGCCTGTTTTCGTTTTGTTTTTTGAGACGGAGTCTCCCTCTGTCGCCCAGGCTGGAGTGCAGTGGCACCATCTCAGCTCACTCTGACCTCTACCTCCCAGGTTCAAGCAATTCTCCTGCCTCAGCCTCCCGAGTAGCTGGGATTACAGGTGCCCACCACCACGTCCAGCTAATTTTGTATTTTTAGTACAGATGGGGTTTCACCGTATTGGCCAGGCTGGTGTGGAACTCCTGACCTCAGGTGATCCACCCGCCTCAGCCTCCCAAAGTGCTGGGGATTACAGGCGTGAGACACTGTGCCTGGCAGGCAGCTCTTAACCTATGAAGAGGGCATGTGAGCCGGCACGGCCTGGAGCTCCCCAGCGCAGCGGCGCTTCTGTGGAAAGGGAGCAGGCAGTTCCCAGGGCGAGGAGTGGACGCCCTGACCCTCCACCACTGGACCCTGGACCCCAATGATCTCACTAGTAATTCTGGACGAAGACCCAGGAACCCCTTCCAAAGAGCCATCTCCTAACAGCTCCCGTGAGGGGCGAGTGGAGAAGCCGGTTGTAAAATCAGAAGCAGGTTTCTGCTCCCACACCCGCCCCGAGTGAGTCCATGAGCTCACCCAGCCGGGGGAGGCCCGTGACCAGCCGGAAACACGGAGCTCAGGGCAGGACGGCCGCCTGGGGCCGGTCAGGGGCGATGGCCCTGGCGCTGCGCGGTCCAGGACGAAGGAGGCCAGGAGAAGGGGGAATGAGCCGCGATGGGGCGGCGGCACCACGTGGCCTGGCCGGTCCTCCGGGGGGGCGCGTCCCGAGGGCTGAGGGCGGACGGTGGGAGAGCCCGGCCGTGCCCCCCGCCCCGCAGTGCTGCAGTTCGGCTTCGTCACCATCTTCGTGGCCGCCTGTCCGCTAGCGCCGCTCTTCGCTCTGCTCAACAACTGGGTGGAGATCCGCCTGGACGCGCGCAAGTTCGTCTGCGAGTACCGGCGCCCGGTGGCCGAGCGCGCCCAGGACATCGGCATCTGGTTCCACATCCTGGCGGGCATCACGCACCTGGCGGTCACCAGCAACGTGAGGCGCGGGCGGGGGCGGGGGCCTCGCAGGGGCGGGGTCAGCGGGGGCAGTGGGGGCGGAGCGGGGGCGGGATCAGCGGGGGGCGGAGCGGAGTCAACGGGGGCGGAGCGGGGGCGGAGCGGGGGCGCGTGGGGGCGGGGTCAGCAGGGGCGCGCGGGGGCGGGATCAGCGGGGGGCGGGGCGGAGTCAACGGGGGCGGAGCGGGGGCGCGTGGGGGCGGGGTCAGCAGGGGCGCGCGGGGGGCGGGGTCAGCGGGGGGCGGGGCGGAGTCAGCGGGGGCGCGTGGGGGCGGGGTCAGCGGGGGGCGGGGTCAGCGGGGCGGCGGGAGCGGGGGCGGAGTCAACGGGGGCGGAGCGGGGGCCCGTGGGGGCTGGGTCAGCGGGGGCGCGCGGGGGCGGGGTCAGCGGGGCGGCGGGATCAGCGGGGGGCGGGGGCGGAGTCAACGGGGGCGGAGCGGGGGCGGGGTCCGCGGGGGCGGAGGGGGGGCGCGCGGGGGCGGGGTCAGCGGGGCGGCGGGAGCGGGGGCGGAGTCAACGGGGGCGGAGCGGGGGCGCGTGGGGGCTGGGTCAGCGGGGGCGCGCGGGGGGCGGGGTCAGCGGGGCGGCGGGATCAGCGGGGGGCGGGGGCGGAGTCAACGGGGGCGGAGCGGGGGCGGGGTCCGCGGGGGCGGAGCGGGGGCGCGCGGGGGCGGGGTCCGCGGGGGCGGAGCGGAGGCTGCCCCGCACTGACCCCTCCGGCGCCCAGGCCTTCCTCCTGGCCTTCTCGTCCGACTTCCTGCCGCGCGCCTACTACCAGTGGACCCGCGCCCACGACCTGCGAGGCTTCGTCAACTTTACGCTGGCGCGCGCCCCGCCCTCGTTCGCCGCGGCGCACAACCGCACGTGCAGGTGAGTCCCGCGCGGGGCAGAGGGGCCGCGGGCGCACGAGGACGAGGCGAAGGGGGCCCGGGTGGGGTAGGGGTGCGGCGGTGGGAGCCAGGAGGGGCGGGCGCCGTGGGGAAGGCCGGGGGAGGGAGGGAGTTGGGGGCGCCCTGGGCGGGGCTGGGGGGAGGTTCCCCGCGGGAAGGGACAGAGCTTTGCGGGGCTGAAGGGCGAATCGTGGGTTCTAGGTGAATTGCTGGCTGGTCGTAGAACCCGCAGAGCAGATAGGATGTACTGCAGCAGCATTTGTGGAGACTTCCTTTTGTGATCTGGTTACAACGAGGTTTTGCATGTGTTTCAATAAACTTGAAAAACATCATAGTCTCCTAATTGTGGAGCAAATCTGAACAGTAAAATTACGAAACCATAGAATTATCAGTTTCTTCATGTAGGGCTCAGGTTTTGCTCTGTGTATTTTGAACTTTTTAGTTGCATCTGAATTCGTACTTGTGATCTCTTCGTAATGGATACTTACTTTTTCCTTCTATTCTTGACCCTTTTTATTCCTCCTCTCCTGACTTCTGGTGGATGGGTAAAAGTGTTCTGGTTTTTTTTTTTCTTTTGCTTATTTGGAACTGATGGCATATATTTCTATTTTACGGGTTACTCACATGTTTAGCAGACATTCTTTTTTCTTTTTCTTTTTTTTAGAGACTGGGTCTTGCTCTGTATCCCGTGCTAGATTGCAGTGCCACAATTATAGCTCAGTGCAACCTAGAATTCCTGGGCTCAAGCAGTCCTCCCATCTCAGCCTCCTGAGTAGACGGAACTATAGGCATGTGTCCCCAGGTCTGGCCTTTTTTTTTTTTTTTTTTTGTTAAGTGATTTGTTTTTCTAAGACCACCAGAGCGAGCACAAAAGAACCAGCGAGTAGGCAAGGCTAAAAGCAAAACTGCACATTTATTCTTTGGTCATCTAGCTCCAGAGAAAAAGGTATGGGGGTGAAGTCTGTTGGCCTCCGGCAAAGGAGGCCGAGAGAGTCACCCAGTAGAGCTCTCGGGCAGAGTTCCTAATGCAGTCCCGACAAAGGTAGGGGCTGAGGAAGCCCGCCCCGTGCAGCTGCCGGGAGTGGCTTTTCTAGGAGTGGAAGGGCAATAGGCGGGGCACGGACGCGTCAGGGGAGGGGGGGGGAAGGCGCCGCAGGTGCCACCAGGTAAATCTTGATCTCTTCGGATTGACATCACCTGGCGCATGCCTGGTTGGTCTGCACCTTCCCGGGCGCCAGCTGCATCCTCGCGCACACGGGGAAAAGTTGTTGATGAAAAACCCGGAAATGCACCATCTTGCCTCCGTTCGTCAAAACATTCCAACCTTTTATTGGTAATAGTGATAAGGGGCGCCATGGTCTGTCTGGCTACTTCCTGCTGTTAAGGGGCGTCGTCAAGGTCGGGGCCCATGGTTGGCATTTGGACGTACGGATGAAGAATAAAATAAGGCACAGTATTAGTATAGGAATGAGGAATGGAAACATTTGTTGGAATAGGGGCAAAACCCAGAAGGAAGGTCCCAGCAAAGTTGAGGAGTATGAGATAGTTAAGAAAATTTAGTAAGTTTGAGGCGAGTGGGGGAAAGCCAAACTGATTTCCACTGATTGCTTTCGGTAGGGGCCCTTTTTAGCTGGGAATGAGGAACGAGTGCGCAGAGTAGTTGTTGGCCAGGCAGCAATTAAGGAGTGGAGTTTTTGTGGAGTGGATGGCTTTCCGCTTACTCCTACTACAGAGATATTGGATGGAAGGCTAGGTCCAGAGAAGGACGGCAAAACAGAATAGGTAGCCTCGCTGTTGATTAAAAAATTGATTGTCTTACCCGCTACCAGGAGAGTTACCCGCGGCTCGGTGAGGGTGATGGGGGTCCCCGAGTCTCGGCACCTTCAGTTGTCGTCGTCTAGATGTAGGAGCTGGAAGGAGCTCCCAGGATCCTGGGAAAGGGGGTCACGTGGAGACGCAGCACCTGTTCTCAGGGTGGGGCAATCAGACTTCCAGTGTCCTCCCTGCTGGCAAGCAGGGCAGGGGGTGCTGGTGGACGAGGGTTAGGACATTCACTGGCCCAATGTCCTGACGCCTTGCACTTATAGCAAGGCTGTGTTGGGGCTCGGGGACCTTGCGGACACCTGTTGGCATAGTGTCCTGCCTTGCCGCACTTATAGCAGGCTCCTTTCGTGGCCTTGGAGTCTGTGGGGTGTGTGCTCTCTGGCCTGGGGTTATGACTAGGCTGTAAAGCCGCTGCTAGGAGCTGGGCCTTCTGTTTGAGGCGAGCTTGCCGTCTCCTCTCTGGAGTTATAGACCTTAAAGGCTAATTTAACCAGGTCTTGTATTGGTGCTTGAGGACCATCCTCTACCTTTTGAAGTTTTTTTACGAATGTCAGGAGCTGATTGAGAAATGAAATAAGACGCCAAAATGGTGGCCCCTGTGGGGGAGGCCGGATCTAACCGGGTATACTGGGTTAGCACCTCAGTCAGTTTAGGGTAGAGGTTAGAATAACCTGGAGGTTATGCCAAGTTAAGTCATAGGCCTGACAAAGGTATCTAAATTCCTTTATGTATATGGTGGGATTAGCTGAGAAATCCCCTAAACACTTCTCAATTTTGGAAAGATCGGCCAATGAAAGAGGGACATGTACTCTGACTACCCCCTCCGCCCCAGCCACCTTGCACAAAGGTGCTAACACAGTAGGAGGGTGTGGGCAGAGATAGGGGACTCAAGACACCCAGTTGGGGGCCCCGAAGGAGGCACGGGACCGAGTGGATTACTAGTAGATAAGGAGGAGGAAGGAGGAGTCTGGGCAGGAAGGGAGGGGTTGGAAAGAGAGGGGAGAGAAGGAGGAATATAGGGCAGGTCGGGACGAGAGCATAAGGCCCAAAGCCTTGTACGTAATTAATTTCGGACCACTTGCCTAGCCGCTGGCAGAAATTGCTGAGGTCGATCACGCCACAGTGGAAAGGAAAATTAACCGCTTCCTCCTAAGGTCTTGTTCAAGCTGTAAGGTTTTTAAATTGGCTAGGAGGCACCCTAAGGGGGTGCTCTTTGGAAATTTGGACTGGGGGTTTCCCGTTTGTTTCCTCTTTACTTACACAATGGACACAATGGAAATGGAAATGGATCCCTGCCTGGCTTCAAAGCGTCCTTTGGAACCAGCAGAGACAAACTGGAGGCTCTTGAAGCCAAAATGGAGATTACCTTCAGGCGGACGTCTCCGTCCTGAACGGGTCTCCCGAGCCACATGGTGGCTCCAAATGGACCTCGGACCTGCGCAGGATTTCTGGCCGAGGGAGGTAAAGAGGAGACAAGGGCACTTACCCCAGAGAGGCCGTGAGAGTGAGGGAAGCGGGTCTCAGGTCCTGGTCCGTCTGCCGCGTGGGAGCAGGAGGAGGTTCCTCAACCCTTAGAGGCCTGAGGAGGGGTCTCCTCCCGGGTTTCGGCACCAACTGATTTGTTTTTCTAAGACCACCAGAGCGAGCACAAAAGAACCAGCGAGTAGGCAAGGCTAAAAGCAAAACTGCACATTTATTCTTTGGTCATCTAGCTCCAGAGAAAAAGGTATGGGGGTGAAGTCTGTTGGCCTCCGGCAAAGGAGGCCGAGAGAGTCACCCAGTAGAGCTCTCGGGCAGAGTTCCTAATGCAGTCCCGACAAAGGTAGGGGCTGAGGAAGCCCGCCCCGTGCAGCTGCCGGGAGTGGCTTTTCTAGGAGTGGAAGGGCAATAGGCGGGGCACGGACGCGTCAGGGGAGGGGGGGGGAAGGCGCCGCAGGTGCCACCAGGTAAATCTTGATCTCTTCGGATTGACATCACCTGGTGCATGCCTGGTTGGTCTGCACCTTCCCGGGCGCCAGCTGCATCCTCGCGCACACGGGGAAAAGTTGTTGATGAAAAACCCGGAAATGCACCATCTTGCCTCCGTTCGTCAAAACATTAAGTTGGGGGGGGTCTCACTATGTTATGTTACCCAGGCTAGTCTCAAACTCCTGGCCTCAAGCGATGCGCTGGCCTCTGAAAGCACTGGGATTACAGGCACAAGCCACCACACCCAGCCAGCACACATTCTTAACTATATATAATCTTAACGAAGCCTGAATGAATTCAGTTTTGTTTCCTCTCTCTGTGTATGACTAGGATCTTCACATGCCTTACCACCTAGTGAGCACCAATCTCTCCATCTTATTGTTGTTCCATAGAGTTTTAGCTTTACTGTTAAAAACACACGTGAAAAAACATTTTCAGTCATGTGTTCATCAAATTTATTTGTGTATTTTAACTTCTGTGGTTAAAGTAATTTCTTATGTATTGCCTTCCCTGAGTTTTTTTTTTTTTTTTCTTGCTGAAGTATATCCTTAAGTAATTCAGGCTGGGCGCGGTGGCTCACGCCTGTAATCCCAGCACTTTGAGAGGCTAAGGTGGGCGGATCATAAGGTCAGGAGATCGAGACCACCCTGGCTAACACGGTGAAACCCCCATCTCCACTAAAAATACAAAAAATTAGCCGGGCCTGGTGGCGGGTGCCTGTAGTCCCAACTATTCGGGAGGCTGAGGCAGGAGAATGGGGTGAACCTGGGAGGTGGAGCTTGCAGTGAGCCAAGATCTTGCCACTGCACTCCAGCCTGGGCGAGAGAGCGAGACTCCATCTCAAAACAAACAAACAAAAAATTATTTCAGAAAAGGCGTGTGTTTGGTGGGCTCTTCATATGCCAAAATGCATACACATATGTCTGCATAGAGATATGTATCATGCATATGTATGATAATATCTCCATGCATTTTTATTCTTCAAATAGCGGGTATAAAAGTATAGGTTGAGTTATTTTCTCTCGGTTCTTCGGAAATATTATTCTTTTGTGACTTGGCTTTTCTGATTGGAAGCATTCATAGCATTTAAGAATATTTCTGACTTGGCATGGTACCTAATGCCTATAATCCTAGCACTTTGGGAGTCCTAGGTGGATGGATCATGTGAGGCCAGGAGTTCGAGACCAGCCTGGCCAGCGTGGTGAAACCCCCATCTCTACTAAAACTGCACACGTGGGCTGGGTGCGGTGGCTCACACCAGTAGTCCCAGCACTTTGGCAGGCACTGGCGGGCAGATCACAAGGTCAGGAGATTGAGACCATCCTGGCTAACATGGTGAAACCCCGTCTCTACTAAAAATACAAAAAATTAGCTGGGCGTGGTGGTGGGCGCCTGTAGTCCGAGCTCCTCAGGAGGCTGTGGCAGGAGAATGGCATGAACCTGGGAGGCGGAGCTTGCAGTGAGCCACAATCGTGCCACTGCACTCCAGCTTGGGTGACAGAGCGAGACTCCATCTAAAAAAAAAAAAAAAAAAAAACCTACACGCGCACACACAAGTTATCTGGGTGTGGTAGCACATGCCTATAATCCCACGTACTTGGGAGGCTGAGTCACTCCTGTAATCCCAGCACTTTGGGAGGCCGAGGCGGGCAGATCACGAAGTCAGGAGATCGAGACCATCCTGGCTAACACGGTGAAACCCCGTCTCTACTAAAAATACAAAAAAATTAGCCGGGCATAGTGGCGAATGCCTGTAGTCCCAGCTACTCGGGAGGCTGAGGCAGGAGAATGGTGTGAACCCAGGAGGCAGAGGTTGCAGTGAGCTAAGATCGTGCCATTGCACTCCAGCCTGGGCAACAGAGTGAGACTGTGTCTCAAAAAAAAAAAAAAAGAAAAGAAAAATGTTTTGTGTAATCCCAGCACTTTAGGTGGCTGAGTTGGGAAAGCTGTTTGAGCCCAGGAATTTGAGAACAGCCTGGGCAACATGGTGAGACCTCAATAAAAAAAATTAGCTGGGCTTGGAGGCATGCACCTGTAATCCCAGCTACTTGGGAGGCTGAGGTGGGAGGACTGCTTGAGCCTGGAAGGTCAGGGCTGCAGTGAGCTGTGATCATGCCAGTGCACTCCAGCCTGGGTGACAGAGACAGAGACTATCTCTTAAAAAAAAGAATTTTGGCCTGGCCTGGTGGCTCATGCCTGTTATCCCAGCGCTTTGGGAGGCTGAAGCAGGCGGATCATTTGAGGTCAGGAGTTCGAGACCAGCCTGACCAACATGGTGAAACTCCGTCTCTGTTAAAAATACAAAAAAAGGCTGGTGCGGTGGCTCACACCTGTAATCCCAGCTACTTGGGAGGCTGAGGTGGGAGGACTGCTTGAGCCTGGAAGGTCAGGGCTGCAGTGAGCTGTGATCATGCCAGTGCACTCCAGCCTGGGTGACAGAGACAGAGACTATCTCTTAAAAAAAAGAATTTTGGCCTGGCCTGGTGGCTCATGCCTGTTATCCCAGCGCTTTGGGAGGCTGAAGCAGGCGGATCATTTGAGGTCAGGAGTTCGAGACCAGCCTGACCAACATGGTGAAACTCCGTCTCTGTTAAAAATACAAAAAAAGGCTGGTGCGGTGGCTCACACCTGTAATCCCAGCACTTTGGGAGGCCGAGGCGGGTTGATCATGAGGTCAGGAGATGGAGACCATCCTGGTTAGCATGGTGAAACCCTGTCTATACTAAAAGTACAAAAATTAGCTGGGTGTGGTGGCGGGTGCCTGTAGTCCCAGCTGCTCGGGAGGCTGAGACGGGAGAATAGCATGAACCAGGGAGGCAGAGCTTGCAGTGAGCCGTGTGCACTGCACTGCAGCCTGGGTGATAGAGACTCCATCTCAAAAACAAAATAAAACACCTGGGTGTGGCGGTTCACGCCTGTAATCTCAGCTGCTCTGGAGGCTGGGGCAGGAGGATCATTTCAACTCAGCAGGGAGAGGTTGCAGTGAGCTGAGATCACGTCACTGTCCAGCCTGGGCAACAGAATGAGACTCTGTTTCCAAAAAAAAAAAAAAAAAAAGTGAAAGCAATACCTTGACAGATGCTTGCTGCTAAAACAAATCAAGGGAAATGATTTATTTGTTTATTTGTAGAGATGGAGTCTTGCTCTGCCGCCCAGGCTGGAGTGCGGTGGTGCGATCTCAGCTCACTGCAAGCTCCGCCTCCTGGGTTCAAGCGATTCTCCTGCCTCATCCTCCTGAGTAGCTGGGATTACAGGTGCCCACCACCACCCCTGGCTCATATTTGTATATTTAGTAGAGATGAGGTTTCACCATGTTGGCAAAGCTGGTCTCGAACTCCTGACTTCAGGTGATCTGCCCACCTCGGCCTCCCAATGTGCTGGGATTACAGGCCTGAGCCACTGCGCCTGTCGTATTTTCTTTTTCTTCTTTTTTTTTTTTTTTGAGATGACGTCTCGCTGTGTTGCCCAGGCTGGAGTGCAGTGGCAATCTCGACTCACTGCAAGCTCTGCCTCCCAGGAATGAGCCATTCTCCTGTCTCAGCCTCCCGAGTAGCTGGGACTACAGGCGCCCGCCACCACGCCCGGCTAATTTTTTGTATTTTTAGTAGAGATGGGGTGTCACCGTGTCAGCAAGGCTGGTCTCGATCTCCTGACCTTGTGATCCACCTGACCTTGTGTGAGCCACCACACCCGGTAATTTTTTTTTTTTTTTTTGAGACGGAGTCTCGCTCTGTCACCCAGGCTGGAGTGCAGTGGCATGATCTGGGCTCACTGCAACCTCTGCTTCCTGCTTCCTGGTTCAAGTGATTCTCGTGCATCAGCCTCCCAAGTAGCTGGGATTGCAGGCCTGCACTACCACACCCAGGTAACTTTTTTTTCTGTATTTTTAGTAGAGACGAAGCTTTCACCATGTTGGCCAGGCTGGTCTTGAACTCTGAACCTTAGGTGATCAGCCCACCTTGGCCTCCCAAAGTAGCCTTCCAAAGGGAAGAGATTCTTTCTTTTTTTTCTTTTGAGATGGAGTTTCACTCTTGTCGCCCAGGCTGGAGTACAGTGGCCTGATCTCGACTCACTGCGACCTCCACCTCCCAGGTTCAAGCGATTCTCCTGCCTCAGCCTCCGAGTAGCTGGGATTACAGGTGTCTGCCACCACACCCAGCTACTCTTTTGTCTTTTTAGTAGAGATGGAGGTTTCACCACGTTGGCCAGGCTAGTTTCGAACTCCTGACCGCAAGTGATCCACCTGCCTCAGCCTTCTGAAGCACTGGGATGGCCAGGTGCGGGGGCTTGTGACTGTAATCCCAGAACTTTGGGAGGCTGAGGCCGGCAGATTGAGACCATCCTGGCTAACATGGTGAAACCCCGTCTCCACTGAAATTACAAAAAATTAGCTGCGCCTTGTGGCACGGGCCTATAATCCAGCTACTCAGGAGGCTGAGGCAGGAGAATCACTTGAACCCAGGAGGCAGAGGTTGCAGTGAGCTGAGATCACTGCACTCCAGCCTGGGCAACAGAGCAAGACTCCATCTCATAAATAAATGAATAAAGTGCTGGGATTACAGGCGTGAGCCACCACGCCCAGCTGAAAGAGTTATGTCTTTGTTTAGTTCTGGAAATGTCGCCATCTTACTCCTTCCAGCGAAGCTTCTCTGCTTGTCCATTGTCATCTGGAACTCCCACTGGGCTGTGGCCCGCTTCCCCCCGGTGGCGAGTGTGCTGTGTTGCCTGCAGGGTGGTCTCATCGTCACTGTCTCCCCATCCCCAGTCTCTCTTCTGCTGTGTCTAGCCACTTAAAAGTTCATCCCATTCATTTGAGGGATTTTTATTTTTAACTTTCAATATTTGGTTCTGTTTTTTTTTTTTTTTTTCTTTTCCTACAAAGTTGGCCCTGGTAATGGTTTTCATGGAGTGCAACATGTAACTTTATATTAGAAAATGGGGCCGGGCACCGTGGCTCGCGCCTGTAATCCCAGCATTTTGGGAGGCCGAGATGGGCAGGTCATGAAGTCAGGAGATCTAAACCATCCTGGCTAACACGGTGAAACCCAGTCTCTACTAAAATACAAAAAAAATTAGCTGGGTGTGGTGGCGGCGCCTGTAGTCCAAGCTACTCGGGAGGCTGAGGCAGGAGAATGGCGTGAACCCGGGAGGCGGAGCTTGCAGTGAGCGAGATTGCACCACTGCACTCCAGCCTGGGCCACAGAGCGAGACTCTGTCTCAAAAAAAAAAAAAAAAGAAAAAGAAAATGGAATGTCACATCTTGACCATGTGACAGAAACACAGGAAGATGTCAGAGTCTGAAATAGCAAGTGAAGCCGAGTGGGGCTTATGCTAGGGAGGGAGGGCACTGCCGGACAGGGACAGTCTGAGCAGGTGCACTGCTGATCTCACAGAGGCCAGCAGGCGGCGTGTTTTCACCGTGTAAGTAGACTGACGTCATCCATAGAAGCACAGACTTACTGGACTGTCACATCTACTAGAAAATGAAGCGTTTCCACTGGGAGGGGGTCCAGTTTAGCCCAATGTCCAGCACATTTGCCTCTGGAACCCACAGGTCACAGGTATCGTCAGAGTATCCCGTTTGGGGATAACCCCCATTCCAGGCACCCTCAATGCAGAGCCAGGACTGGAACATGGGATCTGAGAGGGAAACGGTGGAAAAAGGGGAGACAGGCTAATTCCAGAGGCCCCTGCCCAGCCAGCGCTCTGCCCTGGCTCCACCTACTGAGTCCTGTGTCTGCTGCAGGTATCGGGCTTTCCGGGGTGACGATGGACATTATTCCCAGACCTACTGGAATCTTCTTGCCATCCGCCTGGCCTTCGTCATCGTGTTTGAGGTAGCCGGGGCACCTGCTGGTTCTCCCATCCATGGCATGACGCCCCCACCCTGTGCTTTGCCTAATTCAAGCACGTGGTGAGGGGTCGGTGCGATCACTTCCTGCTGTGTCATCTTGTCATCTTGGTCAAATCAGAGCTCTTTTCTGCACCTGCATTTTCCCTGCCTGGCCTCATCCCCGGGTTGTGGTGTGGACATGCGTGCCTGGGCATTGTGGGTGTCTCCACAGGAGCTCCAGGGCCACGAAGCTGGGGTGGCCTCTGCTCCTTCTGGGGTTCCTTTCCTTGCACAGCTGCTTTCTAGCTCCACCCACAGCTGGGAGCAGGTGCTGGAGCCCTGGCCTGCCTGGGCCTGTGAAGGCCCTTTGGGCGTTTGGGTGGGGTGAGTACCTTCCTCTGCTCCCAGCATGTGGTTTTCTCCATCGGCCGGCTCCTGGACCTCCTGGTGCCTGACATCCCAGAGTCTGTGGAGGTCAAAGTGAAGCGGGAGTACTACCTGGCTAAGCAGGCGCTGGCCGAGAATGAGGTGAACTGCACAGCCCAGTCTCAGCCCTCCCCCCAGCCCTCTCCCTGTCCTTGTCAGTGGCTGCTGCACCTCCGGACACAGTCACATCCCTCTTCCTCTTGCTGCCCTTTCTTGGCGACAGGCTCTTTTTGGAACAAACAGAGCAAAGGATGAGCAGCCCCAGGGCTCAGAGGCAAGTCTGGGAGCAGCCAGGCCCCTGCCCTATGCACCTCTGCCCCGTGCACCCCGGCCCCATGCACTCCTGCCCCGTGCACCCCTGCCCTGTGCACTCCTGCCCCATGCACTCCCTGAGGTCACAGGGCCCTGCCCAGCCGCCCACTGTGCCTCATGGCCATGGCCTGTTCCTGGCCCTAGTCTGACTTGTCCCTGCCCCCAGCCCTTTCCCCAGCTCAGCCCCCACTGGACACCCTTCAGGGTTCCCAAAGCCAGCCAGCTGCGGCAGTGACACCTGGAAGGACATCTGGTGGCCCTTAGGGGAGCGGCCCCTGCTGAGCCCTGTGAGCCATGTAGTTTTCCTCTTCCCTCAGGCAATGGCTGTGTGAACCGCTGGCTGCTGTCGTGCCGTCATCTCTGGGCACATTGCCTGCTTCCCCCCAGTGCCGGCTTCTCTCCTCGGAGCACCTGTCACTCCATCCCCAGCAGGGAGGGACTGTCAGCTCACAAGGCCCTCTTTGTTTCCTGTTCCCAGACATAAGCCCAAGGGTCCCTGCACCCAAGGCCCCCTGGTCCCTCGGTGGCCTCCCCAGACCCCTGGACACGACAGTTCTCATCAGGCCGGTGGGCTTTGTGGTCCTCACTGCCCCTGGCCGCATCACCCTCTCCTCTTACACCTGCTGACCTTCGAATGTTGCAAGCACAGGGCCTATCTCTCTCAGGTCCTCTGGACCCACCTGCCTCTTCCTGCGCTGTCCGTGCAAGGACATCACCCACATGCCCCAGCTCTCAGACCCTGTACCTCTGTGTCCCAGGCCACAGCAAGGGTCCGTTCACCCCCTCCCTCCATTCCCAATTGTCTGGGTCCTCTGGATGCTTCTGTTTCTTGAATCAGGTTCCCCTTTCCCCTAGCCACCATAGGCAGCCTCTGACAGTGTCTCTTTGTCTTCTGCGGCAATTAAACGTGTCCTTTTGATCCTTGCCTGACTTCCCTCCCTCTCCCAGCTCCTGGCCCCTGGCCCAGGGCTCCTCTTGCTGTTTTTCTCTCTGTTCCTCGGGGCGTAGTACACAGCAAGCACGCAGATGCGGGAGGTTTTGGAATGAGAGGAGGAAGCATGGATACCTGTAACATCTGGTGGCTCTTCCCCCAGAAATTTTTGTGTTTATACGTAATTGTTTTCCAACCTGGATCGCAGCGTGATGTGCAGTTTTGCCCTGTGCCGAGGAGCCACGTGAATCTTCCCCTGGCTGTTGCCGCCCCACAGCATTCCCAGTGCAACCGTCCACTTGCTGACAGATGGGTCTGTGCTCATCTGTATTGACTCCTTGGAGTTCTACAAGTGGCACTTAAGTGTCAAAAGAGTATGTGGTTTTTGGCCGGGCGTGGTGGCTTACAACTGTAATCCCAGCGCTTTGGGAGGCCGAGGCAGGAGGATTACGAGGTCAGGAGTTCGGGACTAGCCTGTCCAACATGGTGAAACCCTGTCTTTACTAAAAATACAAGTTATTCTGGGTGTGGTGGCGGGCATCTGTAATCCCAGCTACTTGGGAGGCTGAGGCAGGAGAATTGCTTGAACCCGGGAGGCGGAGGTTGTAGTGAGCCGAGATCACGCCACTGCACTCCAGCCTGGGCGACAGAGTGAGACTCTGTCTTGGGGGGAAAAAATATGTGGTTTTTTTTTTTTTTTTGAGACGGAGTCTGTCTCTGTCGCCCAGGCTGGATCGCAGTGGCACGATCTCGGCTCACTGCAAGCTCTGCCTCCCGGGTTCACGCCATTCTCTTGCCTCAGCCTCCCAAGTAGCTGGGACTACAGGCGCCCGCCACCACACCTGGCTAATTTTTTTGTATTTTTAGTGGAGACGGGGTTTCACCGTGTTAGCCAGGATGGTCTCCATCTCCTGACCTCATGATGCGCCCGCCCCAGCCTCCCAAAGTGCTGAGATTATAGGCATGAGCCACCGCGCCCAGCCCAGAATATGTGGTTTTAATGTGCTCTGATGAGTACTGCCAAACTTACTCCACAGAAAAGGCCTCCTCCTGAACATCTTCACCTGTGTTCTATTTAACCCGCAGCGATGCCTGGCCTGAGGGCAGCGTGCTTGCTTGTGGCATTTCTTTAGGATTTGCCACTTGTTCACCTGCCTCTTAAGAGCACTGTGCTCTGCCTGCATGTAAGGGCTCTTCCGGCAGGAATGAGGGGCTCACGGGGTTCCAAGGCTGGACACCACGGGCCAGAGCATGGTGGACAGCACACACGACCCGGGGCGGGAACCTCGGAAACTTACACAGACGGGGACCCCGCTCAGCCATTCCATGTGTGCTTTCACTCAGCAGAGTGCTTATTACAAACCCACGTGTACCTCCTTCCAGCTGGTTGCTTTTATTGTTACTGTCTTAAACTCCAAAGTTTTAAGTTGAATTTATTGAAACGTAAGAAAATGCTCAGGTCACACAGGCTTCCAGGTGAACAAACTCCTGCAACCAGCATGTGGGTCAGAGGCAAGTTCACATCACCCGACGCCCACGTGCGCCCTACCCTGTGACCCTCTCTCCCATCCAGGGCCCCGATGCCCACATGCCCTACCCTGCCTGTGACCCTCTCCCATCCAGAGTAGCCACCACCTTGGCCACCAAGCAGGGATGGAACTGGGGACGCTGTCTGGCGTCTGCTGTAGGACACTGTGCGAGCTCCATCTGTGCCCAGCATCCGTGGCAACCCCTCCTGCTGCTGGGCTGCTGCATGTTTGGCTTGGGTCATTTGCAGTTGTGTTCTGCTGTGGGTTGGGCGTGCTGTGGGTGTGGGCGTGCTGTGGGTGCGGGCGTGCTGTGGGTGCGGGCGCGCTCTGCTGTGGGTGTGGGCGTGCTGGGGGTGCGGGCGCGCTCTGCTGGGGGTGCGGGCGTGCTGTGGGTGCGGGTGCGCTCTGCTGGGGGTGCGGGCGTGCTCTGCTGGGGGTGCGGGCGTGCTGTGGGTGCGGGCGCGCTCTGCTGGGGGTGTGGGCGTGCTGTGGGTGCGGGTGCGCTCTGCTGGGGGTGCGGGCGTGCTGTGGGTGCGGGCGCGCTCTGCTGGGGGTGTGGGCGTGCTGTGGGTGCGGGCACGCTCTGCTGTGGGTGCGGGCGCGCTCTGCTGGGGGGGTTTGCATATTTAGGGTCCAACAGAACTGCTGGGTCGGGGTAAACATGTTTGGCTTTTTTAAAAAATTTGAGACAGAGTCTCGCTCTGTTGCCCAGGCTGGGAGTGCAGTGGCGCAATCTCGGCTCACTGCAAGCTCCACCTCGTGGGTTCACACCATTCTCCTGCCTCAGCCTCCCGAGTAGCTGCGACTACAGGGGCCCGCCACCACGCCCGGCTAATTTTTTGTATTTTTAGTAGAGACGCGTGTAAGCCAGGATGGTCTCAATCTCCTGACCTCGTGATCCTCCGTCTCGGCCTCCCACAGTACTGGGATTACAGGCGTGAGCCACCGCGCCCGGCCAACATGTTTGGCTTTAAGAGGAGCTGCCACACCCATCTTCCCAGCTGGGGACCAGCCCAGTCAGCAGCAGGGACACCCGTTCCCTCTTGACTCTTCCCGGTTATCTCCTGCCACTCAGGAGCCTGGGGTGGCTCCTCCCACTCAACACCCCTCCCTCCTCCTCCAGCCGAGGCCTCCCGCCTGCACCCCCCACCCCCTAACTCAGCTCATCATAAACTCATGAGCCGGGTCCAGGGTGCCAGGAATGCCACTGAGGCTGGCAGAGTCGTGAAAGGGAGTGGCAGGTGCTGCTCCACAAGGACAGTTGTCCACCCTCAACGAGGAGGGCTGCAGGGCAGCTGCTGACTGGCTGGTGGCCAGAGGACAGGGACAGGCAGCCACCCTCTTGCCATGACCACACCTGGGTCTCCCTTAATGTGGCTCTCGAGGGGCCGTTGAACACAGTGTTGAGAACTGCTGAGAAAATCACACCAAAGACAAACTACTCACGGATGCCAGTCACCACTCCAGGGTGAGGAGAAAGGGAACACATAGGCGGCAGCGTGACAAAATGAGTCCCAGCACACTACATCTGGTTTCGGGTTTTATTTTAGAATTTATAAAATTCCAGTGTCATCCATATTCATGAGCCTTTACACATGTTTGCATATAATCTCCAAATTCCAAAGTTAAGGCCAAGGGATGGATTGTAGCTATGGAAACAGATAACATGGAAGACATCCGACAAGAGGAAAAGCACACACACGCCTCACCCCGGCCTTATCCCTGCCCAGGGCTCTCCTGACAGCACGGAGGCTTCAGGGAGGCAGGCCTGGGGACAGTCATTTCATCACCCGTACAACCGCCACCCAAAGGAAAAGAGAGAGAGCCAAAACAGTTTAGGAAAGGGCTTGCATCTGAGACATCGAGTGACATACAGAGATGTGCAAAATTTGGTGAGAATTAAAATTTACCTTTGGGAGGGTAGGGGCCAGATGTTTTAGGACATTGTAGAAAAGAAAAAGACAGGAGGAACCTGCTGGGATGGAGATTGGAGGGAGCTGGAAGCAAGCAGCCAACAGGACAGAGTTCCAGAACTCACACAGATGGGGAAGAGGTGGCAGTCCCTCCCCCACTGGCCTCCCCCCTGGAGGTGGAGGGGACAGATCCCGCGAAAGGCGGAAAAGTGCCTTGCTTTCCTTCCCTGTTTCCTAAGCCATGGTCACCCTAACCGGTGAAGCTGGAGGAAATGTTCCTTCCGATCCGATTTACCATTCCTGTGAACAGGCCCGTTTAGGGCTGCCTGAGCAAATGGGGACTTGGCGAGGCAGCTGCAGCTAGACTTGGGCGAAGCCGTTCTGGGTCTACTCAGGAATTCCGGAGTCTGAGGATGACCAAGCTTGAGTTATTCAACTGATAGAAACACTGGGGGTGAGGTGTCAAGGCAGAAGCGACTGTCCCCAGGGAAGGGCTGGGAGATGGATGGGCGCCAGTCAGCTTTTCCGTAACTCAAATACCTGGGACAACTCGCCAGCAGCTCTGTCACCTCTGTGGGGGACAGAGACAAGGATGGGAAGACCAGAAAACCAGAGACTGGGGCCCTGTCCTTGGCCCTCACAGCAAGACACAGATGCCTCCCTCGGAGAGCAGGGGCTCTTGGCATCCAGTGGTGTGGTCTGCATTCTGCTCTACCTCATGCTCCAGGCCCCATGCCATCGTCTCTTGGCCCTGGACCATGAAAACTGCCAGTCACCCGGGACCTGCTCCTAGGGGCTGGCGTGCACATCTGGACGGCCTGTGGCTGGGGTGGGAGTGCCCACTGCCACTCTGGATGGGCCTGCTGGCCGCTGACCCACCTGTGCTGAGGGAGCGCGCCAGCCAGCAGCCTCCAGCTTTGGTACATGGCGCCCACCCCCAGCTCCATGGGAAACCCACAACCAGAAATGTCTCAATCAAGAGATGAGTGTGTGGGGTGGCACTAACTGCAGAGACCACGCCACGCCGGCTGAGGTAGAAAGAAGGCAACTGAACACACGGCATCGCGGGCAGGGGCTGCAGGTGGCGTGAAGGAGAGCCTAGCTGTCATCTAAGGCAAACTGTCCCCACTGAGGATAAGCCTATGGCCCTACCTCCCCCATCCTGTGCACGTCTCAATCACAGCAGACACTGACGGCCACAGGGGACCCAGATGGTGCCTACTGCCTTGCCTCCAGGCTCCACGCCCCAGACTCAGGCCGAGGGTCTGGCAGTGGAGGTAGGGGCAGGGACCCTTGGTGCTTTCAGACCCCATGGCAGGTAAAAATCGGGACTGCCTGAGAACCCAAGTCACCCTCTGCCTCTCAGATCACCCCCCAGCTCCAGGAACCCGCCCTCCTGCTGTCCGGAGCCAGGTCTTCCTTGCGGACACCTGTGCTGAGGCGCTTTGGCAGCTGGAGGAGGCTGACTGCACTCCCACCAACAGGACGGTCTGGGCCACGGGAAATGGGCAGGAGGGAAGTGGGAAAGGAAGAGGGCAAACGTTTGGCTTTTATAAAGTCAAGGACGTTTATTTCCTGAGGTCATGACACAGGAAGTCGAATCCTAGCCACAGCTGCGGAGCTCTGGTGATGAAGGTCAGAGTGCGGCTGACATGCCGGGTGGACCAGGAGCTGGAGTCTGTTATCTTAGCACGAATGCTCATGACCTTGGTTTAGTGTTAAACAGTGGAGCAGGTCCTGAGTGGGCAGCGCACAGCCAGGCCTGGAGGAGCGGCCGCACGCAGAGCCAGGCACTGGGCTCCCTGTGAGACCTCGGAAAGGGGGGAGAGCGTCAACAATTTACGAAGGGTCCAGCCGCTGGGTCAGATTGAGACAAACCATTGTGTGGTTGGGTTCGGGTCAGCAGGCTGGAGAGCTTTCTGGTTTTTGATCATTATCGTTTGGGGCCCCAAGGGAGGGTCTTGGGAGCCACCTGAGCCCCAAAGCTGGGAAATTCCTCAGAGCTGCTCATGTCGGGAGCCTGTGCAGAGAGAGGACACAGCTTCAGGAGGGGATGCTCCCCAACTCACAAGCAGCGTCCGACGCAGTTGCCACCCTTGGGACACCAAGCCCGCCTGCCTGCCCACCCTCCCTGGGACCCAGGAGGGCAGAAGCCCGCGTCTGACCTTCTCACTGCTGCTGGCGGTCCAGGGTGCGTCCCGTACCACAAAGCCTCTGGAAGGTGCCTTGGGCTCCTCGTGTGCCGGGGGTTTCATGTACACCTGCATCACCTCGCTGTCCACCACGTCGGCCAGCTGCAGGCAGAGGACAGGAAGACAGGGTCAGTCTGCCCAGCACCCCCAGCATCCCGCCCGCCTTCTCACCCCTGCACCTCGCTTGTCTCTGGAAACACAAGTGCCATCTTGTCCCCTGAAGCTCCTGGCTGGGCCTCAGGCCTGTGGACGTGCCAGGGTGCCTCCGGGCTCCAAGGCCCACCCAGACTCACGTATTCCTCCTCCAGGTTGAGGATGTGGTCAATGGCCTCCTCCACGTTCTCTGGGAGCCCCGTCACAGTGACACAGTTGGGGTCTGGGGCTCCGCTCTGTGGGAAGCGAATGTCCACCTGGAAGGAAGTACAACGGCAGATGAGGGGCTGTGAGCGAGGAAAAGGGTTAAAATTCTGTTTTTTCTAGTGAAGCATTTTCTGAGTTAGCAAGCATTTTAAAATCTGGTTTCAGAGTTGTTCTGAAGTCAGTCTCATCACCACACCAAGTTAGATGCGTCTTGGGAGCACCCTGTTCACAGCAGACAGAGGGCCGCAGCACGCACTGAACGCTCTTGCATGAAATTCCCACCCACAGAGGAGCTCGCCAGGCAACCGTCACGGGGATGCCCTAACGGGCCACCATGGTGGCGCTGCCTCTCACAGGCCATCGCCTGCACTGACCTGTGGTGTCCATGAGGACAGTCCACTGCCAGCCCTGGGGTTGTGGCCTCATCATCTTGAGGGGAAGGCCATGCCCTCCCCTTTCTTCTGGCCAGCCAGGCCCCCTGGTGAGAGGGATTCTCACCCACTGTGCTTCCAGCCGGCTCACCTTGAATTCATCCATGATTTTGCGAATGGCTTTGCCGCGGGCACCGATGATGCGGGCGTGAACACGGTGGTCCAGCGGGACGTCCTCAGAAACCATCTGCTCAAGTTCACCCACAATTCTCAATATAGCGTCCCTGGCGGCTTCTGTGTTCTTTTCATACCCTGTGATGGTAATTTGGTCCTGGGGCTAAAAAAGGAGAAAGCAGTCAGAAAAGGGGATTCCTTACTGGGATTCCTGGCAGGGGCAAGAGCCAGCCCCCACTGCTACAGGAAGCAGCTCCGGAGAGAGAAGGCAGAAGCAACGTAACAGCTGATTTAAAACAGAGATTAACCATGTCCACTCAGCTCCCGATGCTTCCCAAACTCTACCTGAAAGACAGTGAATTACAGGACGAAAAAGGACATTTGTCCTCAAAGACAAAGGAGAGACACTGACAGGCAAGAACTCTGGACTCAAGGACAGCGGGGCAAACACAAAGCCCCGGCCAGGTGCGGTGGCCTGTAATCCCAGCACTTTGGGAGGCCGAGACGGGCCGATCACGAGGTCAGGAGATCGAGACCGTCCTGGCTAACACGGTGAAACCCCGTCTCTACTAAAAATACCAAAAACTAGCCGGGCGTGGTGGTGGGCACCTGTGGTCCCAGCTACACGGGAGGCTGAGGCAGGAGAATGGCGTGAACCCGGGAGGCGGAGGTTGCAGTGAGCTGAGATCGCGCCACTGCACTCCAGCCTGGGCGACAGAGCGAGACTCCGTCTCAAAAAGGCCCAACCTAGAGACACCAGAGCAGCAGCCCAAGAAGCTTCCGTCCAGATTGAAGCAAAATGCCAGAGCGGGAGGCAGCAGCCCCACCCACACATGGCCCAGCAGAGTTGAGAGCCTCAGGCACCACCCGCGTGCTGCCAGGCACAGAACCTCACGAACAGAAGCACAGCTCACAGGAAAAAGCTGCCCTGAAGAAATGACTGCTCCACCCCACTTGGCTCATGGTGTATTAGATGGAATAGTCTAACTGCTAAATAATGACTTTTGTTTTAAAAGACGGAGTCTCACTCTGTCGCCCAGGCTGGAGCACAATGGAGTGATCTCGGCTTACCGCAACCTCCACCTCCTGGGTTCAAGATATTCTTTTTTTTTTTTTTTTGAGACGGAGTCTCGCTCTGTCGCCCAGGCTGGAGTGCAGTGGCCGGATCTCAGCTCACTGCAAGCTCCGCCTCCTGGGTTTACGCCATTCTCTCGCCTCAGCCTCCCGAGTAGCTGGGACTACAGGCGCCCGCCATCTCGCCCAGCTAATTTTTTGTATTTTTTTTAGTAGAGACGGGGTTTCACCGTGTTAGCCAGGATGGTCTCGATCTCCTGACCTCGTGATCCGCCCGTCTCGGCCTCCCAAAGTGCTGGGATTACAGGCTTGAGCCACCGCGCCCGGCCCAAGATATTCTTATGTCTCAGCCTCCCAAGTAGCTGGGATTACAGGCGCAGGCCACCACCCCTGGCTAATTTTTGTATTTTTAGTAGAGACGGGCTTTCACCATGTTGGTCAGGTTGGCCTTGAACTCCTGACCTCAGGTGATCCACCCGCCTCAGCCTCCAAGAGTGCTGGGATTACTGGTGTGAGCCACTGCACCTCACCTATAATGACTTAAAATTGGTAATTACATAGAATAGCAGAGGGAAATAAAGGGCAATAAGGGTGAGAGATTTAAAAGAGCTGAACTCCTGGGCTGGGAGTGGTGGCTCACAGCTGTAGTCCAGCTACTTGGGAGGTTGCAGCACGAGAATCACTTCAACCTGGGAGGTGGAGGTTACAGTGGGTCGAAATCGCGCCACTACACTCCAGCCGGGGTGACGGAACAAGACTCTCTCTCAAAAAAAAAAAAAAAAGAGCTAAACTCTCAAGATCAAGATTAGAAATTTAAAAATGTACTTGGAGAGAGAAGAGGATGTGGGAGCCGGAGGAGGCAGGGTGCAGGTGGGCCCTCCTGGCCTGGCTGGTGTGTGTGTGACTCAAAGATCCAAAAGGAAACAAGAAGCTGGGGAGAAAGAAGGGGAAGGTGAAGCCACGGAAAACCCTGGGCAGCATGCCCACCGTGGGAGTGAGGCGTGGAGGGGCCTTGCTGCCAGAGGGTCTGCTGACTGTTTCTGGTCACCAGCACAACGTGGTCACCAAGGCTTGCTCGTCTCCCACTGTGGGCAAGGCTGTGCTGGACACGTCTAGGAAGCAGACACCCCAGCAGGATGCCAGGGCCAGGAAAGACCAAGCCTGGGAAGGCCATGTGTGTGCAAGAGGGAGCCAGATAGACATGGGGGTGTTGGGTGGAGCTGCCCTGCATGCCAGGTGGCAGGGCCCAGAGAGGGGATGAGGCTGCCTTTCATTTTGTTCTGAGCGAAGCAGGAGGCCACAAGAGCCAGTGGCAGGGGGTGGCACTGCAATTTGCAGGAAGTAGCAAGAAGAGTTTACTAAGGACCATCCGGCAAGCACAACGGTGTTCACAGACGGGGCTGCAGAGAAACGTCCACCTGACCCCCCGAGCCCTTGGGAGCCTCAGAGAGGCCCAGAGCTACACCTGGAGGCACCACTGATCAAGGACCCAGCTGGAGCTCCTGCTCATTTTCCACAAGGGGACACAGGAGAAAATGCCCCAGGCCCTGGATGATACATGGTGCCAGAGACCTCACCTATCCAGCAGGTGCCGAGACACAGCCCAAACCTCAAGCCAGAATCAGGTCCTCAGAGACTCGTCACTCTCAACTTGGCCCTCGAACCCCCATCTAGGCACATCTGGTTATTGCTCCCAAGTCACGGCAAAGGTCAACAAGCGCCTCTGCCCCAGACGCGCTCCAACCGAGGCTCTCACCTGGTTCCCATCGTCCTTATCAGGAAACTGGATGTTCACGTCATGCTCCAACCGGATTTGGGTAATCACTGCCCCCTTTCTCCCAATAATCTTGGGATGGTATTTGGGGTCTACAGTGACACTCAGCTTAAAACTCCTTAAAGCCTACAAATTAAAGGAGCAAGAATGAGGCAAAGAACACAGAGCTTTTTGGTCTTAAGCTGACCCACCGTGACCCCATGCCCCCTTCTACCCTGGTCATTGGACAGCAGAGATGCTGCAGTGTTCTGTAACCCATGGTCCGGAATGGTCTGCCGTTTCTCGGGTCCGACCCCTGCCACCTTCCACTGTCTGCTAATGGCGAGAACCAGGGAACTTGGCTCCTCCACAAGGAGGTCTATAAATCCTTCAAAAGAGGGCTTGCGGCCACTTGTGAGGGTCGTACTCGGGAACTGACAGAGCGGGCAGTGTGATGAGCTTGGGGCCCTACCCTCCTCATTTGTCAAACAGGTCTGATGGATATGCATAGAAATGCTCTGGATCTTTTTAGGGCTGGGGCAGAGGCAGACCAAGAAGAGGGGGCAGCCACAGCCCCTGAACACCCAGGGCCAAAGGCTACAGGTATGATTGGGCTGCAGGACAGAACCCGGAGTCCACGCAGGGGTACACTGAGACTGTGTGAGGTTCACGAGCTCCACCCCATCCACCAGACTCGTGCTGATGGCAGGAGTGGAAAGCCAACCCCTCAGCAAGCCATCACCCACCTGGCGCAGCTGGCTCCAGTTTCCAGAACCCCCGCTCCCGTCTGCAGCGCTGCTCCACTCACACAATCCTCCACACACCAGCCCTGCCAGAGGCTGGGGGCTTTCATCCCTGCTTACCAGGAAGTCACTTGCCCTTTGACCACCCTGTGCTAGAGGTCAGTGGGGGTCCCCTGATGCGCGTCCTCACTACATGGCACATGCCTGGGGGGTCTCTCGCAACCCGGACCTTTCCTGTAGGTCTGAGGTACCTTCTGATTTGGTTGTAAGAGGAACTGCAAATTTACACAGAAGTCCAACTTTGTCACTTTTACATGAAAAAGAGAAAGGTGCCATGCTCTTAGCTAGTTCCACAGCAAAACCTCTGGATGCTGACTACATCCTGGCACTGCCTGCGTCTCACCTCCAGCCACCCAGATGTAACTGGGATTCTGGGATCTCGAAGAACTGCCCTAGATTCTGACATGTACCCAGAGCTGAGCACCATGGCTCCAGGCAGCGCCCTGGCCATCTCCTGCTCACCCGGTCCTCCTGCTCAGCCTGTAGCTCCTTCACACGCTCCAGCAGTCCAGCCTTGGCCCGGTCCAGATTTGCAGCAAGGCCCGTGATGGCGATGATGTCAGACTGCAGCTCAGGTGCTGGGACATGTATGTTCACCTACGTGAAGAGGGGCTGACTTGATGTTTGGGGCCCCAGAGAACAGGAAGAGTCCCTTGGCCCTGGGACCCAGAAGGAATGAGAGGGAAGCCCACCCGCCATGAAGGAAGCCAGTGCTCAATCCGAGCAGGAGGAGGCAGAGTCAACAAGAGGCTGAGAAAGGACACTGGCACTCAGGAGAGGATGCGACAGGCCACTGCTGTGACATGGCCTCCCGGGAAAGGGGTCTACCTCAAACTCGTCCATCATCTTGCGGATCCCACTTCCTTTCTGCCCAATAACATAACGGTGAAGGTCAAAGGGCACCTCTACTTCGATGGTGACGGGAACCAATGCCTGCATGGAGGATGGTCATGGTTAGGCCACGGGAGCTGGGAGATGAGTGACCTTGTAAGCTCAGCCACGGGGCTCCATGAAACACAAAGCAAACAGCCCTCTGACAACAGCAATGGACCCCACCTGACATGCCTCCAGGGCCTTTAACTCAACAGAAAAGAATGAGAAAAGATTTGCATTAGGATAACGCTGACAGACAAAACTTCCAGACCCTTCACTGAAGCCTACCCTCCTGAATTACAGCAGCCCCTTCAGGCCCACGTAAAGAGAGGCCCTGACTGCTGGCACATCCCTGGGGTCAGGACGACTTTGACCGACACCCAAGAGGTGTCACAAGAGACCCTCGGACCGCTGCTCGCTTTCCCTGCCCTGTCTCCCCCACCACCCTTCGCCTCCGGAACCTGCTCTTTCTTGCCACAGCATTTACCATCACTTGCCACAGGATATATCTGTGTTGACTGCTTGTCTCTCCACTGCAACGTGAGAACTATTTTTGTGCTGTGGCACCGCAGCACTGAGAGCAGCATCCAATCTGCAGGTGGTTCTCAACACTGACTGCACACAAGGTGAGCTAGGCCTGATGATCCCCACTCACGTGGGGGGAGACACTGCAGCTGGAGGTCACATTCAACCCCCTGCAACTGAGACCCTTCCACAGCCCCCACACCCACCATGGGCCTGAGAGGCCGGATCCCCAGCTGTCCCAGAAAGGGGCTGTAGAACCCGGAGGCTTGGTGAAGGGAAGTGGCCTCCCCCAACTCTGTGTCCAGCCGAGGAGCACAGCCAGACAGCCCGTGCGCACGTGGCAGGAACAAGATGGGTAGCTCCACTGCCACTGGGCAACCACCCATCCCATCCAGGCCATGCCTCTCCCCAGGTGCCTGCTGACTGGGCCTTGGCGGGGGTGCAGGAGGGCACATAGACACATACCTCCAGGGCTTCCTTGGCAGCCTCACACTTTTCTTTCCGGCCGGAGATGATGATGATGTCACACCTCCTTGGAGAGCCAGGGTCAGAATCTTTGGCCTCTCTCCCCTCCCCAGCTTCGTCCCCATTCTCCTGGACAACTGGCTCTACACTGTGAACTAGAGAGAAAGGGGAAAGGGGACAGCTCACAGCTGCTGGAAGAGACCCCATGCCTTATTCAGAATGCACACGTCTGAGGCACCTGCTGGGTGCTGGGTGGTAAAAGGGAGGGGAGACCGCTCCTGTCCTTCAAGAGGTCTTGGTCTGGGCAGGGAGAGCAGATAGGTCGTCCCCACAGCAGCCTCAAAGGGGGCTCCCAGACCTGCGGGGACACTGAAGGCTTTGCAGGGGGGGCCGTGAGCTCTGTGTCTCCCTTATTCACCTTGAAAATGAAGCTAACAGCAACTACAGCAGAGGCTTCAGTGAGATCAGATGAGTTAATTCATGGGAGGAACCCAGGGCAGGCCCACTGCACATGTGGGGCTTGATTGTGAGGCAGGGCTCATCAGGGAAGGTGGCTAGCATGCAGAGAGGCAGTGGGAAGCGGGTGAGAGGTCTAGGGGAGACAGAAAGGACAAGGCCAAGGTAAACCTGTGCCAGCTCCTTATGCCAGAAAGCGAGAGCCCCAGGAGTGAAGGGGTGTGAACAGGACACAGAAAGCAGCTGGAGGGGCTCCCACAGACGACGCTGGGACACCACATGTGTACCAAAATAGACACCACAACAATAATTATCACTAAGACAGAACCCAGGAGGTGTATGATGTAAATAAACGAGCAGGAGGCCAGACAGACGCCCGCCTAAAATCAAGGGTGATCCTGGGGCGGGGGGAAGTAGGCAATTCTGAAGGAGAAAAACTGGCAAATTTGAATACTGATAACATGTTAGATACTACTGTTATATAATGTTAGATCTGATTCCAATAAATCTGCTAGAACCATGCAAGAGAATGTCCTTGTTCTACGAAAATACCCACCATGAATAAAGGGACATGTCTAAAAATTACATTCAGAAAAAAAAACATGTGTAAAAGGTGAGAAGTTGAGAAAAGAAACTGGTGCCACAGGAGGTGTCTACACTATTCTGTGAAACTTAATCAGGACGTGTCTACGCTGTTCTGCGAAACGATCAGGACGCGTCTACGCTGTTCTGCGAAACGATCAGGACGCGTCTACGCTGTTCTGTGACGCTATCAGGACGCGTCTACGCTGTTCTATGCAACGATCAGGACGCGTCTACGCTGTTCTGTGCAACGATCAGGACGCGTCTACGCTGTTCTGTGACGCTATCAGGACGCGTCTACGCTGTTCTGTGACGCTATCAGGACGCGTCTACGCTGTTCTGCGAAACGATCAGGACGTGTCTACGCTGTTCTGTGAAACGATCAGGACGTGTCTACGCTGTTCTGTGACGCTATCAGGACGCGTCTACGCTGTTCTGTGAAACGATCAGGACGCGTCTACGCTGTTCTGTGACGCTATCAGGACGCGTCTACGCTGTTCTGCGAAACGATCAGGACGTGTCTACGCTGTTCTGCGAAACGATCAGGACGTGTCTACGCTGTTCTGCGAAACGATCAGGACGTGTCTACGCTGTTCTGTGAAACTCTTATCAAGATGTGTCTATACTATTCTGTGAAATTCTATCTAAATCAAAGTTTTAAATAACCACTGAAGTGGAAAAGCTAGACGGAGTACAGTATGAGTTTATTAGTTTCCTAACTCAAAACAGCCTGTATTCTCAGGAAAACAAAGGGGCTTGACTGGCTGTGTGTGACATGCGTCCTGGATGCCCAGAGAATGACAGTATGTGAATTCAGCAAGCTGCAGGGCCACCTGCCGCCCACACAGCTCAACCAAGCCTGACACACACAGTGGAAAGCAGACCTTTCGTTTCACAAACGCAGAGCAAGTGAGAGAGCGGCAACCCACCCACATCCCACAGGTCGCCTCCCCACCACCAGGTGCAGGAGCAGAGCTGGGGGCAAGCAGGGTACCGAGAGCCAGATGCCCTCCTAGAGGAACTGCCGGCCACTTGGATGGTGCCTTCCGGCCAGCCAGAGGCTGCAGCTGCCTGCCTCACAGGGGACACCCCACAGTGAAGGGAGGTGTGGAGGAGGAAGCTCTCCAACAGCGCTCGTGCGATCCAAACGATGTCATGAGAATCACTGGGACTGAACTCGGGGCACCCGAGGATGAGGCTGCACGCTCCTCATCACCTTGGGACTCGCTACCTTGTGTGTTTCTAGGACATGTGAAGGTCACCTGGTCATTCTGTCAATAACTGACACAGCCCATCTTTTAAAGGCCAGGGAGTGACCCTGAATCTCTGGAAGCCCCCAGAATACACAGATAGTTTTCCAGCAGAGACAGGAAAGCGCCTCACCAGTATGTGCGACAGCTCCGCCTCTCACGTGGGAGGCACCGCTATTAACAAGCAGAACAGGGCTAATGGGGGACCCACCTGGGTTCTCCTCTCTGTCTGGGAATTTAATTTGAACATTGAAATCCCGAGTAATCTGCTGGATTCTGGAACCTTTGGGGCCCATGACAGACCGATGGAATTTCTGGGGTATAGCACATTCTAATGTCACCTGAGCTTCCTGGAGGGAGGTACACAAAGAAAAAAAAAACAACAAAGATTAAATTCTTTCGGGCCAGTTTTACATAACTCTTCACACCACCTTCCTTCCTGTTCTCTACAGCCACTTGGCACAGATGCTCCCCTTCTCCTGAGTCCAGGGCTCCAGGCGCAGTGAGGACGGAAGGTAGCAGGACAGGTCTAAGGGGGTGGGCCTCCTCTGAAATGTGCCCCAGAAGGCCAGCTGCCGTCCCTGGAGGGTGGCCAGTTCAGCCAAGGGAGTGGGACCTCCTGGGGTAGCCTCTGACTCCATGAGGATGCAACAGACTTGATTATCAGGGAAAGGGCACCCAAGGCCCTGGCAGGTGAGTGACCTGGAGGGGGCACTCTAAGGACTGCTTTAGAAAAAGACCAGTGTCTTCTCGTGACTTCCTGTGGATTCACGTGGATGCCCGCAAATCGATTTTCTTTCCTTCACAGAGGGGAGGAGTGAGCTGGCCCCTCGGACTGCATTGCCATTTTCTCTGACCCCTTACAGACTGCATTTTCTTTCTTTCTCTTGCTTTCTTTCCTCTCTCTCTCTCTCCTCTCCTTCTCTCTCTTTTTTTTTTAAAGTGGTTCTCACAGGCAGAATTCTCACCATCTATCAGGAAGGAGGCCAGACAGGCTGAGGAAACAAGAGCAAGCACCCGAAAGCCCCTTCTGAAGCCTTCCGGGGCCGTATGAGGGAGTCACCTGCCTGCCGGGTGGAGGGAACACCCATACATGGCTTTGGTGAGTGGCCACTGGGGGTGAGAACCCGTCCCTGAGCACCCAAGTGCCTACCAGGTCCTCAATGATCTCCTGAATGCGTTTCTTGGCTGCCTCCACACAGTCCTTGGCGCCCTTGAGAGTGACTTTGTCGCTCTGTGTGCCAGAGCGTGGGAAACTGACCATCACCCCACCATACTCTTCAGCAATCTCCCGCAAGACCTGGCCTCTCCGGATGACAAAGTGGCGGTGGTGCTTGGGGTCCACCAGCATGGAGTCTTCCACCACATTATCCTGCAGTGTTAAGAAGAGATGGAAGATAAGCCACCGCACCATGGCCCCGCAGAGTCGGCCGCCGAGGCCCGCTCCCTACCAGGTTTTGGATCAAGGCCTCCAGCTCCTTCTGTGCCTCTCGGACGGCGTCCTCCTTTCCAATGATGGTGATTAGGTCCTGGTCCTTGTCCTCAGCCGCGGGGAAGATGACGCGTGCTCCCGTGCTGTCACGCACCTTACGAATTTTGCCGCCCCCCTTGCCGATGAGGAATTTGTGGTATTCTGGCTTGGCACGGATGTCAACGGTGAAACTCTTGGTTTGCTGCAGAAACCAATCCCGCCCTGTTAGCCTGACACCACATGCCTGGACCACAGTGAGGAAGACGAGGGCCTGACGGGCAGCAAGGTCAGGCTCCGCTTACATTGTCATCAGTGTCCTGATGTTGCACCAATATCCCCAAAATGGGGCCAGCACACCCTACTGAATAAACAAGATAAATACCCAGACAGACCGCACACATACTTCTCTTCCACAACAATCAGATGCTGGTGGTAATGAACACATAGGCTTAGAACCCTGGTCCTGCCACTTACAAGCACTGACCAAACTTCTCCAAGCCATTTTTGATCTGCACAGGGGGAGAAGGGAGCAGCGTGCTGCACGATGTGTTGGCAGAGTGCACGTCCCGGTGTGCCCAGCAGAGCAGGAAGTAAGCTGCCCAAGAGGCTCGCCCCGTGCTCCCACTTTTCTACCTGCTTCCAGACCAAGCGCACACAAATCTGGGCCAGGCTTCCTCTCCTCCCACGAGTGCTACAGATCAGCCCCCACAAAACCAGCCACTCCCCAAGCTCAAGCTCAGAGGGACACAAGCCAACCAAGGCTATAGTTAGAGACCAGCCCTCAGAAGCCTCATGTAGCATGACACCCTTGTGTGGCAACAAGAAATGAGGGTCCTCGAAAGGCCCTGGACACTGTACTTGTGGACACCAGTACCTCTGGCAGACTCACGCAGGGGAACACAGAGAAGTGTGCTGCTCTACGTGACTCAGATCCACAAGGATAGCTCTTGCCTTTCTCTGGACCCAAGACCCGGCCCGCAAGCAAGAATACCAAAGAAAAATGTGCTAGCATAAAAATATTAAATAGCAACTTTGCTATCTTTTAAGTGCAGGTTTCACCAAATACCACCTAGAGACTCTGCTGCTTTTCAAAGACACCCAGGAATAGCAGCATTAGTCAAAAATCAGGCAATGAATTAGGCAAATCCACTCTAGCAATATGGTAAAAGACAAACTACCAAACTTACCCCAGAAATGCAAGGCTGGTTAAACATAAAGACAAAAAAATCAATCTAATACAATCTAACGACAACAACAAAAAAAGACAAGAAATATGAGGCTCCAGATTAGAGAGAAACACAACTCCACAGACCACGTGATTGTTACATATAAAATAAGAATTCACAAAAAAGTGACTGGCACTAACATACATGAGCTTCATTTAGCAGTCTCATGAAAGCCCACTACAAAAATCACAAGCACTTCCACCTGCTAACAACTGGAAATGGAAAAAAAGTGCCATTTATAATAGCACTAAAAGAATGACAGCAGTTAGATCTGCTAAGTCGAACATAAAAATGTGCAGGATCTGTATGCTAAAAATTATAAAGCACCAATGAAGAATCACAGACCTAAAAAACATGGAGAAACGACTGAGTCAAGACTGCCAAGCTGTCAGTCCTCACCCCAGCCTCATCTTTTGATTTAACACAACCCCAATCAAAGCATGAAAATGCTTTTTTCCTACAAACTGACAGGCTAATTCACCAAGGGATGTAGAGCAGCCAGTGGAGAGGGCTTACGCTGTTGATTTCTAGACTTCCCATAAATCTGGTGTTACCAGAAGAGCCTGGAAACATATCCACAGATAGGCTTTGACACAGGGACAACAGCAATTCAATGGGCAATCTTTAGAGGTGATGAAAATGAATTTTGATTATTGTGGTCACATGTCTGCATGTTAATTAAAACTCAACTATACCTGAAGAATGGTCAATTTTACTGTAAATCATACTTAAAAGACAAAAGCACCCCAAAGCCAGTAAGCCAAAGAGCATCGTTTACATACTGTATACATGAGCATCTGGACCTGGAAAGGCCCTCCAGGGACAGCAAAACCAAGAGGTATAAAAAGTATATTATAGAGCTGTTTTCTGACCTGCCACAAAGGGAGGGCACTTAAGACTTTCCACCGTGAGAAGACAGAACACTGTAGTGAGGACCAGGCCTGCTGCCAAGAGTCATGCTCCCTCCCCATGCTCACCTTCTCCTCCGCCAGATGCAGGAGCTGCTTCTTGGCCTTCTCCACATCCGAGGAAGGGCCCCTGATAACAACGGTGTCGCTTCCTGAACCTTCCACGGGAAAGTGAATGTGGACCCCGCCGCACTCCTCCATGATGGAGCGGATCAGACGGCCCTTGGTGCCAATCAGGGAGTTGTGCAGCTTGGCAGGGATGGAGACCTCTACCTCGGCTATGTTGGCCTGAAACCAAACACACAACAGGAGGGGGAAGTCACATTTTTGTGGCAAAAAGGGCAGAGGAAAAGATAAACTATCATCTTTGGTGGTGATGAACACACAGGCTTAGAACCCTGGTGCTGCCACTTACAAGCACTGACCAAACTTCTCCAAGCCATTTTTCATCTGCACAGGGAGAGGAGGGAGCAACGCGCTGGATAATGTGTTGGCAGAGTGCACGTCCTGGGGAGAGTGGGGTGTGCCCAGCAGAGCAGGCGCACTGGGAGGTGTTTAACTCAACAGGACCCAGTGTCCTCGTGGACGTGTGTTGGGTTGGAGGGCAGGAGCGTGGTAATTTCAGACACACATAATGCTCTTCTTCAGTCAACTCTCCGGCTCTGCCAGAGGTGGGTCCATATGCCTATGGATGAACTTTTCCTATTAAAACCAAAGGTTCTGCTTTCAGCCAAGATGCAATACCAGGGACTGGACTGAACTTACTGCCTAATGGTGATTTTCACGACCCTGGAGACAGGAAACAAGGTGAGCCCTACAACTGCCCCAAGTTGCTGCTACAGTACAGGAAGGTGAGGAAACGGAACCATCCAAGATAGCAAGAACAGGAGGTCAGAGCCCAAAGAGACTGGCATCGAGAACCTCCGAGATCTGGAGACCAGCCACTCATATATTGACACACGAGAGGAAATCACCTTGGGCCTGGGAAAGAATCCCCAGAAGGATCACAGGAGAAACAGTGCCTGCAGCTCAGCTGGGGCCTGGTCCAGAGCCGTCCTCAGCAGGTTCAACTTTCTGGGACATGGAGTATAGTACTCAGAAGCATCTTACCTCAGCAGTGGAAATATTTGGACCTGAACTAAATACTGCTCTGATCCTCCCTAATAAACTTTAAAAGCAAGTCCTAAAAGGAGCAAAATGTTTCAGAGTAACTTCACAAAGCCAAAAAAAAAATGCAGAGGAATACAAAAACACCCTCATTAAGAAACACCAGAAATGCAAAGAATAGGGGGAAAACCCACAACGAGGAAAATAAAATAGAAAACCACCCAGAAATGACAGTGTTAGAATCAGCCAGCCAAGGACAGTAAAACAGGTATTTAACTGTATTGTCTATGGCCAAAAGCAGAAAGACTGAACATGTTAAGAACTAAAAATACAGAAGATACTAATTCAGACTGAACTTCTAGAGAAGAAAATAACGTCTAAAATGAAAATTATATTAGACGAAATTAGGCAGATTAGAACACTGCAAAGAATTAATGAATTTAAAGAAACTCATGGAGAAAACCAATATGGCCCCCCCCCCCCACTCAAATAAACAGAGCACAAGTAGAAGACAACTAAGACCCCGGTCACTAGACTCCCTGATGGGGAGACAGCAAGGAGCTAACAGAAAAAAATACTCACAGTGACCAAAAATTATCCACATTTGATGAAATTCTGAACACACATATTCAAGAAGCTTAATAAACACCAAGCTAAGAAACATGAAGAAAACTACACAAAGACACATCCTAACTTGCTCAGACGGTGGTAAAATCCTAAAACCAGCTAGAGGGAGGTTTGTCATGGACAGAGGAACAAAGCCGGGGAGGCGTCAGCTTTCTCATCAGGAACAACAGAAGACAGCACTGAAGCCAAGTCTTGAAAGGAAAAACCTGCCAACCTAGAAACCTTTATGCAGCAGAAACATTTTTCAAAAGTGAAGGAAAAAAATACTTTGAGACATACAAAAAGTGAAGGAATTCATTATCAGATACACACTACAAGAGATGTTAAGTGTTATCTTTCAGATAGAAGGAAAATGAAGACAAGCAGCACACCAAGAAATGAAGAGCTCTAGAAATGGCAACTGTGTGGATAATACATACATTTTTTCATATTACTTAAACCTCTTTAAAAAATAATGGATTTTTTTAAAGGTTAATAATGTAAACGGTAGACTGAAAGCCAACCATATAAAATCATCACATCGTGGTGACTAAGCACATGGGGATGGTGGCAGTTATTGTTTAATGGGTGTAGTTTCTGGGTAAGATGATGGGAAATGCTCTGAAAACGGACAGGGTGATGGTTGCACAACCTTGTGAATGTACTCAGTGGAGTTAACCATTCAAAAAGGATTAAAATGATAAAATTCTGCTATGTATATTTTACAATTGAGAAAAAAATTACAGTAAAAAAATTACAGTAAAAGCAATTTAACCATGTGTTAAATATATGTAATAAATATAAGTATGTGATATATAACATACATATAATCACAAATGTAATTAAATGCAAACATCATAACTTTTTTTTTTTTTTGAGACAAGGTCTGGTTCTATGGCCCAGGCTGGAGTGCAGCAGTGCAATCTCAGCTCACTGCAACCTCCACCTCCCAGGCTCAAACCATCCTCTCCCCTCAACCTCCTGAATAGCTGGGACTACAGGCATGCAGCACCATTACTGGCTAATTCTTTTTGTAGTTTTAGTACTGACGGGGTTTTGCCCAGGCTGGTCTTGAACTTGTGAGCTCAAGTGATCTGCCCACCTGAGCCTCCCAAAGTGCTGGGACTACAGGAGTGAGCCACCATGCCCGGCCACAAACATCATAATCTAAAAAGCAGAGATAGATTTAATGTAAAAAGCAAGCTGCCAAAAAGATACCCACTTTAGTATCATATAAAGTAGGCCAGGTGCAGTGGCTCACACCTGTAATCCCAGCAGTTTGGAAGGCCAAGGTGAGAGGATCACTTGAGCTTAGGAGTTTGAGACTAGCCTGGACAACATAACAAGACCTCATCTCTACTAACTGCAAAAAAAAAAAATTTAGCCTGGTGCGGTAGCATGCGCCTGTGGTCCCAGCTACTTGGAAGGCTAAGGTGGGACGACTGGTTGAGTCTGGGAAGCCAAGGCTGTAGTGAGCCATGACTGCACCACTGCACTCCAGCCTGGATGACAGCCAAGACCTCATCTCCAACAAAATTTTAAACATGGGGAGGGGGGAAAAGATAACACAGACTTCGGAGCCAAGCACACTACCAGGGAAAAGGCATCATTTTATAATGGCACAGATTACATACATTATGAAGGAGAGGTAACATCAGTATTGACAGCAAAAGGCTAATGCAGGACTATTCTAAAAAAACTTCATGTTAATAAATTTGACAACTTGGAGAAAACAGAAAACCCCTTGAAAGACACTAATTACCAAGTACACACAAAGAAACAGATGATCTATCCATACAGTGTAATATTACCCTGAAATAAAAAAGGACAAAGCAATGATATAGGTGACCACACACACAAATGTCAAAACATCCTGCAAAGTGAAAGCAGATGGGCCCAACAGAGTAGATGTTATGATTCCATTCACACAAAAGTGTAGACAATCCAAAAGCATCTACGGTGGCTGAAAGCAGACTGGCGGTTGCCTGGGGATAGAGAGGTGCGGGTGAGGGGACTGTGGTTTTAAGGAGCTGCCAAGTGGGATGGAGGGAGACTGTAAAACAAAATGGCATGGGACATTTTTGGGGTGATGGTGGGGATGATTTCATGGATGTATACAGATGTCAAAACTATTAAATTGTACACTACAAATATGTACAATTTACTGCATGTCATTTTTTTTTTAAAGGAAAGAAAATACCATAAATACCTTCAGATAAGATTTTCAGGTAACAAAAAGAAAATGTCTAATAAGACAAGTGGCCATGTCAAACGTTACTGCTGCAGGTCCAGGTAAGTAAGCGCCATGAGAGACAAAGGCAGAAAACTGCTGACCAACTCAGCAGCAGCTTGGATTGAAAGCTGCAACGTGCTGCAATCTTCCACATCTGCCATCTGAGTCCGTGCTGGCCCAGTGACCCTGGCGTGACTCAACCCCAGGCTCAATCTTAGAGGCTGTTAGAGATTTTACTGGAGGATCTCCATTAGAAAACATCTCCCATTACCAGGTCTTTCTGAATAGACAGAATCCTGCTCCGGGCAGCTTCGCAGTTGGCTCGCTTGCCTGTGATGATAATGGTCTCTGAATTGCTATTCTCTGCTGGAAGGTCGATCTTGGTATTGCTTTCTTCACGAATCTACAAAAGAGAGATCACCATGAGAAGCTGACTAGAGCCCTCCCGAAGTTGAGACACAGTTGAGCACAGGGCTAGAAGTAAGGAAGAGTCCCTCCTAGTCTAAAACCAAAAGGGTGCAGGGCTACAGGGGACACAGCAAGAAGCAGCAAGATGCAGGGGACAAGCTATCACCTTTTTAATGTTTGCGCCTCCTTTCCCAATGATGTTCTTGTGAAACTGTTTGAAGATCGGAACAGAAATTGAATAGCTATTTTCCACCTTAAAGACAAAAAACACAGCCCGATTCACCACCTGCGCTAGAGAGTGAAATAGAGTAACCCTTCCACCCCTAAGGGTAGCATGAACACGACAGGGCACTGGCATTTGCAAATAAACCTTCAGGGGTTTGTCATGAGAGTACGTAAAAGATCACTTGCCCAACAACTAACTTATCTTGCAAATTACAGTCAGTCGACGCAAGTCCACTTTTTGGCTAAGAGAGAGTTCATGCCCCATGCCAGGATCAGAGCTGGCTGAGGAAGAGGCTCAGAACACATGGAGACAGCACGGACCCCTACGCTCTGGGCAATTCTGCACTCGGCAGTGATGTGACAGCAGCTCACAGTGCTGGAGTCCCTCACCATCGCCTCTCCCAGGGCAGCCATCAGCTAAGGTGAAGCCCACGGAAATACATGGCCGCCTATGGCCTTCTCATCCACTGCTCGCTACACTTTCTAAACCTGTTCCCACTTCAGTTTTTGAGAAAGATAATAAATCAGTATATGACTCATTTCACCTGTTATACCTCTCATCTTACTGGATGGGACAGTTTCTCTAAGTATCTGAAGACTCCTCAAGGAAACAAGGTAACTGGGCATGAGAAAAGCAAATCTCCCCACCTGAATTGCAGTCTTAACAATGGCTGCCAATCTAAACATCCAGGTATTAAGTGAGAAGCTGTCACCACTTTGTCCCAAGTCCCTGGATGGAAGCCCAGCCCAGTTCCTATGTGCTTTCTCCAAAGCAGGGGTCCTGTGGGGGTCAGGACTTCTGACAGGACACACGCCCCACCCACCACAGGTGCTGTCATACAAGAAAGGATGTAAAACACCCCTACCAGATCTGCCACCATCTTCTGCATGTATTTTGTGCACTTTTCCACCTCATTCTTGGGTCCTCTGAGCTGGACAATGTCACTTTTTTGTGCTGGGTCTGGAAAGTTGATGATGACCTAGAACAAATCATGGGGAGACTAAGTTCAAGTACGAGAAAGGTCATATATCCCAAACATCAAATATTCCTGAAGTGTGACTTGGACCACTCCTAGAGAGTTACAGAATGTCTCTGGGAAACTTTACCTCTGGGAATTTATCACGAATTTCACGGATCCGTTCACCCTTCTGCCCAATGATTGTGCGATGAAATCTTTGCTCAATGATTAGATCCTTGGTACGCTCATTTTCCTAAAAATACAATTAAAGTAGATGTCATTTATCACAAGCATGGTGAGCAACTCCCCGCTGACACAAGGGGACACCAGGGAGCCCTGGGCGCAGTCCTTCACAGAGCAGGTGAAGTGGTCTCCAGGTGGCACCTCGTAGCACCCCTGGGAGCAACCAGCCGTTAGAGTGCACAGCGCATGGTGAGTGCTCTCGCCAAGCATCGCCACACTCCGCCACACTGGCTGCGCGCCACTTTCCTCCACAAAGTCCAATTACGGAACTCACTGTAGGACCCTTCAACCGAAAGTGCCATCATGACAGCGGCAATTACCAAAGCAGTTCAGCGAGCACTTCTGCTTTAACAGGTGCTACAGGGGAGGCCCAGCTCTTCCCATATGGCTCTCAACTTCTTCAACAGGCCCATTAAAATGTCAGAAGAAATACAGAAGAATAAGCGGAGCTGGAATCCAGGGAAGAACACCATCAGCCTACCAAACGTTCCCGAGAATTGTCAGAGATTCTGGACCAAACGGCTATTGGCTGACAGAGAAATAAGGGCTCAGCAGTCAGGAAGGGCACAAAGCAGCCAGGACCACAGACCTGGGCTGGAGGCCAGGCTAAGAGGGAACCTGGGATATGAGACTGGGGAAATGAGCACCGGGAAGGCCACAAGCAGTGGGAGGCTGCATCACACCCTGGATTGCAGCTCAGGGATATAAAAGAGGTCTGCCAATTTGAGATTCCTCATGTGGGTACTGGGGTGAGGTGAACAAAGAAGCCCCTAAGCGAATGGACAGGAACCCTGGGGCATGTTCCTCACACAGTCAGGACGAAGGGCTGCTGCAGGCACTCACGCAGTCTTTGACTTCTCTGGATACTCAAAGACACCCAGAGACTTTCAAGTGTGGGCATCTGACTCACAGAAGCAAGGGTGCTCACAGCTTGGCATAAGCATGTATGAAACGTCGGGGAGCCCAGAGCAGTGCAGTGCTTCTGCCAGGTGGTAGAGAGCAACAGCCCCCACTTCAGGTTTGCAGTGATCCTCGAGTTTGGCCTTACATGAGAACCACCTGGGATGCCTTTGAGAATCCAGAAATGTCTGTCACAATCTCTGGAGATGGTACCCAGGCATCTGGGAACCCAGGGTGTGGCCAAGGCCGAGACGCTGCCACACAGTCTCTGTGCCCTTCTAGCACAGCACACAGCCATGGAGGACAAGATGTGCAGGTGACCTGGGGAGGATAAAGGAAATGTGGCCCCAGGGAGTCAAATCCAGTTCCAGTGCAACGTGGGATTTGTTGACTTCCATTCTCCAAGGCCGCACACCACAACACACTACTCCTTAGAGGGAGCCAACAGACGCAAGGTCAGTGCCTTCCTAGAGGCCCCGGACATGGCGCTTACCATGCGAGATGCAAGCTCCAGCAGCTCTCGCTTGGCCTGCTGCACACCCTGTGGGTCCCCCTCGATGCGGATCAGATTGCTCTTCTCACTGTCAGGAGGGATGCGCACGGACACCTTGTACTGGTCTTTGATTCTGTTTACTTAGGAACACAAAAGCAAATACATTTAGGACACAGACCACAACATTCTGCCAGTGACTAACAACGAGACAGGACAGGGCTAAAGTGCCACATCACCTTATCAGTGATTCCCATTCACCAAAAATGATGCTTAGCTTCCAAAACAAGAATCTCCCTTGTCTGGAATGGGGGCCAGTTATGATCTTGACCCGGATCACAAGGGTTCTGGAGGACAGGCTCTCAGCCTCGACCACAAGTTGGCAATGCCCCGAGACCTTCAAGTAACTGATGGTTGGGGCCACTCAGTCTGGGATTTAGCTCGTCTGGCGTATGGCTGGGGCTTCAGAATATTTAAAGGATTCCAGGTGTTTCTAATGTGCAGTAAGTCTGGGAACTACTATTCTCAAGTTAAAAAAACCACACACATTAACAAAAGCATTCACTGATGCCTAAGAGCCTTGCGGGGAGCATGCTGCTGCCCAGAGACCCCATCTACTGTTGGCTCAGATTCGAACTGAGCATTTCACTGTCTCTGCAAGACAAGTGCTGTTGCAAACCCTCCTGCTGTCAACCTCTCTGGATAGAGCCCAGTACCCCCAGGTTAAGAGTTCCAGGTCCCCCAAACTCTGGAGAAGCCGTATCATCAGGAAACAAGGCAGGAATCTTGCCCACTGTGCAGTAAAGGAAAGCCCAGCTTGCTGGAAGGACCACCAGGAGGACTTTTTGTGCATCCATCCCGAACACATGCACATGCAGAGGCAGCAACGAGGCGATGCGCTGATGGAGGGTGACATGGACATACAGCTGTTCCAGGTGGAGCAACACAAGACAAGAGAAGCAGAGGACATGGGAGCTGGGCAGCAGGTTTTTTTAGATTACGAAGGAAAACGAGAGTTAGGAACTGCATGAGAAGAAATCAGAACAGATATGACTCACTAAGCTATATTCTGCAGTTTCTCGGGGGCAGAAACTAGAAATTAATGTTAGAATTACACTACTGTACTTCCAGATATATGTGTTTTGAGACAGGGTCTTGCTCTGTCACCCAGGCTAAAATGCAGTGGCATGGTATGATCACGGCTTACTGCAGCCTTGACTTCCTGGGCTCAGGTGATATTCCTGCCTCAGCCTCCTGAGTAGCTGGGACCACAGGCCTGGCTAAATTTTTCTTTTTTGTAGAGATGGGGGTCTCACTATGTTGCCCAGGCTCATCTCTAACTCCTGGGCTCAGGTGATCCTCCTGCCTTGGTCTCCCAAAATGTTGGGATTACAGCCAAGAGCCACTGTGTCAGGCCTAAATAAACACTACCGTTAACCAAAACCAAAACAAAACATAAAAGCAAGTTTATGGTGTGTGCATGGTTCAAGCAGTGCACAAAAAGGTCACTTTGTGCCTGTAGACTCTCGTCCCTGTCACGTAAAATGACCACAAAACGTAAGACTGACATCAGAGAGCTCACCATTGCACAGGCCACAGCACAGCTGACAAGCCTATGTTTACTCGTAACGAAAACGGATACACGGACTTCAGTCATGTGATGCAGGTTGGTGTCCCACTCCCTGGGAAAGGCTCCTTCATCCACTGAACTATCCAGGAATGGAGGACGTGCTTGCCTTCTCACCTTCCACCCCACGCCCGGCCCGACTCACACTTTTAATACCAACATCTTGGGAGGCCGAGGAGGGCAGATCACCTGAGCCCAGGAATTTGAGACCAGCCCGGCCAACACGGTGAAACCTCGTCTCTTCTAAAAATACAAAAATTGCCAGGTGCGGTGGCTCACGCCTGTAATCCCAGCACTTTGGGAGGCCCTGGTGGGCAGATCACGAGGTCAGGAGATCGAGACCATCCTGGCTAACACCGTGAAACCCCGCCTCTACAAAAAATACAAAAAAAAATTAGCCAGGCATGGTGGCGGGCGCCTGTAGTCCCAGCTACTCGGGAGGCTGAGGCAGGAGAATGGTGTGAATCCGGGAAGCGGAGCTTGCAGTGAACCGAGATCACACCACTGCACTCCAGCCTGGGCAACAGGGCAAGACTCCGTCTCCAAACAAACAAACAAACAAACAAAATTAGCTGCAAGTGGTGGCATGCGCCTGTAGTCCCAGCTACGCAGGAGGCTGAGGCAGGAGAACTGCTTGAGCCCGGCAGGCAGAGGCTGTAGTGAGTTGAGATCACGCCACGGCACTCCAGCCTGGGTGACAGAGCGAGACCCTGTCTCAAAAAGAGAAAAAGTATCCCTCCCTATGTTGTTTTTACTTAGGCTCAAATCTAGACTTTTTTTTACGCTTCAGTGAGTTCCAGATCAGCAGTTTCCATGTTCAGAAGGCATGAGTACTACAAACACTGATGGGCTAACCTAGCAGGTCTGACTGAAATGCAGAGGATGCTGCCCGTGGGCGTGCCTTCAACATGGCCCCTGTGGGTTACTTGCGGAGGGCTTAGATGGATTTCCAAAAGTGACAATTCACCCACTGGCCAAACAGCTCAAATCCAACCACTGCACCAAGGGGAAAAGGAAAAGTGGCCTCTTCCCGCAGGCAGGAGGATGTAAAGTCTGAAACTCCCATTGCAGGAAGCACTGGGCCTGGACTGTCTGCACAGACGTCCTAGTTCTCACAGCTGACACCCCAACAAGGGTCTCAGGGCACACTGGCCCCACTGCAACAGATAGCCTCACTCACTGTTGGCGCCGCTCTTCCCAATGAGGTGCCTGTGGAACTTGTGGTCGATGTTGATCTCCACGTAGTCCATCCGGTTAATCTGCAGGAGCACAGAGGTCCATGGATGCGCCCAGTTACTTGGTCAATGAGCTGAACCCACACCCGGCAGTCTCCATGGTTGCCTTTTCTGACCCCTCAGCTGTCTGGAATTGTTGGAGACTGCCCCTGTGTCTCCCCTGAAAGATGCCTTCTTCAAAATAGTTTCCTCTACCCACCATTATTCCAGGACTTCAGCCAGCTTCTAGCTGTTTCAGAACTTAGTACTCACCTAGTTAGGATGCCCTGGGTGCCTGTGTGCCCAGCCACGTGGGATGTCACCGAGAGATGACCACCCATGCCCAACTCAGAGCCTCCCTTGTCACCAGCACACACAACACTCCAGGGGGCGCCTTACCAAGTCTTTGACCATGCCTTCTATTTGTTCCTGGGCCACATTGACATCCTCTGTAGGGCCCTCCAAGGTGATCTTGTCTTCGCCCTCTGTGAACTCGATGTGAACCTACCACACCAAAACCACACAAAAAGAGAGAGAGAGAGAGATGGCTAAAACAGAATGGCGCAGCTGCAGCCCCTCAGCTCCCAGTGTGCAATTGCTGGTCCTCAGGGAGCCCACGGGTGCTCTCTTGGGAGTGGCTTCTGATCCCAAATTGCCTCATATATATGTGAGGGAAAGAGGGACATATCCACAGACATCAAGCAAAGCTGAAAGGGAAGGTTAGGGAGCCATAATCAGGAAACTCAGCACTGTGGCCAAATAATCTTGCCTTTCACTGAGAACACGGTTTGCTCCACAGAAGCCACTAACATGAAGCATGCGAGATGCTCATACATCATCTGAACTTTTCCAAGGCCTGGTCCTCTTCAGTTGCATGAAGAATGAGACGGCACGGATGGAATTTTAAAACTAGTATAGCTGCACCAAAGTGGCAAAGGAACTGGCTCGACGTAGACAAGGCTGCCAGCTTTCCTGGTTTATTACCCTCCAGGTCAGGAGTTAAGGGAGGGAGACTGGTCCTTATATGAAGCTATAAGAAGGAAAAGGGCTGGGCATGGTGACTCACACCCATAACCTCAACTTTTGGAGAGGCTGAGGCAGGAGGACTACTTGAGCCCAAGAGTTCGAGATCAGCCTGGGCAACATAGCAAGACCCTGCCTCCACAAAAACTAGCCTGGGATGGTGGTGTGCGCCTGTAGTGCCAGCTACTTGTGACGCTGAGACGAGTGGATCACTTGAGCCATGAGTTCAAGGCTGCAGTGAGCTATGATCACGCCACTGCACCCCAGCTTGGGTGACAGAGTGAGGCTTTGTCACTAAACAGAAAGAATAAAATAAAAAATATTTTATTTTTAAAAAGGACTGTAACATTAACTGGAAACAAATTTTAAACAAAACAGGAATTAAATATGATGGTTGGATTCTCTGGTATTTCTTTTTTGTTCATGTTTTCTGGATGCTACAATCTCCTTTGGTAAACTGAGAAAGCTTTAAATTCACTCTTAATACAATTTGTATACAAGTTCTGCTCTTCAAACGATTATGAAGTTATTTCACCATAATTACTAAATGACATGTTTCCTAAGATACTTATGAAACCTAGTAACACACAATCCTCTCTGGTTAAAGACTAGAAGGATGGTACAGACATCTACAGACATTTATTCTGCTGTTCTTCAGCTAACATGGAAGTTGACCATGTCAAACAGGCCAGTTAATTCAGAAAAATACACCCGTTTTCAAGGGCATCCACAGTACAAAGGTCAACAAAGCAATGTCAGAAACAGAAAGACAGAAAACAAGACAAATTCAATACAACAGGTGAAAAACGCGTCCTTACCTTTGGCATCTGCTGAGTGATTTTGGCCAGGTTCTGCCCTTTCTTGCCAATGATGAAACGGTGAAGCCAGGAAGGGGCGGCGACAGAGGAGACAGTGAAGCTATTGGCCTAAGAAAACGGGAAAACAGCCATGGGTTTGCAGAGCTCAAGGTCACGTCAGTGAAAGCCAGGCTGCTCACCTGGGGCTCAGAGACGCGCACTCCCCAAACCTAGGCACCTGCACTGTGTTCAGGCCCCAGGATTTACAAATCGAGAGCTCATCCATGAAGGCCCCACAGACTCCACTCAAAGGAGACACATTTCATGCTCAGAGGCAGTTACCTTGGCATAGACTTCAGTCAACGCCTGACCTAACTTTTCAGGTTCGCCTCGAAGTATTACAGTCTCAGAGATGCTGTCTGAGGGCGGGATCTCAACGGAAACTCCAGTTCTCTCGAGGATCTCCTGCAATGAATTGCCCTTGGGCCCGATGACATACTTGTGCTGGGATTTCTTCACTTCCACTGCGATGGTTGTAGTTTTCTTTTTCTAAATAAGAGCACCATAAGGGGCAGTCAAAGGGAAAGGTGTGGGAAGTGGGCAGGTGGGCACGGCCACTGCTGCAGAAAGCAAGCCAAAGCGGCCCAGACTACAGATGCTGATCCCAAGAAGTGAACAACAGTGATCAGGACTAGCCAATCCCCACCAACTTCACTGCTCAAGACTGGATGTTCCCCAGTCTAGTCACCCGCCGGCTGATAACCTTGTCCTTGAACACTGCAAAACACCCAATCCTTTCCCTCAATTAAGGAACCTGTTTCAGATCTCAGAGTTCACTAAGCGGAGCTAACAACTTAATCTAAGACGTGAACAAGTCTGGGCTGTGCGTCTGACCTGGGGCAGCCCAGCTGGCAGCCTGTCAGCACAGCCATAGGCCCAGGACGGCAAGGACAACTGGCCTGCAGATGCTCAACAGCAAGGGAGGGGCGGGCACCGATCTTACACGGGCCACTCTAGTATAGAGACAATAAGCATCTTCATCAAGGACAAAAAGATAAGGGGCTGAGCCAGGCCTTAACTGAATCCCCAGACCCAAATCCTAGCTTCTATTCCTGCTCATGGGGATTTGCCTCCTCTAAATCATGTACCTTCTCCTCATAAATCTTCTTGATGCGAGCCACAGCCTGAGCCAACTGCTCCTTCTCTCCAGTGAAGACAATCTCTGTCCGGTTCACGCTGGGTGGGGGGATGTTGATGCGTGTCCCTGTCTCTTGCATGATCTCGCCGACCAGTCTGTTATACGGCCCAGCGATGAAGGGGTGGAATGCCTTTTCTACTTCTAGCCTCTCCACAGCACGTTTGTCCTGTAAAGGAAGGGATGACCTGATGAGAACAGGTCTCTGAAAACAAACTGGGGACAGACAGGGCTTCTCAGGGTTGGAGTCAAGCCCTCTACCCCCCACCACCTTATGCCTTTACCTCCACACTGGACACGGCAACCCATGAGGGAGTGCGGTCTGCACAAGGAGGTAGGCAGGGGCACGAGGCACTCACACACGCCTCACCTGCTCGGCAGAGATGAGTAAGACTTCGTGGCGAGCTTTCTCGATGCCCTCTTTGGTGCCGGTGATCTTGATCTGATTGCTGGGGTCATCTGGGCGTGGGATCTGGATTTTGGTTGCAGTTTTTAGCTCCAAGTCTTGCAGTTTCTCTCCATTTTTGCCAATAACAAAGCGATGGTGTTCTTTGGGAATGGCAACAGTTGCTGAGGCCTACAGCAAGAAGAGAATCAAGGAAAACAAGAATATTGGTAGGATCTGAAGGAGCATATTTTTCCAAGACATTCTGGCAGAAACACCATCTTTGCTTATTCTTGCCCACCAGCCCCAACCCATCATTAGAACAGTGTGAGCTTAAACATCACATGCTTGGGGAAGATTGCCCTGACTCCCAGCCTAGCGTAAGTTCAAGTGTATCTGCACTACTAAACATCCACTGGAATATACACCCACAAAGGGAGGCAACAGTTAACATCCACAGAAGCTGGACAGGAAGAAGCATGACTGCATATCCAGAAACCCTGAAAAAACTGCTGGGTTAAATTCTATTTATAGCAGGGAGAAAAGACTGAAATCCAGAAGTTAACAACATTAACTTCCACAAACAACAACTACTTGGAAGATGTAATGACAGAGATGCGTTTTTTTTTTTTTTTTTGAGACGGAGTCTCGCTCTGTCGCCAGGCTGGAGTGCAATGGCGTGATCTTGGCTCACTGTAACCTCCGCCTCCCAGATTCAAGGGATTCTCCTGCCTCAGCCTCCCGAGTAGCTGGGACTACAGGCGCATGCCACCACGCCTGGCTAATTTTTGTATTTTTAGTAGAGACAAGGTTTCACCATGTTGGCCAGGATGGTCTCGAACTCCTGACCTCGTGATCCGCCCACCTCGGCCTCCCAAAGTGCTGGGATTGCAGGTGTGAGCCACTGCGCCTGGCCAAAAGATGTGTTTCTAATAGAAAAAAGGACAAAAGAAAAAAAGGACAAGAAAATAGCTAGACAAAAAGCCCAACACAAGGCGAAGTATGTGCATTAGAACTTAGAAAACACTCCTTAAAAGAGCTACAAGAAGGTTTAAGTAGATGGCAGTTATCCCAATTAACTTTGAAATATTCATACAATTTCAAACAGCTGATTATAAAGGTTGTAACACAGAACAAACAAAAATAAACCAGAAAACCCTGAAAAAGAATAGTGCAGGGTAGAGGTGTTAACAGTGGTCCTAGACATTAAACATGAAATCATTATCATTAACAGGAAATCTCAGTATATGGAAAGACAGACCTGCTGCTCTGAACTGAAAACCCAGAAACAGACCTAAGTTAATATAAACACCTAGGACATGATAAAAGCAGCCACTCAAGCCCACTGGAGCAAAATGTCTTTTCAAGATGGTGATGGCACGCCTGTAATCCCAGCACTCCGGGAGGCTGAGGTGAGAGGACTGTTTGAGCCTAGGAGTCCAAGATCAGCCTGGACAACATGGTGAGACCTCACTTCTACAAAAATTTTAAAAATTAGCTGGCCGAGGCCAGGCACAGTGGCTCATACCTGTAATCCCAGCACTTTGGGAGGCTGAGGAGGGCGGATCATGAGGTCAAGAGATCAAGACCATCCTGGCTAACATGGTTAAAGTCCGTCTCTACTAAAAATACAAAAATTAGCTGGGCGTGGTGGCGGGCGCCTGTAGTCCCAGCTACTCGGGAGGCTGAGGCAAGACAATGGCGTGAACCCGGGAAGCGGAGCTGGTAGTGAGCCGAGATTGGTGCACTCCAGCCTGGGTGACAGAGCAAGACTCTGTCTCAAAAAGGAAAAAAAAAAAAACAAAACAAAATTAGCTGGCCATGGTGACATGTGCCTGTGGTCCCAGATACTGAGGTGGCGGAGGCAGGAGGACTGCCTGAGCCTAGGAGGTTGTGGCTCTGGTGAGCCGTGATCACGCACTTCAGCTTATGTGGCAGGCTGAGACCCTGTGTTAAAACAAAACAACAACAAAAAAATAGTGCTGACAACTCGAAAGCCATATGGAAAAAGGTGAAACTTGATCAGTGCCTCAACCCTATTTGCAATAAATTCCAAATAGATCAGAAACTGAAATGTAAGAACACATTTACAAGCAACAGAAGAAAATATAAACTTGCTTGTTTACTCTCACTCTGTCACCCAAGCTGGGTTGCGGTGGTGCACACACCGCTCACGGAAGCCTCCACCTCCCAGGCTCAAACAATCCTTTCTCCTCAGACTTCTAAGTAGCTGGGATTACAGGGGAGCGCCACCACGCCCAGCTATTTTTTGTAGAGATAGGGTCTGGCCATGTTGCCCAGGCTGGTCTCAGATTCCCGGGCTCATGCAATCTGCTCACCTCGGCCTCCCAAAGTGCTAGGATTACAGGTGTGAGAGCCACCGCCTGATTTTCCTTTCTTAAAAGCACAATTTTCCTAGCTCTGTCTTCTGAAAAAGCCTAGAAGCTCTTGACAACCTAGTCGCCATGTCCACCTATGGAGACTGGAGTTTCCAACTGCAATTTCCTACTCAAAAGGTTCAGAGTTCATAGAGAAATAGCCGACTCAAGGTCTGTGGAAGGAAATATGTAAGATTAGCCTGAGGTATCTTTCTGTGTTAGAAATTAAGAAGTTATTTATTTATTTATTTTTGAGGCAGAGTCTTGCTCAGTCGCCCAGGCTGGAATGCAGTGGCGCGATCTCCGCTCACTGCAACCTCTGCCTCCCGGGTTCAAGTGATTCTCCTGCCTCAGTCTCCTAAGTAGCTGGGATTACAGGCGTGCACCACCATGCCTGGCTAATTTTTTTTTTGTATTTTTAGTAGCGATGGGGTTTCGCCATATTGGCCAGGCTGGTCTCGAACTCCTGACCTGAGGTGATCTGCCCGCCTCAGCCTCCCAAAGTGCTGGGGATTATAGGCATGAGCCACCACACCTGGCCAGAAGTGATTGATATTAATGGGTCATGACAGAAAGCTGCAGGGAACAAAACTGAAAGGAGGGGACCCACTGGCCAAAGATGAAGCATCTCCAGCATGAAGAATGGCGGACAGTGCCTGAGTTCATGACGACACTAAAAGAGTCACTGATCAACACTGCAGTCGCTGGAGTGCCAAAGAATCAATTATTTATCTGGCACTTCCCACTTAAATGTTGATAAAGAAAAAATCTTTACAAGAATTATCAACTAATGTATGAGCAGGGAGAGAATTAGAAAAGCATAATTTGCAACGCTTAACGAATCTGGGCAGTAACCACCAATTGACAGTAAAACGATTACACAAACCACTGATAGGGAACTTTACAAGGGAAGACCCAGACCCGAGCCTACTGATCAATCTCAAAATCAGTACAAGCAGAACAACCAGCTATCACAGCACGGACTAAGCACCACCTACAGGGTCTTCTTGCCAAACAAGCTGACTGTGGAAGTAACCAAGCCCCTAGAGATCTAATACCAGTTCACCAAAAATAATCAGTGACTAGCAGAACAAACCAAACACCCACAGTCCCCAATAATCAATGGCATTAAAAAAAGGGAGGACTGGCTGGGCATGGTGGCTCATGCCTGTAATTCCAACACTTTGGGAGGCTGAAGTGGGTGGATCATTTGAGCCTAGGGGTTCGAGACCAGCCTGGGCAACATGGTGAAAACTCGTACCTGCCAAAAAAAAAAAAAAAAAAAAAAAAAAGCCAGGCCTGATGGTGCATGCCTGCAGTCTCAACTACTTGAAGAGCTGAGTCTGGAGGATCACTTGAGCCCAGGAGGTCAAGGCTGCTGTGAGCTGTGTCTGCACCACTGCACTCCAGCCCGGGCAACAAAGTGAGATCCTGTCTCAAAAAAAAAAAACGGGGGGGGGGGGTGGGTAGGAGGGAGTAAGCACGTTAAAGAATGAGAAGAGACTTAGGACTCTATAATCAAATACAATACTGGGACCTTGTTTGGACAACGACTTGAACAGACCAACTGGAAGAAATATCTTTGAGATGGTGAGGAAAGTCCAACACAGACTGGGTTAAACACAGGTATAATATTAAGAAACCACTATCAATATGATTACATGAGTTAAGAGCAGAATGACTATACATATGTATACATAAAAACATGGGAATCTCTGAAGTAAGGCACAATAATGTATCTGGGATTTGTTTTATGATAATCGAGGAATAGGAGAGAGTATCAGGGGTGAATGTCTTCATTCTGATCCATATATTCAGTGAAGTGGCCCTTTCTTTCCCCTGCAGTGTTCATTACAAAACAGAGGCTCAAATATCCACTGACTGGCAGACACTAGCAAAACTTTCAGAGCCTATTATGCACTGGCCACAATGCTGGACAATTACAAGCAACACTTTCACCTTCCTAACACTCCAGATCCAGCTCCCACAAGATCAAGGAGACTCAGCAGCAGATGGGAAGAACCCCCATTCCTAAATAAGCCTATGCAGTACAACAGCAATCATGCAACATTTTAATAAGATTGTTTACATTTTTCTTGGTCTTTAAGTGCTGCCAGTTAGGGAGAAATGCATCAGAGATTTGCTTATTACAAATGTTATTCAATAAAGTCCAAGTACTGGGACTGCCAAAGACTAGGAAAGTGGCTTAAAATATAATTTGAACTTGTAATCTCCTAAATCTGGGGCCTATTAACATGTAGTTAATGAACACACCAGCAAAGCAATGGGGACCACCATCTTCACCACTCAGCAAGCCCAGTTTCTTTTAAGTGTCTCAAACTCTGGGACAAGCTTCTAATTTTCAGTTTGGCCAGATGTGGTGGTGTGCCTGTAATCCCAGCTAACTGGGAGGCTCGATGGAGGACTGCCTGAGCCCAGGAGCTCGAGGCCACAGTGTACTGTAACCACACCTGTGAAGTGCCACTGCACAAAAGCCTGGACAACAAAGTGAGACTTTGTCTCTTAAAACAAAAAAAATTATTATTACTTTCAAGTTCATTCACTCAAAGAGCAAAAATGGTAAGTGTCCCAGTTCTACTATTAGTTTAGTGAGTTTTTTCCACTAAAAATACCAGAGGACTCTGAATGTTGCTGTCCCACCTCCAAAAGATTGAACTGTCCCATTGGTAGAAGGGTCCAGTGAAGTTCTAGCCTGCATCAGGAGCCGAGTAATGGAACTGGTACACAGTCACTGGGGAGAAGTAGGCCTCAGGCTACCCACCTGAGTCTGCAGTCTAGCAACAATGTCCTTCCGAGCTTTCATGACAGCATCCAGCTTTCCTGACACCATGATGGAGAGGCCTTGGTCTTTGGCCAAAGACAGCTCCAAGTGAGCACCGGTTCTCTGCATGATCTCAAGGCAGATTTTTGCTTGTTCACCTTCTCCAAATTGGTTCATATCCTTATATTTTCTCTCCTCCAGGGGTACATGGAACACCTGTTCAAAAAAGATGAAAACAGGGAAGGTTAAGAGATTAAAAGAAAGCCAACAGACAGGGAGTAAAGAACATGTGTTCATCACCATCCACTCACAAAGTAGCCCCACCCTGCCCACAGACACTGCTCGAAGCCCTGGGATAAAACAGCTGAAAGACACGGAGAAAGTGCCAAGGTCAAGAGCTGGCATCCTAAGGAGGAGATAACTACATCGGCTGCACAAATGAATGAGGCAGCTAGCAAGTGCTGTGATGAAATCAACAGGGGGAAGAGAGTTTAAGAGAACGTGGGAGGTGGAGCCTGGGGACGGCCAGGAAACACCTTCCTGAAGCACGAGGCAGCTATCTATGCTAAGAGGTGAGGGAACTACGGGTGTATAGGCAGGAAAGCCGAGGAGGTGGATGGGGCACCTGATGAGCACACCAGAGGGGCACAGTTCAGAGGATCACCCATCCCACCCCGTAGTAAAAGTCAATACAGAGTTTCAGCAGGAGGCATATTCTGCTTGATGGCGCAGGGTCCCTCCTATTGCTTTATGGAGAAGAACTGAGGAGGGACAACATAGAAGCAGGAGGAATCATCTACCCTGGTTTGAGACCACAGTCACCAAGTAGACAGCGGTACATTTAACAAAACCACTAACAAGAGAGCAGACAGGTGAAAATGGAAGGACTGGGATGCAGCTGTTTATGAGCCTAAATTTCAGGGACGACGCTGGCAGAGAGATGATAATTTTCCACCATGACCAGAAGATATCAGTTTATATAAAAGTTTTGAAACTCACCAACATCTCAAATTCAGGTAGCAGAGAGAAGGGCTAGTGAAGCCAAAGAAAACCAGGAAACTGGTTAACCGCTTCAAGAAAGTGGGATGATGAATAGAGAACAGAAAACAGGACCCACTCATCTGACAAACACTGCCTGCAAACCGACCATGTGCCAGTCCTGCTGAGTGCTAGTATCCAGGGTGCACACGAGACAAGTGGTCAACAGAAACATCTCTGGGGTGGGGGGTGATTTAACGTGAAGGCCTTCTCCCTTTAGCTACTCAAAGCATTCTCAATCTTGAATGTTCAGAAACTCTATGCTTGGAAGGATAGGTTAAGAAAGAACAGCAGGCCGGGCGCGGTGGCTCAAGCCTGTAATCCCAGCACTTTGGGAGGCCGAGACGGGCGGATCACGAGGTCAGGAGATCGAGACCATCCTGGCTAACATGGTGAAACCCCATCTCTACTAAAAACTACAAAAAACTAGCCGGGCGAGGTGGCAGGCGCCTGTAGTCCCAGCTACTCGGGAGGCTGAGGCAGGAGAATGGCATGAGCCCGGGAGGCGGAGCTTGCAGTGAGCTGAGATCCGGCCACTGCACTCCAGCCTGGGTGACAGAGCGAGACTCCGTCTCAAAAAAAAAAAAAAAAAAGAAAGAACAGCAATTAATTTTTAAATATTTTAAAAATTGGCTGGGTGCGGTGGCTCATGCCTGTAATCCCAGCACTTTGGGAGGCCGAAGAGGGCGGATCATGAGGTCAGGAGATCGAGACCACTCTGGTTAACACAGTGAAACCCTGTCTCTACTAAAAATACAAAAATTAGCCGGGTGTCGTGGTGGGCTCATGCCTGTAGTCCGAGCTACTTGGGAGGTTGAGGCAGGAGAACGGCGTGAACCTGGGAGGCAGAGCTTGCAGTGAGCCAAGATCGCGCCACTGCACTCCAGCCTGGGTGACAGAGCAAGACTCTGTCTCAGAAACAAAACAAAACAAAAAAAATTAAAACATTGACATGGACATGTTGCATGATAAAATTTTTAAAAGAAAGAAAGAATGGTGTTTCTACCTGAGTGATGACAGAAGCCTTGATGGGCCGGATCTTGTTTCCCCAGGCTCCAGCAGGTTCCTGGGCACTTTCCAGGCAAGCAGCTTTCTCAGGAAGTGGAGGGAAGGCATCCTTGTAGGTTGGAGGGTCGCTTTCCTCTTCTGAATTTAGAGTGGCAACTGGGCCAGCCAACACAGATTAAGAGGAAGCACTAGTCTTAGCATTACATGAAAAACACTTTTAAGGGTTTAGTGCTTAAAAACAGACAGACCAGAAACACCAAGTGCTCCAGGGACAACTCCCTCCCCCTCTCTCCTAATCCATAGTGAAAAGGCCCCAGGAGGTCGCCAGGCCCAGCACCCGGAGTGTGAGTGCTCAAGGAGGTCAGAGACTGGAACAGTGAACCTACCCCCGATCCACATGGCCTCCCCAGTAAACATCAGCTCAGACACAGTGAGCCCCACTCCCCCAACGGGGTGAGCCCCATGAAAGCAAGCCTTGTTACGTCAATTTTTAAGTCCTCTAGAGTCTAATAACATACTTTAAAAAATCACAACTACGACAATGCCAGACACAAAGCAGACCCTTACATTTGCAAAACAATGGTCCTCCTACCCAGCACCACCTGTGAGACTTGCCTTTGAAGCAAACTCTGATTTTCCACTGTAACATACAAGGTTAAAAATGATTGCCGTGGAGGCCAGGCACGGTGGCTCACACCTGCAATCCCAGCACTTTGGGAGGCTGAGGTGGGCAGATCACCTGAGGTCAGGAGTTCGAGATCAGCCTGACCAACATGGAGAAACCCTGTCTCTACTAATAATACAAATTAGCCGGGCGTGGTGGCACATGCCTGTAATCCCAGCTACTCAGGAGGCTGAGGCAGGAGAATCGCTTGAACCCGGGAGGCAGAGGTTGCAGTGAGCCTAGATCGCACCACTGCATTCTAGCCTGGGCAACAAGAGCAAAACTCCGTCTCAAAGAAAAAAAAGAAAAGAAAAAAGGCTGCCGTGGGAATTGTCCCTGCCCAAGGCAGAGGACAGCAAGGCTTGTGGAAATCAGGTTCCCTGATTATCACTTCCATCTTCCATAGTGCCCTATTTGTTCATGTTTTTGTGCCATTGGCCACAATCTCCATGAAATCAAGGGTGTGACTGTTTTGGATAACCCCAAATCCCCAGGGCTGAGCACGGTGTCTTGGCAATATCAAGGCCCAATGAAATACACCATGAATGGATGTGACAGAGGACAGGGGGATGACCTCTGGAATCAGACAGGCTCATGCCCGAGTCCAGGCCCGTCACCTTCCAAGCTGCATGCTCCTACCCGACAGTGCTGACATGACAGGCGGGTGCATTCTTTCAGCGCTGTCCTCCCGCTCTAGAAAGGGAGACACAGACTTCCCAGGGAAGCTGGCTCTGGTACGAAGATCCCAAGCCCCCAGAACAAAGCAGCTCTGGGGTTCCAACACCCAACACAGCAGCCACTAGAAATGAGCCTGTGAAATGTGGCTAGTGTGATTAAGGAAAAGGGAATTTTATATTTTAATTAATTTTAATAACTAATACGCAATTTAGTTACTGGAAAACTTTTAACCGTGTTTGGAACAACCTGCTCTTTCAAATGAAGATTTTATAACATCTAAACACAGGTCAAGGATTTTGGATGAAAATTTCATATTCAAATGGAAGGAAACGTCCCGCCGTTGTAAACACACATCAGACTTTGAGAGAAATAATCTCAAATATCAATGGTTTTTCCTTTTTTTTAACATTAGATAGGCTGAAACGACAACGTATTAGACATATTGCAGGAAAATATCAAAATTAATTTCACCTGTTCCCTGTTAATAAGTACTAGAGAATCCTAAAAACTGTACACGTGGCTTGTAGTCTATTCTACTGTACAGTGCTGCTCTTAGTCCCAGCCAGTGGCGTTCGAGAACTCCGAAGCCAGGGTCCAGCCTTCATTCTCAAGGCAGGCTTAACCAATGCTCTGGGATGCTTCACAGCCCAGATTTTAGTTCACTGCAATTAGGAAAAAGCAGTTTTGAAAAGAACTGCATTAATTACCCATGGTCAAATTCGCTGGTTTTCCAGAAAGATGTCCACATTTTAAATCTCACTGTATCTGATTCATTTCCTCATGCCCGGCCAATTGCTCCTGCACACAGGGCAATGCAAAAACAGTGCACAAGATGGTGGGTCCTCCCTGCCCTACAATCACTCACAGGGCCAAAAGGCACTTCTAGAAAAGGCATGGGATTTGGTAAAGGCTTTAGAGGGAGCAATGCCTTAGACATTACCAGGAAGAGCACATAAAAGGGCTGTCACCTTTGATTTGTTGCGGAACCAGCCCACTTCGGTGTTCAGCGAAACTCTCTTGGGTCAGAACTGCCACGGAACTCATGGTTGATCTCACACCTACACACAATCCGGGAAAACCACTAAAGCAAAGAAGAATAAATCAGAAGTCAAAGTACAACCCTCAATTATCTATGAGATTGTTAACTTCAGAGTTTCTGCAAACATTTTATTCTCTTTTTTACCAGCAAACTATACCTTTTTATTTTCCTCACAACTTCTGATGTAAGCTGATATCCAAACTCTCACCAAGTGATAAAAAGGGGGGAAAAATCCAAGTAAAGGAGGTCCTAGAACAGAGGTGGCCAATCTTTTGTCTTCCCTGGGCCACAATGCAAGAATTATCTTGGGTCACACATAAAATTAACTAATGATAATCAACTTAAAAAAAAAAAAAAAAACAACTCATGTTTTAAGAAAGTTGAAGAAATACAGCTGGTTAACTGTTCCCTCAAAAGTCACCTGTAATGGAGGAGCTCCTTCTCCACTTAAGGGCAGTCTGCATCCATTTCTCCACCCCAGGAGCCACAGAGACACAGTCTGCACCACCCCTAACTGCAGGGGTAGGGGGATCATGGAACCTGCCACCTGCCTGACCCAGGCTCCAGGCACAGATCAATAGCAGGATCACCCTCCTAACAGCGGCCCTGGTTACTGTCGGTTTGCTCACCACACCTCTTCATGCTTACAAAATGCATCATGACAGTTGCTACAAAAAGTCAGCCAGTCTCTCTCTGTGAGGTGCATCCAGGCCCCAAACTAAACCACCTCCAAATCTCAACTTAACCAGGTGGTTATAAGTGGTAGCTGCGTGACAGGAAAAAGCAGCCTCAGTGCTTTTTAGCAACAGTAACAGACCCACAAATGGCGCTAAATGCCCTTGATCCACACTGACTGGTTATTCTCCTCCATTCTGTTTCCCAGGTGTGGGACAGCACTCGCACAGCACTCACTCGCACAGCACTCACTCACGCAGCAGAGGGAACCTGGCCCAAGGGCACAGAGTTTCTCAGATTAACACAGCCACAGTGCTCAGTAGGATATGGGCTCTGAAAGCCACAGCTCCCTTATTTGAAAACTGGGGTACATTCAGCATTCTGAGGTAGGAGTGTTAGCTTCCTCTCCCTCCCTCTCCCCAATTCCAGGTGAGCTCCCAACTACTACGGTGAGTAAGAACCCATTTTCTTTACACAATTAAGCATCACTTACTGGCACAACAAGGCCAAGTAATAAGGACTGAATTTTGCCTAATTTTTATAATATAATTAAGACCTCTCCCCAAGTTCAAGAAAAGGCCTGCAATCCTAAAGAGAAGCAAGACCCCAATTCAGATAATACTGAATAAACATAATTCACATTTAAGAAATAAAAGATTAAAAACAGATGGAAGCCAGATGGCACATCTAAGGGGCACATGTCTATAGATGGCTCCTGCTGGGAGGTGAAGCTATGGAGACATCTCTGGCGAACCACGAGAAACTTGAAGGTGCAATATAAAGAAAGAAGGTACACACAGGACTAAGAAAATACGCATCCCTGTGCTCCCAGGTCCCACACACAGCCCAGGGACAGGAAGTCTTCAGACAGCAAACTTACCAGCAAAACGGTCGGTAGCCAGAAAGTCCGTCCTGAGGCCGCCTCTGTCAGCCTGCCAGCTTTTGCTGGTATGGGATAGGAAGTGGGAGAGAAGAGAGAGGAAACCAGAGAAAAGTTACTTATCTACATTTTACAACCCACATCTTTTTACCTCCCAATCAGAAAAGGTCAAGATATTACTTATGTTTTGGTTACTAACACCAATATTCAGGCAAGTTTCTCGGAAGAAAAAAAAACCATTAGCTTGAAACAAAACATATTACAATAAAACCTGAACCAGCTCCAACTTGCAGAGGACAACTATTCCAGGGACTGAGGGAGTGATCCTTTAAGTGCCAAACTTCTAAACTGAACCATTTTGAAGTAAAATCCTCACAAAACTATTGGTGTTCTCTTGCATGGTTGGATCACCTTTCCTGTACCCAACATAACCACGAGACGACTGAACCAGAAGAAGGGCTGTTGTGCTGGGCTCTGACCTACAACACAACGTGGACCTCAGGGGCTCTGCAGTGCTTATGGTGACCAAGAGCTACTGTCTTCAAGAATTCTCTGTATATTTTGCAGTTACTTTGTTCTTCTTGCTGTTATCCTGTAAAAGTCCTTCAGTTCTTTCTAATCCACTGGGGATTTAGAAACCAGGTCATAAAATCGCAGGATTGAAAGGAACCTTCAAAGGCTGTCTGGGGAGGACCAAGAACTCTGTGAAGTAGGAGGGTGAGTCACCTCGCCTTAGGGGACTCTGGAGAGGGGAGGCTGGCGACCACATGTGCTCCTCAACCATGAAAAGGTGGAACTGCTGACGGGAGTGAGGCATGTGTCTAAAATGGGAAAAGCAATGACAGTAACAGGAACGCCCCACTCAACTGGAGACTACTACTAATACCCTGACAACAGTCCTGCCCATAAGACATGTGGGTCTGGAGCTGAGAAGGCGGTTCATGGCAACGGGGGTGCATCCAGTAGACTGGATTAAAAGGGTCTCGCCCTTCCAGCAGAGGATGTGGGCTGGTGGTATTTCCGGATTCTAATCTTGGTTATGAGTTTTTAAAAAACTCTAAACACAGGGCTTGAGCCACACAGGGAACCTGCCACTAACCAGAGACACTATGGGGCCCCAGATGCACCAGACACACAGATGTACCCCAAGACTGAAGGGGAAAGGTGGGACAAACTGATCAAGAGTATTCCATTTAAAAGCATCACCAAAAAATTCTAGTTTGCAAGTTTTAAAGATTAAAGTAAGAAAATTTCTCCAAAGTGTCACAGTAGCACATTTACAACTTGGCAAGCGCTCCTTGAGATTCCAAGTGTCTGGCCAGTCTGGGAGCAAAATGGGGCAGGGCACTCTAGGCTAAGGTGCCCCAACAGGTATCCAATGACACTTGCCTCTGGTCTCCTGTATCCACCCTCTGCCCTCCCACTCTTGCTTGCTGACTATCCACCTGGCATGGTCTCTCATTCAAGGTTGTCCCGGGCTCCAATGTCACTTCTTAAATCCAGATACCCACCCCCTTATCAAGCCAGGTTCTGGGCAAGTCTCCAGTGCCCCAGTGACAGCCACACTAGAAGTCTGCAAAATGCAGTTCCGTCCATGTCAGCTCACACCGAGTCTCCAGCACAGAGCTGTGAGGAGCCAATCCCCACTGTGTACCTAGTGTCAGTCTCTTCTGAGACCATGCACACACCCTTCAGAAGCCAAGTCCAGCCGGACCCTATACTGAAAGGAGTCTCAACATAAGGGAACCTACTCCTGTGTCTGAGGGAGACCCTGGAGCAGAGCCTCTCGTGTTCCTCAGGCGAGCACAGACCCTCAGGCAGCCAGGTAAGGCAGAAGGTAGACCTCCGGAAAACTCCAGACTGGTTTGACGGGCGATACTGGGTCCCTAGCCTCCAGATTCCAAACGGCAGTTTGTCAGAGCTCCTAACGAATGGTTCACAACTAGAGACACATTTAACATTTAGGGTTCTGGTATCATCTAAACAACTCAAAACCCTGTTTTTGAAGAATGTGTTCTAAGCAAGCATTTGATGACCCACATGTAAATGCAGACCCTGTCCCCACCTGAAATTCGGGGTGAGATTTTCTTAAAAGTCCGTCTCTTTCTCCTTCTGTGCTCCCAATCCAGTGAGGTGCAGCCCAGGGGTCCACCTGCCTCCGGTTCAACAAAGCAGTACCTAAGAAGCTGCCCCTACAGCTCCATGTCCACCCCGCACTGCTATGCCCTGATACCGGCTCCTGCCTTCACAGACAACACCCATGAGGGTTTAATCCTGTTCCAGGTGGATCTTCCAGCAGCCCCAAGACAGCGCCAGGATGAGTGTGCTCTCCACCCAGCCAACTCCACTTGCTATCTGAAGTTCCCAGGGTACCTTGGGCAGGCCTAGTTACCAAAGAACAGAGGTTAAATATCTGGTATCTCAGATTCTCACTGGATCTAACAATACTGCTCAAATCAGGATTGAAAAGAACCTCAGATATTATTCTAATCCAATTACTTAATACCACCAGAGACAGGAAATTCATGGCCTTCTCAGGGCCCGGGTCACCCCTGCATGGCTGTAAACGTTCCACCTCATTATGACAAAATCTACAACTTCTTTCCCCTTTCTGGCCATGGAGAACAAGTCCACTCTCCTCCAAGGCTCCTTCTGGTAGGAGAGCCCTGTCTCCTGTCTCCTTCAGTCCCTCCCTCCCACATGGCCCCAGTCCCTTTGTGATTCTGCCTCTCTCAACTACTTTTCCCGTAGGAAGCTCGGATCAACCACTGTCCAGGTCCACCGAATGTAAACTTCAAACTATCCTGAACCTGGACTTTTAATTTTGTTTCCCAGAGTGTAAATGTTCACAGCAAAAAAAGTCACATCTCAGAATTTACCTTTCAGCAAACAGAACTAGAACTAAACGAAGAAGGGCAGGAAGCAAGACCCCTTTCCGCCCTCACACGTGTAGAGCAAAACGTGGAGTCATGACAGAGCTGTGTGTTACGTGGGAAACCTGGTGCTTACGAGTTTAGCACAAGTTTAACAGGTTTCTCCCAGCAACAGAAAAGGCTTCACATGAAGGGTTCTACTTTTTTGCTTTTAAACGCGGAAGTAATTTAGTTGATTCCTTTGTCATAAGTTTTGCCAACTACATAGTCAATGGGCAGCAGTCTTCAAAGATAATTATCAGTAATACTCCAGGAAGAATTTCATTTCAGCCTCAGTTAATGAGACCCGCAAATGCTTGAAAGCACTAGACAGGACCGGGTACGGAGGGCATCAAAAAACCTCCGGCTGAAATCCAGACTTATCTTCCAAAAGTAAAATTGCTCAAGACCACAAACCAAAGTTCAGAATGGGAAAATAAAATCCTGATCCACTCAAAGATCACAAGATCGAAATCTAGGAGAGGCCACAGGCGACCGGCGAGCAGAAGGCAGGCTCTGCACTTCTCACCAAGTTCTGGAAGTCGGCACCCATCCTGCATGGAGGAACTTTCGCAGATGCCACCTCAGCACGGCCCTCCCACAGGCCACGAGGGCCTGCGGGCGGGGACAGGCTTAAAGGGACAGCAACCCCCTCGGCCTCCCAGCCTTTCATCCAAATTCGGTATTTTTCCGTAATGTATTTTTCATCCACGACCCTGGGGCATGTCCAAGTTGCACTCCAGGCCCAAGGAGAGCAGCTTTCTCCACCCCGAACACGTAGACGGGTGCGGGCCCCGCGCGGCAGGTGAAGGTGCTGCGGGGACCCCGCCGCCCGGCCTGCGCCCAGACCCCTGCCCCGCCGCCACCTGGGGAGAAGGACCCCGCTGGCCTCCCAGGAACCGCCACCCTGGCTGCACACGGAGCCTCCGCCGGCCAGAGCAGCCCGAGCTGGGGGAGGGGGCGCCCCCGCGGGGAGCGGGGGAGGGGAGGGCCGGCCCCGCCAACGTCAGCGACCTGGGCGCAGGTCGGCCGCCCCTCCCCCGCTGTGCGGCCACGGCCCGGGGGTGCCCCACCGAAGCCCAGGGAGGAGGCGGGGGAGCCCAGCTTGCGGCCAAGAACGCCCCAGCGGCGCCACGGGACTTGGGAAAGTTTGTGCGCGCTCCTTCGCGCCACGGCCACGCGCAGAGGAGACTCAGAGCCGGGCCCGGGCCCGGCCCGGCACCGCCACGCGCGGTAAGCAGGACACCCGCGGGCGGGCGGGGGCCTCATCCTGGGGCTCGGGTGGGGGCCGCGGCACCCAGGCCCCTCCCCCTCCGCGGCCTCCACGTCGGCAGCCCCCTGAGCCCGCCCACCCCGCCGCCCGGTCCTCCCCAGCCCCGTGCCGCGCGCTCACTCGTGGGCCCCCGCCCGCCGGTCCTGCCGCTCGCTTGCTCGCCCGCCGCGCGGGAGAAGCCGGGACGCTCCGAGGCGCGGCGCCCGGGCCCCGGCTGCTATATAGGGCGGCGGCCCAATCCCGCCTGGACACGTCAGCGCCCCGCCCGCCCCGCCGCCGGGGTCCCCGCTGCCCCGGGCCGCCCAGCACCCGGGAGGCCCACCCAACTCCAGGCGTGGTTCTGCATCCTTTTTTCGGGTGGGGAAGGTGGTGCTGAGGAGTTGGGAAATTAATCACCTCCAGAAAGCAGAGGGAGCGCGCCCCGCAAGAACTCGAGCGGAAACCACCGAAGACCAGAAAGGGAGCAGGAAGGACGGCTGCTCTGGAAGCAGATGTCACCAGTACCGCCCACCTCCCCAAAATCACAGAAGACAAACCTCAAAGGATGCCCATCACCATCGTAAACGGATGGCCCCACCAGCACGAGGTCCTACAGCGCAGTGAGGCTCCCAGACGGCTCCGGACTTTCATTCCCTCATTCCCACGTGTCCGTTCCTTATGTCCCTCACTTTCATAAACTATCTCCACCCGATTCCTTGCCAATCAACTTCATCTCCCCCCACAATATAAAACCCCCTTCCTTTAAAGCATGCATTACTTACGGCTCCATCTCTACGTAGGTGCATACACGCAAAAGAACCGGTGTGTGGCCTCTGAGCCCATGGTGGACACGGAGGACTGGGCAGAACGGAATCCCTACTCTCAGGGGGTCTCCACCCTCCGGGAAGGACTTGTCACTTCTGCATCCATTGTGTTTACTAAGTGATAACTGCCACTGTTTCTTTTAAAGGTTTAAGGGGAGTCGAGCAATCTGTAGAGATGTCAGTCTGAACCTCTGGAGCAAAGTCGCAGGTGAGCAGAATCCTGCACAGGGCACAGGATCAGCTACAGGTATCTGGGGACAAGACCGTCCCACATAGGGCAAGAGGCAGGGGCACACCCAGCCTTACCCAGGGAATGGGGTCAGGTCAACACAGCCTGCAGCCGGGCCATGGGTGCTGTTGAGAATGGTGGGAGCTGGGTGGGGGCTGCCAGCAGCAGAAGGCAAGATCAGACGTGTTTTTTCGTGGAACACTCACACTAAGTGGAGAGTGGCAGGGGAGGGGAGGGCAGGGGAGGCCCACTATAATTCAGTCTAAAGATGACAATGGCTTGTATATGTTGGGCATAATGAATGAAATAAATGGCCAGATTTGGAATATATTCGGAAAGTGGCACCAAGAAATTCCTTATTAACCAGAAAGAAGTTAAGAAAGGCACAGGTTCTTGGCCTGAGCGACTGGGAAGAGGTGCCCTCACTTAGGTGGGGAAAATTCAAGGAAGACTGGATGGATAGGGGGTGTGATGTCTGACTGGGCAGGTGGGGATGTCCAGCAGGCAACTGTGTGTGCGAGGTCAGGGGAGAAGCCCAGGAGCTAGCAGAAACACCAGTGCACTTCATGACACCACCAAGGGAGGGGAGCAGAATCACAGAAGGCAGAGAACATCTGCGGCTTGAGGCGGAGAAGGAGCCAAGGATATCATTAGCAAAGCCGTGCTCTAAGTCAGCAGCATGGAACTGGGCAGGTGGGCCTCCCTGGATGTGGAAATAGGCATTCCCTCTGTGTCACTGCTGTGGTTTGTTGGTAACCTTTCCGTGGGGATTAACCAATCAGCAACTAGTGCAAGTGTGTTTTTTGCTGCTGTTTTGTTTTTGAGGGCTCAGCACTGCAGAGGGAGATGGAGAAAGAATAAGGGGTAGGGATGCGGTCCACTGTCAAGGAACTTCCAAGAAAGCTAGGAAGTCAGCAGAGACACAGCACCTAGTATACAAGACACCATAAAGAGTTAGTTGTTAAAACACTGTTAGCAGAAGATACTATAAAATCAAATGTTGACTTTGTGCTAATAACCATCCAGAATGCTTCCCTCATGCTCACAACCAGCATTTCCTTCCAGCAGGCTTAGCGCATTGAAACTAATAAATAGTTCGTAGAAGCCAATTTTAGAAATTCCAAGGCTAGCAATATTCAGACCAAATGAAGTGTGAACATCTGTCTGTGACATTTGAGTTTTCAGCCCTCAAAGGGAAGAAGGTTGGGTCTGCTCAAGGTAGGAGGTGAGAAGAGACACCCTCCTATTCTATAAAGTAATGATCCCCAAAAGGACTACACCCTCAGCAGAAATTAGGTAGATCAAAAAAAGAAGAAAAGCCCACTCGTGTCGAGGGGACTACAGGATGCTTTCTCTGACTATCCTGAGCTGGCAGGTAAAGCATCTCTTGAGCTGTAGGGACAATGGACTCGGACTCTACAACCAACCCCATTTGTCCAAGAACCCCTAGCCCAAACTGAGATATTAAAACAGAAAGCAATCCCCCTCAGGAAAGAACAAACCTCACACCAGGCTAAACATGATACCCACAGATCAACCCAAATGGTAGAGAGGCTAAAAGCCCAAAGCTCAAAAAGAAGGAAGGATAGATTAGAAGTAGGATTAGACTCAAGAACTTCAGGAGACAGAACTGTAAGATTGAGACTATAAAAAAGCATGAGAGACATAAAGGGGGCATTTTAGAAAAAAAGCAAGAGATGGAACGAATGAAAGAGCTAAGAACTATGGAATAAAAAACTCTAACATATGTCTATAACTGCAGTTCCAAAAAAAAGAACAAGAAAAAAATCCAAAGAACAGAGAAGAAGCATTTTTTAAAATAGTTGAGAAAATTCTAAGATTTAATGATATAACATTCTTCCCTCATCCCAAAAAATAGAGAGAAGGTGTCTGGCAGGATGATTTAAACTAATCCAAATCAAAACACACTACAGTGTAACCTCAGAGCACCACAGACAAGAGCAGACCTCAAAAGCAACTAGAGAGAAAAGACAGGTTACTTACAAAGAATACTATGAGACCAAGGGCAGACCACCTAAAACAATACATACCAGAGGATGATGGCTATATAAAAATTATGATGAAAGAAATAACTGTCAATTTGGAATTATTTAAGAATTCTTTTTCATTTAAGAATGAGAATAAAATAGACATATTCAAAGATAAAGCAACTACTACCAACAGATCCAGGCTGAAAGACCTACTAAAGGACATATTTCAGCAAGAAAATGAAAGCCAAAGAGACCAGAAAGAAGGAATACTGATAAACCAGCAACCTAGACAAAGTGAAACAAGCATTGACCCTATACTGAGATCAACAATAAAATTTGAAGGGAATTAAATTATAGATAGGTACATAGGCAGGATATGTAAGTACAAAATAAAATAAAAGAGAATTAAAATGCTTAGGCAGCAATAATATATAAGGTGGAAGGGGGTTATGAAGTTGCAAGGTTTCAAGATTCTTACTATTTGGGGAGAAGCTAGCCCTTGTTGAGAATGAATGTAAAAATTTAAAGACAATCTAGGAAAAACAAAGAGTTTTTAACATTCAAACTAAACTCTTATTCAAATGGAAGTTATTGGCAATGTTCTAGATCTTGGATTAGGTGGTAGGTTCAGCGGTATTATTATGATGTACATTATTACTGGTTACATTATACTGTATCAATAATTGTTAAAAGAGAGAAAACAAGAAAAAAGAATAGGAGGCAAGAGAAGTAAAACAAACAATGAAAAAGCAAGGTAAAGAACAAAAGTGACGAGAGGAATGAATTCAAACCCATCAGTAATCTAAGCAAGTGTTAACAGACTAAACTGACCAACTCTAAGAGCAGCTACAAGCCATGCAACAGTCCTAAACCATACAGACATACAGGCTGAAATACAGAGATGGAAGAAGTACTCCAAGCAAATACTAACCATATGAAAGTTGGTTATGTTATTTTCATATAACACAGACTGTAGCATAAAAGTCATTATTAAGAACAGAGAAGGTCAAGAATTTAAAAATTCAGTAACTCTGATTACATGTATCTAATAACATAGCTGCAAAACATATAAAGTAAAAACTGAAGGTTACTAGGAGAAATTGATATATCCAAGGTTAAAGGGTGAGACTGACCCAACTCTCTTGGTAACACAGGTTGTGGGACTGGAAAATGTATACAGGATGCAAACAACACAATTAATCTACTTTATTGAACATATGATTAAAAGTGACACTTTTTAAAAAAACCATAAAACCTGGCCAGGAGCTATAAAAAAAAAAAAAAAAAAAATTAAACAAATAGTAAAGAATTAAATCATAACAACATTCTCAGACCACCACTCAAGTAGAACTCAACTTAAAAATTTAAAGAGTATATAAGTTTTAAAACTTGCTTCTAAGTAACTCATGGAACAAGGAAGAAATCTGAAAACATTTAAAACTAAGCCATTAAGCAATTATATATCCCACCTTGTGGAATGAAACAAGAGTGTTGCTGAAAGTCCTGTAACTTTAAGCCATCCTATCAGCAAGGAGGAAAAAATAAAATAAGCTAATCATCCACTACTGAAACTAGAAAAAAACACCAGAATAAACAAAAGAAAGGTAGAAGGAAATAAAGATAGGAAATTAATGAACTAAAAGACATATATCACAAAGGATATAAACAAAACCTACATCCAAGTTTCTTAAAAACCAAGTTCAATCTCTGGCAAAAATGATTCCTGAAAAAAAAAAAGAGTATAAATAGACAATATTAAGAATTAAAAGGGGGTCAAAAGCTACAGCTAAAATGGAGACTTGGAAAAATCATGTAAGAATTCTATTCAGAAGAGTAGTGTCAAAAACTTGAAAACAGATGAAATGGGCAAATTCTAGAAAAATAAGTTACCCAAACTAAGTTAGAAATATAGTTTCAAGAACCAACCTTCCCCAGTCTCCAAAGAAACAAATATAAAAATCACAACATGGCCGGGCGAGGTGGCTCACGCCTGTAATCCCAGCACTTTGCAAAGGAGGCACAGGCAGGCAGATCACCTGAGGTTGGGAGTTCGAGACCAGCCTGACCAACATGATGAAACCCCATCTTTACTAAAAATGCAAAATTAGGCGTGGTGGTGGGCGCCTGTAACCCCAGCTACTCAGGAGGCCGAGGCAGGAGAATCGCCTGAACCGGGGAGGTGGAGGTTGCGGTGAGCCAAGATCGCGCCATTGCACTCCAGTCTGGGAAACAAGAGGGAAACTCCATCTCAAAACAACAACAATAACAACAACAAAAATACACAAAAAGGCGGGCCTCCAAATGCTTTTGTAAGGAAGCTTTGAGAGATTATCTCCCACACAAAGCTAGGGGGCTTGGACTTATCACAAAGGAGTGCGTGAATCTCACCTAGGTACTTAAAAGCCAAAGCCTGAAACAATCTTGCAAACTGATCCAGAAATAGAAAAACAAATACTATCATGATAAAAGTTTAATCCAGTAATGTGGGGTGGTACAATATTAGAAAAACAGATTAAAGTAACTTGCCACATGAACAGCATGAGGGGCAAAGATAATTTGATCATTTCAAAAGATTCAAATGGGCCGGACATGGTGGCTTGTACCTGTTATCCCAGCACTTTGGGAGGCCGAGGCAGGCAGATACCTGAGGTTAAGAGTTCGAGACCAGCCTGGCCAACATGGCGAAACCCCGTCTCTACCAAACATACAAACATTAGCCAGGCATGGTGGCACATGCCTGTATTGCCAGCTACTTGGGAGGCTGAGGCAGGACGATCGCTTGAACCCAGGAGGTGGAGGTTGCAGTGAAACAAGATAGTGCCGCTGCACTCCAGCCTGGGGGCAACAGAGCAAGACTCCATCTCAAAAAAAACCAAAAAGATTCAAATGAAGAACCTCAACTAATTAACCCATTCCTAATAGCAACTAGGAAGATAAGCCAGGGCAGTATGGGAAGAAAAAGAAAGTTATCAGAATTGAAAATGAACCCAAACTGCCAGTATTCACAGACAACGTAACTGTGCTGGTAGAAAATCCAGGAGAATGTAAGCACACACTATTAGAACTAATTAAAAAGTTCAAAGTTTTCTGGAAATAAAACCAATACACACAATCACACAATCATGTTTCCAAAACATCGGCAACAAACTATTAAAGATAAATCTAAGCTGGGTGTGGTGACGCATGCCTGTAGTCCCAGCTACCTGGGGGGCTGAGGCACAAGAATCGCTTGAACCCAGGAGGCAGATGCTGCCACTGCACTCCAGCCTGAGCGACAGAGTGAGACTCTGTCCCCCCGCCGCCCCTCTAAAAAATTTTTTAAAAATCTAATAAGAAAAAAATGTGATTTATAGAGCTTACAAAAACCTTTGTCAAAATACAGAAATGACCTTAATAAATGGAGATAGGCCATGGTCATCTAAAGAAAGACTTAATCATGGATAGTAATTCTCCCCTAATTAGACTAGAAATTCAATGCAAATGTAACTTAAATCCCAAAAGGTATGTGTGTGTATGGAATTTTACAACCAGATTTTATACAATTTTTAATTATACCAGATTTCTATATGCAATTTTTATAATGTTGCATTGCAAACACTGAATTGTATAAAAAAATTATTTAGGATATTTACATATACAATCATATTTACACAAAATTTATACAAAAGATCAAGGACCAAGAACAGCCAATACAACTCTGAAGAAAACAGCGTGGAGGGCTTGCTCTCTCCAGAGTCAGGTTGTGCAGCAACAGTAATTCAGACTGTGGTGCTGGTGCTGGGGACAGACACGGAGAACAAGGGGGCAGCAGAGAGGGCCCAACACGGACAGCACAGACACAGATACCGCCTGCCTCAGATGTGGTCGCGTGGATCAGCACGGAGATGGATGATGCAATCAATGGCTCTGGGAGAAAAACTAGGTCCTTATTTCACACCATTTGCAAGGCCTATTAAGGCTTAAGATGCAAATACTCCACGAGTGAACAAATCCACTTCTAGAGACGTACTTCAGCAAAAAGCTCTCCCACCTGGGCAAAAGGAAACGCGTACAAAAATGCTCATCTCACTGCACTGCTAGTAATAGTCAACCAGTTTTTAAGAACCTAATTGTCAATGGATAAACATGGATAAAAGGAGGTATACAATGTGTGCAGCCTACTTCTCTCTTTGCTTTAACTGATCACCTGACAGGAACCCACTGAAGTGGAGCCATGCTGAAGGGGTCAGGAGGAGCAGCGGACGAGGCGTCATCTCCAAGGCTGTGGAAGCAGAGATGTGGAGGATGGGCGCCCACCACCTGCTCAGCAGCAGAACAGTCTTATAGGAAGTTACTAGCATCACGGGATGGGAGCTAAGTTTAGCACAATTTGCACTCACTCCCATACTGAGTGTGGTGGTCAAAGTCAGGTCAAAGAAGTGTTTCCATCCCATTTGATACCTGAAATTTTAAAATTATATGTGGCTCATATTACATTTTTATTAGCACAAACTGGTTTTATGATTAAGCTTATTTATACTCAGTTTAACTTGACTTGTAGCATATCCTAATAAGGAAGAACTTTTCTTTGGCTCACAGGTATTTACTACTGATATATTACAGTATATATTATTACATTAAATTCCCAGCCCTAAAATAAAGTCTCATGAAAGTTCAGATGAGACAGAAACAAAGAGCTGCAGTCCAGGGTTTCCTGTAAATTTGCCTTGTTCTTTCTCCACTAACTAATTCTGTCAGTTTCACTACTTTTCAGGAAGTAACAGAAAAGGTAACTCAGTATATCCTCCAATGACACTGTTCTCTGGCTTATTTCTTTGATTCATGTATTTCTTCTAGGTAAGGTGAAAATACGTAACTTGTGTTTTATCCGAGTTATTGTAGGCACCTATAATGAGAACAAATTGTATAAAGAACACCAAACTTGTTGCCGGGATACCTGCTTTCAGAATCCTGCTCAGATATAATTTGGGTCACCTTGGCTGGTTGTTTAAGCCGTCAACTTTTATAATTCACATTTGTAAGTTTTTGGGGCCTTTACTGCAAGTTATTAAAAAGATCAAGGAAAATGACATCTAAAAGAACCTACCCTTTAGTAGGTATCTCACTGCTTGGGAATGTTCCACTGAACTCACCACCTTCCACTTAATTAATCCATTTAGTGGAGTATGCCACTACATTAATTTTACAAATACAGAAACAATCAGCACATATTTCTACAGTTGAGTAAAGAATAGTATTTACTTAGAGCCTAATTAAAGAACATGTGTCAGATAAATACAATTTATTTTCTTTTTTCTTTTTGAGACAGAGTCTCTCTGAGTCCCCCAGGCTGGAGAGCAGTGGTGGGATCTCGGCTCACTGCAAGCTCCGCCTCCCGGGTTCACGCCATTCTCCTGCCTCAGCCTCCCGAGTAGCTGGGACTACAGGTGCCCGCCACTGCGCCCGGCTAAGTTTTTGTATTTTTAGTAGAGATGGGGTTTCACCATGGTCTCGATCTCCTGACCTCGTGATCCGCCCACCTCGGCCTCCCAAAGTGCTGGGATTACAGGCGTGAGCCACCGCACCCGGCCAATACAATTTATCTTCTTAAGAAGATGGGGGGCCACGCACGGTGGCTCACACCTGTAATCCCAGCACTTTGGGAGGCCGAGGCGGGCGGAGAGTTCTAGACCGACCAGCCTGACCAACATGGAGAAACCCCATCTCTACTAAAATACAAAATTCGTCAAGTGTGGTGGCACATGCCTGTGATCCCAGCTACTTGGGAGGCGGAGGTTGCAGTGAGCCCAGATCATGCCATTGCCCTCCAGCCTGGGCAACAAGAGCGAAACTCTCTCTCTCTCTAAACAAACAAACAAAAAAAGAAGATAGGGGCTAGGCACAGTGGCTCACACCTGTAATTCTAGCACTTTGGGAGGCCGAGGCGGGTGGATCCCTTGAGGTCAGGAGTTTGAGACCAGCCTGGCCAACACGGTGAAACCCCATCTCTACTGAAAATACAGAAGTTAGCTGGGTGTGGTGGCAGGCATATGCCTGAAATCCCATCTACTCAGGAGACTAAGGCAGGAGAATCACCTGAACCTGGGAGGCAGAGGTTGCAGTGAGCAGAGATGGCGCCACTGCACTCTAGCCTAGTGACAGAGCAAGACTCTGTCTCAAAGAAAACAACAACAACAACAAAACAAAAACAAAGGATGGGGCAGGGCATGGTGGCACAGGCCTGTAATCCCAGCGCTTTGGGAGGCCAAGGTGGACAGACTGCTTGAGCCCAAGAGTTTGAGACCAGCCTGGGCATGGAAAAACCCTATCTCTACCAAAAAAAAATTAGGCCGGATGTGGTGGCTCACACCTGTAATCCCAGGACTTTGGGAGGCCAAGGCGGGTGGATCATCTGAGGTCAGGAGTTCGAGACCAGCCTGACCAACATGATGAAACCCCGTCTCTACTAACAATACAAAATTAGCTGGGCGTGGTGGCACACACCTGTAATCCCAGCTACTTGGGAGGCTGAGGCAGGAGAATCCCTTGAACCCAGGAGGTGGAGGTTGCAGTGAGCCAAGATTGCGCCATTGCACTCCAGCCTGTGCAACAAGAGTGAAACTCCGCCTCAAAAATAAATAAATAAATAAATAAGCCAGGCATGGTGGCACGTGCCTGTAATCCCAGCTACTCAGGAGGCTGAAGTGGAAGAATTGCTTGGGCCTGGGAGGTGGGGGTTGCAATGAATTGAGATCGTGATACTGCCCTCCAGCCTGGTTGACCAAGTCAGACCCTGTCTCAAAAAAATAAAAATAAAGAAGAGGACAGGACAAATGTTAGGTCCAAAATAATAAATTAATGGATTTTCACAGAAATAGACTACTCTTTTGAGCTGTGCTGGCCAACATGGACTGGCCACATGTCACTACAGTCTTCACACATGGCTAGTTTAAAATGATATGTGCTGTGAGTCTAAAATATACATCAGATTTTGAAAATTTAGTACAAAAAAATACAACGTAAAACATTTTATTATTAGTTTTAGGATGGATTACATGTAAAATGATATAATCTTACATTGGGTGAAACAAAATTATTAAAATTAACCTCACTTGTTTATTTTTATATTTTAAGGCAGATGTTGGAAAATTTTAAATTATATGTGGCTCATATTTTTACTGAACAGCAGTGCCAGAGTGTCTGTAATTTCAAACCAAAGCTAAACTATAAACTGACAAGGGAGCTTTTCTCATTAGTAAACTTTATGTGACAATCTTAAGGAAAAAAAAAATGTTGTTACAAATCTTTTGTGTTTAATGAATAAATTTACATTGGGGGAAAAGTACAAAATGCGTCTTTTTCTCAATCATGAAAGCATCTCCTCGACCACAAACACAAATGTGGCACACGTGGCTCAAACACTTCTGGGGAAAAGAGGAGCACATTACGTTTACAGTATTTCCTCAAGGACTCTAATAACCCATTTTTTAAAAAATGGGCCAAAGATACAAGCAGGCCTTTCATGGAAATGCAGGAAACATTTATTCAATTTGTATTTTAAAATGCAAGCAAAAAGTAGAATAAGATTCTACATTTCACCTCCGTTTGGCAAAAATAAAATCTGAAGACTCAAAAAAAGGTGTGGGAAAACAGGTGCGGCTGGAGGAATAATCGGTGTGATCTCTTTGGAGAGCGTACGTATTTGATTATGTACTGAGATTTAAAATATCAATATTCTTTGATTCAACACTTCCTACTTCTAAGAATTTCTCACACATGTGCCCAAAGATAGAGGCACACTTCAGCTTACAGTGCTTCTCTTACTTGGGTTTTTTATTCTGTTTCTCCTAAGTTGAAGGTTTTGGCAACTGTGCAGGTCTTTCCATGCCACTTTTCTAACAGCACATTTTGGTAATTCTAGCAATATTTCACACTTCTTCACTGTCATTGTATCTGTTATGCTGATCTGCAATCCTTGATGTTACTACTGTAATTGTTTTGGGGTGCCATGAACCATGCTTATACAAGGCAGAGAACTTAATCAGTGTTGTGTGTGCTCTGACTGCTCCGACTGGCCATTCCCATCTCTCTCCCTCTCCTCACGCCTTCCAATCCCTAGACACAGTATTGAAGGGAAACCAATTAATAACACAACAATTGCTTCCAAGTGTCCAAGTGAAACGAAGAGTCGCACATCTCTCATATTAAATCAAAAGCTAGAAATGATTAAGAAGGCACGTTAAAAGCTGAGACACGCCAGAAGCTAGGCCTCTTGCACCAAACAGTCAAGATGTGAATGCAAAGAAAAAAGGCTGAAGGAAAAGTGTTACTCCAGTGAACACACAGATAGTAAGAAAGCGAAACAGTCTTACTGCTGAGACGGAGAAAGTTTGAGTGGTCTGGCTAGAAGATTAAACCAGCCTCAACATTCCCTCAAACCAAAGCCTAATCCAGAGCAAGGCCCTAACTCTCTATATTCCATGAAGGCTGAGAGAGGTGAGCAAGCTGCAGGAAAACATGTCTCAAGCTGGCAGAGGTTGGTTCTTGAAGCTGAAGGAAAGAACCATCTCTCTAACATAAAAGTGCAAGGTGAAGCAGCAAGTGCTGGTGTGGAAGCTGCAGTGAGTTATCAAGATTGAGCTAAGGTCACTGATGAAAGGAGCTGCACTGAACAGATTTTCAGTGTAAATGAGACAGCCTTATAGTGCACGAAGATGCCATCTAAGGACTTTGATAGCTAGATGGCTTCTTTTTTTTTTCTTTTTGAGACGGAGTCTCGCTCTGTCCCCCAGGCTGGAGTGCGGTGGCGCCATCTCGGCTGGCTGCAAGCTCCGCCTCCTGGATTTAAGTGATTCTCCTGCCTCAGCCTCCCGAGTAGCTGGGACTACAGGCGCCCGCCACCTCGCCCGGAGCAATTTTTTATATTTTTAGTAGAGACCGGTTTCCCCATGTTAGCCAGGATGGTCTCGACCTCCTGACCTCGTGATCCGCCCACCTCGGCCTCCCAGAGTGCTGGGATTACAGACGTGAGCTGCCGCGCCCGGCCAATAGCTAGACGGCTTCTAAGAGAAGCCTTCAAAGATTCAAAAGGCAGCTGACTCTCTTGGGAGGGGCTAGTGCAGCCAGTGACTTTATGTTAAAGCCCATGGTCATTTACCATTCTGAAATTCCTCCGGGTCTGAAGAATTACGCTAAGTGTACTCTGCCTGTGCTGTATAAATGAAATCCTGGATGATGGCACTTCTGTTCACAGAACGATTTACTGAATATTTTAAGCTCACCGTTAAGATCTACTGCCCAGAAAAAAAAAAAAAAAGATTCCTTTCAAAACATTACTGCTGACTGGCAAAGCATTTGCTCACCCAAGACCTCTGAAGGAGATGTACAAGGAGATGAATGTTTTTTCATGCCTGCTAACAGCCATTCTGCAGCCCATGGATCAAGAAGTAATTTCAACTTTCAAGTCTTATTATTTAAGAAATACATTGTATAAGGCTATAGCTGCCATAGATAGTTATTCCTCTGATGGATTTGGGCAAAGTCCATTGAAAACCTCCTGTAAAGGATTCACCATTCCAGACGCCATGACTTTGTGGGATTCGAGTCTTCAGTGGAGAAAGCAACTGCAAATGTGGTGGAAACAGCAAGATAACTAGAATTAGAAGTGGAGCCCGAAGATGGGACTGAATTGCTGCAATCTCATGATCAAACGTGAACAGATGAGGAGTTGCTTCTTATGGATGAGCAGAGAAAGTGGTTTCCTAAGATAGAATCTACTCAGGAAGTAGAGGCTGAATGAAGATGTTGTGAACATTGTTGAAATGACAACAAAGGATTTAGAATATTACATAAACTCAGTTGATAAAGCAGTGGCAGTGTTTGAGAGGACTGATTCCAATTCTGAAAGTAGTTCTATTGTGGGAAAATGCAATCAAACAACATCACATGTTACAGAGAAATCTTCTGTGGAAGAGTCAATGCAGTAAACGTCATTGTTGTCTTATTTTACGAAACTGCCAGTCACCCCAACATGTAGCAACCTCCGCTCTGATCAGTCAGCAGCCATCAACATCAAGGCGAGACCTTCTGGCGCAAAGAGATTAAGGCTTGCTGAAGGCTCAATGATCATGAGCATTTTTTAACCAGTATTTTTTCTTTTTTTTTTTTGAGGTGGAGGCTCGCTCTGTCACCCAGGCTGGAGTGCAGTGGCCAGATCTCAGCTCACTGCAAGCTCCGCCTCCCGGGTTCACGCCATTCTCCTGCCTCAGCCTCCCGAGTAGCTGGGACTACAGGCGCCGCCACCTCGCCCGGCTAGTTTTTTGTATTTTTAGTAGAGACGGGGTTTCACCATGTTAGCCAGGATGGTCTCGATCTCCTGACCTCGTGATCCGCCCGTCTCGGCCTCCCAAAGTGCTGGGATTACAGGCTTGAGCCACTGCGCCCGGCCTTTAACCAGTATTTTTTCTATTATTTTCTGAGATGGAGTCTTACTCTGCTGCCCAGGCTGGAATGCAGTGGCACAATCTCGATCTTTGTTCACTACAACCTCCGCCTCCCGGGTTCAAGTGATTCTCCTGCCTCAGCCTCCCAAGTAGCTGGGATTACAGGTGTGCTCCACCACACCCAGCTAATTTTCGTATTTTTAGTAGAGACGGGGTTTCACCATGTTGGCCAGGGTGGTCTCCAACTCCTGACCTCAGGTGATCCACGCACCTTAGCCTTCCAACGTGCTGGGATTACAGGCCTGAGTCACTGTGTCCGGCCTTAACCGTTACTTTAAATTAAGGTATATACATTGTTTTTCTAAACATGTTACAGCTTTTATATGCACTGGGAAATGTAAAACTCATGTGACCTGCTTTATTGGGATGTTAGGCTTTCTTGTGGTGGTATCACAAACCTGCAATGTCTCTGCAGTGTGCCTGATGTGTACTGTAGCATTTTTGTAGAATCAAAAGATTAAACATTTGCATTGGTTTGGTCCAGGACTGGGTAAACAAATGGTGGTAGAACACAAAGCACTATCACTGACCTCCATAAATGACCTGATGAATGACCAAATCTCCACCTCTACCGTAAAATATTAATTGATGCCATGAGCAGGGTGCCTTCTAGTGTGCCCTGAACACCGATCCCCACCAGTGATGATGTATGCTTAGTAAGACTTAGTTTCACCTACTCTCAAACCTGTTTATGCCAGTTTCACTAGTTAATGTAACTATATTTAGAAATAATTCAAAATAATGAAAGAGTGAAATGTATCTATGAATATTAAATTTACCACACTGAAATTTCAAGAAAAACAAGTTGCCTTAAAAAAATTATGGCTGGACATGGTGGCTCACGCCTATAATCCTAGCACTTTGGGAGGCCAAGGCAGAGGGATCACTTGAGGCCAGAAGTTTGAGACCAGCCTGGGCAACAAAGTGAGACCTCATTTCTTAAAAAAAAATAAAATAATAAAAACAATTAGCCTGTGCCTGTAATCGTAGTTACTCAGGAGACTGAGGCAGAAGGATCATGTGAACCCAGTTTGAAGCTGCAGGGAGTTACGATCCTGCCACAGCACTCTAGCCTGGGAAAAAGAGCAAGACCTGTTGGTTTAAAAGAAAAAGTCAATTGGGGGAAAACCTTTAAAATCTCAGAGAATCCTACAATGATTATGAGTTTCTTAAATTTTTGTTCTACTTAAAACAAATGAATGCTGAAAATTCTAGATGACATATTATCAATTTCATTTACGTTAAGAAGAGAGTACGTGGCCAGGCATGGTGGCTCATGCCTGGTATCCCAGCACTTTGGGAGGTTGAGGTGGGCAGATTGCTTGAGCCCAGGAGTTCAAGACCAACCTAGGCAACACAGTCTGAAAGGAAAATAAATCTTGGGGCCCCCAAATCACTAAGCTAAAGGAAAAGTCAAGCTGGGAACTGCTTAGGGCCAACCTGCCTCCCATGCTCTTCACAGTCTCCCCTCTGCTCACTGAGATCAATGCATATCTGACTGTCTCCTTTGGAGAGGCTCATCAGAAACTCCAAAGAATGCAACCATTTGTCTCTTACCTACCTATGACCTGGAAGCGCCCTCCCCACTTGGAGTCTTCCTGCCTTTGCTTCGAGTTGCCCCGCCTTTCCAGACCAAACCAACGTTCACCCTGCATATGCTGACAGATGTCTCATGTCTCCCTACAATGTATAAAGCCAAACCGTGCTCTGACCACCTTGGGTGCACGTCATCAGGACCTCCTGAGCCTGAGTCATGGTCGCGCATCCTCAACCTTGGGAAAATAAGCTTTTTTTTTTTTTTTGGAGACAGAGTCTCGCTCTGTCGCCCAAACTGGAGTGCAGTGGCCGGATCTCAGCTCACTGCAAGCTCTGCCTTTTGGGTTCATGCCATTCTCCTGCCTCAGCCTCCCGAGTAGCTGGGACTACAGGCGCCCGCCACCTCACCTGGCTAGTTTTTTTGTATTTTTTAGTAGAGACGGGGTTTCACCGGGTTAGCCAGGATGGTCTCGATCTCCTGACCTTGTGATCCGCCCGTCTCGGCCTCCCAAAGTGCTGGGATTACAGGCTTGAGCCACCGCGCCCGGCCTGAAAATAAGCTTTCTAAATTAACTGAGACTTGTCAGATTTCCTGGGTTCACAATGGCGAAACCCTGACTCTACCAAATAAATAAATAAATAAAAATAAAAATTAGCCAGGCATGGTAGTATGCACCTGTAGTCCCAGTTACTCAGTGTGGATGCTGAGGTGGGAGGATCACCTGAGCCCCAGAGGTCGAGGCTGCAGTGAGGCATGATGGCACCACTGCACTCCAGCCCGGACAACACAGCAAGACCCTGTTTCAAAAAAAAAAAAAAAAGGAAAATATGTAGAATGCAACCAGCCCCATTTCAAATAGGAGGTCTTAGCTCTTCATCAAATGATTGGTGATTAAATAAACCTCTGTGCCTCAAAACAGGTCAGTTAAGAGGGCTTTAACCATGTACCCAGTGTCAGTGAACAATAAGAGGCAGTTTTTTGTTGTTTTTTGTTGTTGTTGTTTTTTTTTTTTTTGAGATGGAGTCTCACTCTATCGGCCAGGCTGGAGTACAGTGGCACGATCTCGGCTCACTGAAACCTCCGCCTCCCGGGTTCAAGCGATTCTTTTGACTCAGCCTCCTGAGTAGCTGGGATTACAGGCACATGCCACCACGCCCAGCTAATTTTTGTATTTTCAGTAGAAACAGGGTTTCACCATGTTGGCCAGGCTGGTCTCAAACTCCTGACACCGTGATCTGCCTGCCTCTCTGTCTCCCAAAGTGCTGGAATTACAGGAGTGAGCCGCTGCGCCCAGCCTACATTTTTTTTTTTTTTTTTTTTTTGAGATAGGGTCTTACTCTGTTGCCCAGGTGGGAGTGCAGTGGCATAATCTCGGCTCACTGCAACCTCGGCCTCCCAGGTTGAAGCGCTTCTCCCACCTCAGTCTCCCGAGTGGCTGGACTACTGGTGTGCGCCACTACACCTAGCTAATTTTTGTACTTTTTTTTTTTGTAGAAACAGGTTTTTACCACGTTGGCCAGGTTGGTGTTGAACTCCTGGCCTCGGTGATCTGCCTGCCTTGGCCTTCCAAAGTACTGGGATAACAGGCGTGAGCCACTGCACCTGGCCTGCAGCTATGTATTACATTGATATGTAACCAGTCGTGTTAAAGAGATATACATGTTTGTATGTGCATAAGACCTCTCTAGAAGGAAACTCAAGTCATTGAGAACAGCAAAAGGACAGGAAGTCCAGAGCCCAGTACTGAACAGGCATCAACATGAACAGCTGGGTAAAGGATGGACCTGAAAAGACAATTCTGCTGTGAAGCTGCAGACTGTGAAGACAGCAGGGAAGAACACGAATTCGTATTCATACACCACATACCCCCAAAGTGTGTTTTAATAGGAATCTACGGATCGACATATGCTAAGTGTTTCTAAGAGTTATCAGCCGAAGGGGAAAGCTCTGTATTGTATGAGGCTCTTTACTTTTCAACAAAGATACCTCCACCTGCAGAGGGGAAAAAAAAAGACGCTTAAGTATCACCAGGTACTACAAATCAGTGAAAAAGAGAGTCATAAAATTTATTTTCTCTGCTGTGTTATTCTTATTACAATTGCCATGTTATCTGCAAGAAGTCGGAATTAAATTTTTTTTGTTAATTTCCTTGTGAGGGAGTGGTGATGACTTTACATGAACCTATTCAAGCCCTTGGAAACTGAGAAAAAGATACATAAGAGCTGTCTTTACCATGTGGAGAGCATTTAAAGGGGGGTTGAGTTCTGTCCAGTTGCCTGCACAACCAAGAACAACTAAGAACAATTCTGAAGACCTATTTCATCTCAACATGAAGAAAAGGATCCCTGAGAGTGAGCATGCTTTCCTGAATTAGCACCTAGGAAAAAAATGGGCAGAGCTTATTCCCACTGTGAAGTGTACTCTCCATTGGGTGATCATTTAACTTACAAGACTCCTTAGGGTCTCCTCCATCTTAAGTTTCTTTGACTCACTAAAGAAACAAACCACTGCTTCTAGGTGGAAATGCATCCGTATGCCCCATGGGTTTACTGCTGTCTGTAACTGCCATGGTAACACTAGTGTGCCACCCTGAGCTGCTGAAAGGTGTTTCATGGCAGCTCCTGCACACACATACTCCTCACCAGAGCTTGGAGCCCACTACAGCCCCCAACCCAACTGTAATGGTGTTCCTGGGAAAAGAGGATGGGAACAGAATGGCTGTAGGAAGGGCCATTCCCCCTTACTCCTGCAATTTAAAAATCCCTTCCATCTCCTCACTATAAATCTCATTAAATTACAAGAAACAAAATAATTTGAAGTTTGACCCAGGGCAACAATTTATACTTGATGATTTTTTCCTTCCTACAAGTTACATAGCAAAGTTCTGTGAGCTAGAATTAGCTTAGCTCATGTTTGTAAAGAACTCTGTTATGGATACAAAGCTAGCTAATGCCATGGGTGGAAATACTTAAGAATCTGAAAGATTAATCTTGGGCTCAGTCCTATCCAAATAGAAACAATACTTTCCTACAAACAAGAAAACAAACATCAGGAAAACCCAAGTCTTCAGATTTTCTCCTCTCGAGGTGGAGAGCATGTGGCACTCCAAAGTGCGACGTGCTTGCTGACACTGCTTGGCACATCACCCTCTTCACTTGGCCTGCTTCCTCCTCTGTCTCATGAGAAGGTGGGACTGCATCATGTCTCTAAGTACTCTCTTCCTATCAGTCTGCTCTTCAGATTAAGCCTCACTTTTGGATTTAAAGAATCCCTGGAAACTCTTACTCATATAACTGTCTCCGCAAAGAGCTAATTCAACATTAAACTGCACGAACACAAGCACAACATCCCCACCAAAGCACAGGTATGTTCCTCTATGTCAAGTTAGACAACTGAGATACCGGCCTCAGACCAGAACACGACCACGTAGGAGAAAAACTGACATGCACCGGGAGCAAGAACTTCGATGTCTCATCTAGAAAGAGAGAAAACTGGGCAGAACAAGAAAACACTATTCCCTACTATTAGAAAACAAGTATCACACCAGGAAGACAGAGCCAGCTTCTCTACAGCTCCAAAGGCATCCCAGAACAGGAAGCCAGGATGGCAGAAGGAAGATCAGTAAGGAGGGGAGGAAGTAGGATCAGAATGGCAGAATGGCTGGCACCAAAGGTGGGGAGTGCCCTCTAAAGGAAACCTCAAGCAGACATTAGGCACCAACATGGGGTGAGTATGCTGGTGGGAAACTCAGGTATTAGATAAAAAGGAAACTCCAGCTACTGCAAGTGTGTGATGAATGGATTTCAGAAGGGCAACAGCAGAGACAGTGAGACATAAAAAGCTAAAAGTAACACAACGTCAATAAGCAGACGGGATGAAGAAACCATGCTGTGTCCATGCCGTGAAGCAATACATAGCATAGAAGGTAGGAGGAAAGCTTCCACACACCACTACGCACAGTCTTCGGGGTACACAGTCAATGAAAAGAGCAATGGAGGCCAGCAGGTGCAGGGTATGCTACCTTTCTGTACGAAAGACTCAGAAATACAAATGTGTATGTCTGTTTATATTTTCAGAAAGAAACAAGAGAAGAAAATGATGGGGGAAGGAAAGAAGGGACAGGGGACAGGGATGGAAGTCAAGCTCATCTGAACAGAACAAGAGTGACAGCTCGGTTTTAGAACCACAAAAATCCGAGAAGAGGCCGGGCGCAGTGGCTCACGCATGTAATCCCAGCACCTTGAGAGGCCGAGGTGGGCAGATCACCTGAGGTCAGGAGTTCAAGATTAGCGTGACCAACATGGAGAAATCCCGTCTCTACTAAAAATACAAAATTAGCCGGGCGTGGAGGCGCACGCCTGTAATCCCAGCTACTCGGGAGGCTGAGGCAGGAGAACTGCTTGAACTGCTTGAACGCGGGAGGCAGAGGTTACGGTGAGCCGAGAACGTGCCATTGCACTCCAGCCTGGGCAACAAGAACAAAACTCCGTCTCAAAAAAAAAAAAAAAAAAAAAAAAAACCAGAGACTCTCAACTCTACAAATAAAACATTCCACTTCTTTATCTCAATGCTGGTTATACGAGTGAGTTCAGTTGGTGAAAATTCACTGAGCTATATACATCAAAAAGTGCACGTTTATTATACCTCCATAAAAAGTTTACTTAGAAAATGGAAACAAACGTATCTAACAATGTCACATCGGTGGCCTAAGCATCAGAGAATTATGCAACTTTAAAACACAATAATTTGACAATATGATCCAAATGGGATGTATCCTAATAATGTTAGTATTGTTATTGTAAGAATATATTGTATGAAAAATATGTGCCATGAACATGGCACTTATTCATACACTACATACTCCCAAAAGTGTGTTTTAACAGGAAACTGTGGACAGACACATGCTAAATGTTTGTGAGAGTTATCTGCAGGAGGGGGAAGCTCTGTATTAGATGAGGCTCTTTACTTTTCAAAGATACCTCCATCTAGAAAGGGAATCAAAGATGCTTAAGCATCATCGGCTACTACAAATCAGTGAAAAGCAGAGTCACAAAATTTAGAAGAGGTAAGCAAGTTAATATCATTAAGAACCAAGATTTTAGCATAAGAAAATGATACACATTGAACTGACTGATATCTAAACACCATCTCACGGCAAAGAGACTGGGGTTCCTTAGAAACATGACTGACTCTAGGTCCAAGCAGAACACAGATGAGGTGCAACACCCTCCTGTGACAGGCAGGAAGGGAGCAGTCACAGACCAAGCGGTCACACCCAAACATGACACAAGCCGACTTGGGTGGAACAACAGCACCAAAATACGGCTCCCACGGGTTGAAGCACAATCGCACCCACATCCACAGGTTTCTAATACTGGGGCAAACACTTCCAAAATGAACTTCCACTTCGGAAGCGAATAGTTCCAGTGCATCCTAAACACCGATAAAGGAAAAATATCATTCATTTCTCCTCTCTCCCCAGCAGGAACCACATTTCAGAACCTCCAAAAATTGGTATGGGAAATCTTCTTTACATAAGAATAGAATTAGAAAAATCTTCACTTTGTAGTTGTCAGTTGTAGGCTGAACAATGGCCTCCAAAGATATTCAAGTCCGAATTTCTGGATTTGGCTATGTTACAGATGAATTAAGAATCCTGAGACGGGAGATCACTTTGGATTCTATGGGTGGGACCTAACCACAATCCCTAGTGTCCTTTAGATCATGTGCTCTAATGATGGAGGAAGGGGCCACAGCCAAAATATGGCTGCCACGAGCTGGAAAAGGCCAGGAAGCAGACACTCTCCAGAGCTCCCTGATGGCACCAGCTACCCAGATTCTAGACCAGTGAGACTGATTTCAGCTACAGTGTTGTAATTTGGTACAGCAGCAATAGGAAACTAATATACCAACTAAATAACGGGTACAAGCAACAAGCAAATGGCCGTTAAACCCAGTAGAGAACTGGTTGATAAAGAACTCTATAATTCAACCTACCGACACTGCACCCGACATCATGTGACCTGGTTGCTCAATGTGCAACACAAAGCACTGTCTAGGGAATATCCTTGAAACCCGCCCCCGCCCCCGCCAAAACAACCACCAACCTGAAACCAAGGAAGCACCCCGACCCAGCTACAGGAAACAGGAGGATTAGAAGGACACATTAGACAGTGCTACAACACAGTCAACCAAACCCCACACTTGGGACATTCCACAGCACAAACAACCCTACTGCCTTCACAAATAAATGGCATTAAAAACAAAAACAACAAAAAAGGAAAAGAATCTGCAAGTTATAGATTTTCAAAGAGCTAAGAGGCTTAAACCAAATGCAATGTGGAGACCTTCTTTGGATTTCAATTCAAGCAAACAAAGTGTAAAAGGGCTTTTTATGACATTTGAAGAAAACCGAACACAAAATAAATATTAGATAATATTAATGGAGTGTGGTTGATGCTGTTAGGTATGGTAAAGGTATTGTGGTTATGTTTTTTAAAGCCCACATTTTCTAAAAAATACATGCTGAAGTATTTAGAGGTGACTAAAAATCTGAGATTTGCTTTAAAATACTCAAATGAAAAATACAAAATATTGGGAGTGGGCAGGGCTATGGTAAAATGCTGACAACTGTGAAGATGGGTGATAGGCATATGATTCTCTTCTATTCTATTTTGTGGTATGTTTCAAAGTTTTCCTCACAAGGTTTAAAAAAGGAAAAGAAACCTGGGCAATATAGTGAGACTACCTGTCCAAAACTAAAAATAGAAAACAAAAAATGAGCCAGGTGTGGTGGTGTACACCTGTGGCTGCAGTTACTAAGGAGGCTGAGGCAGGAAGATCACGTGAGTACGGCGAGGTTAGGGCTGCAGTGAGCTGCCCCACTGCACTCAGCCTGGACGACAAAGTGAGACCCTGTCTCAAAAAGAAAAGAAAAGAAAAAGAGCAAAGAGCAGCACTTATCAACGTCTACAGAGCACTGCTGAAGCTACACTCAGAGGGTGAATCAAACTTGTAAACTGTATTAATGAAGATGAATGAACTAAGCATTCAAGTCAAGATGCAAAGTGAAAACCAAAGTAGAAGGAATAAATAAAAGAACTGATGAAATATAAGACCAGGTGCAGTGTCTCAAACCTGTAATCTCAGCACTTTGGGATCACTTAAGCCCAGGAGTTTGAGACCAGCTTGGATAACAAAGCAAGATCCCATCTCCAAAAATAAAAATAAAAAAAAAAAGAAAGAAAGAAAAGCCATGCACGATGGCATGCACCTGTAGTCCCAGCTACTGAGAGGCGGAGGCAGGAGGATCCCTTGAGTCCAGGAGTTCAAGGTTGCAGTGAGTGACTTATGGTCAGGCCACTGCACTCCCAGCCTGGGTGGCACGTGCCTACAGTCCCAGCTACTTGGAAGGCTGGGGCAGGAAGATCGCCTGAGCCCAGGAGGTTGAGCCCACAGTGAGCCGCACCACTGAACTCCAGCCCAGGTGACAGAGCAAGACCCTGCCTCAAAAAAAATTAAAACAAAACAAAACAGGCCAAGTGCAGTGACTCACACCTGTAATCCCAGCACTTTGGGAGGCTGAGGCAGGCAGATTGCTTGAGTCCAGGAGTTCAAGACCAGCCTGGACAACATAGCAAAACCTCATCTCTACCAAAAATACAAAAAATTAGCCTGGTGTGGTGGCACGTGCCTGTAGTCCCCAGACACTTGGGAGGCTGGGGCAGGAAGATCACCTGCGCCCAGGAGGTTGAGCCTGCAGTGAGCCGTGATTGCACCACTGCACTCCAGCCTGGGTGACAGAGCAAGACCCTGCCTCAAAAAAAAAAAAAAAAAAAAACAGAAACATAGCTACTTAGTCAATCAAAACCAAAATCAGTTTCTTTGAAAAAAGCAATTGAAGAGCAATTAACTCTCTCTAGTCTGACAAAAGAAAACACACCCAAGATGACAATGATAGGATATTATCTTTGCCGGGTTTTGAAATAAGAAGTGTTATAAGTGGCAGTAACTGTATCTTCTGGTAGCTCCCAAGGAAATGAGAGCTTCTTTGTCTCACAGGTCCCCACGAATTATTTTTTTATCTCACTGGCATTAATTGGGTTCTGATCCCATTAGGGATCAACAACTATAATCAGGGGACCAACGGCACGTGTTATGCCTGTTAGCCATAGCCAACCCAGGTCCACCCACGCAGCTGAGCCATTCTATCTACAACACATGGCTGATACATGGTAGGAAGAGTGGTTCCCCAAAGGAAAATCAGCATTGTTTTGTCTCCCCAAAACAATGAGTAGATGTTGCAGACATTAATAATTACAGAGTATTTTACAAACATGTACATTTCTATTTTATTTTATTATTTATTTATTTGAGACAGAGTCTCACTCTGTCGCCCAGGCTGGAGTACAGTGGTGCAAGATAGCTCAACGTAGCCTTGAACTCCCGGGCTCAAGCAATCCTTTCTGCCTCAGACTCCCAAGGCGCTGCAACTACAGGTGCGCACCACCGTGCCCAACTAATTTTTTCTCCATGAGACAGGTCTTGTTATATTGCCCAAGCTGGAAAATCTGTAAATTTTTAAACAAAACAGTAGCCTAATAAATTGATCACTATATTTAGAGAACAAGACATCATGACTAAGAATGATCTGTTCTAGGGATACATTTTTAAAATCAGAAAATATATACTTATGGCTAAAAGGAGGACAAATAGGCTGGACACGGTGGCTCACACCTGTAATCCCAGCACTTTGGGAGGTCGAGGCAGGTGGATCATCTGAGGTCAGGAGTTCAAGACCAGCCTAGCCAACATGGTGAAACTCCGTCTCTACTAAAAATACTAAAAATTAGCTAGGCCTGGTGGTGGGCGCCTGTGATCCCAGCTACTCTGGAGGCTGAGGCAGGAGAATCACTTGAACCTGGGAGGCGGAGGCTGCAGTGAGCCGAGATTGCACCACTGCACTCCAGCCTGGGCAACAGAGCGAAATCGTCTCCAGAAAAAAAAAGGACAAATAAACATACATGGGGCTGACTGACGACCATTTCAAAAATGCCCAAAAATCTGATGAAATTCCGCACATATTATTTACTTACTATGGAGTTTAACATCAGCAAATGGCTATATGAACAATATTTCCCCAAAGTAACATATATTTACTAAAAAGATTATAGTATTAAAATATGTAACAGAATGACCAAGATGTTACTACTGTCAAAGACTGTCCAACAGGCCATCTGAAGAGACAGAATGAAGCAAGGAGACAAATACCACTGTCTGCAGACGACCTGTTTAGAAAATCCCTCTACTATAACGAAGCCCTAGTAACAGTGAAGGCAAGCTTGGCAAGTTGGCAAAACAAAAATTTCACAACACACATACACATGAGAAGCCTGAATCATGGAGATGATGCCAAGACTTAGCCAGGAGATTCATCACAAAAGATGTCTGTTCTATTCCAAGTTCATCTACACCCCCAATCAAACTCCAAATAACATCTGTGACAGGCTGAAAAATGGCCACCCAAAGACACGGAGTCCCAACCCCGGAAATTTGTTAAGTTTTACTTTACTTGGAAAAGGGGTCTTTTCAGATGAGATTAAGTGAAAGATACTAAGATGAGGAGATGATCCTGGATTATCTGGGTGGGTTCTAAATGACATTCATGACAGAAGAGAAAGCCACGTGAAGAGGGAGGCAGGGGTGGGAACTATGCAGCTGCAAGCCAAGGACTGTGGGACAGGAGCTGGAAGACGGAAGCAGCAAAGAACAATCTCTCTCCTTCCCCCCAGGGGGAGTGTGGCCCTGCCAGATTTCAGATTTCCAGTCTCCGGAACTGTGAGAGAATGCATTCCTGTTGTAAGCCACCAAATGGGTAGTCATGTGTTACGGTGGCCCTGGGAAACTAACACAAAATTCCAGTAGGTTTTTTTTTTTTTTTTTTTTTTAACTGTAACAAGGATTCTCAAATTCACCTAAAAATAAAACCAGGATAGGAAATTTTGCAAAAAAAAAAAAAAAAAAGTGGAATTCAACTAAAATTAGCAAGCATACTACAAAGCAACGGTAATCAGCACTTGGTGTTACTAGCTAAGGAAGAGGCACTTGATGCATGAAAAAGACTCGAGTACCTATGAGTTTATTATTTGATACAAGGGCCATTTCAAATCAGCAAGGAATTGGACCAATTTGCTATCCATTTTGAAAACATATAAAGTTTGATCCCTACCTCACAACACACTCCAAAATAAATTTCAGGTGAATTGGAGATCTGGATGTAAACAATCAAACCTTGAAGAGCTGGAAGATTAAGGAGGAAAACCTGTGATTTGGGGGTGCAAAAAGCCTCCAACAATATACACTGTAAAAACCACTGAGGAAGATACTGATTTATTTTGACCCTATCAGAGCATAAGAATTTTATAGAACACTAATATAGAAGTCAAGATACAAATAGTTTTTCAATGTTTGGAAAACGTCTGAATAGGTTAGGACACATGAACACACAGATCAGAAAATTAATACAAAATTGCCCACAAATACACAAATAGATGTTTATCTTCATGCAGCCTTTGTGAGATCTGCAAAGATGAACAAAAGTGATCATTCAGTTTTTATAATGGTAAGGGGGAAAAAGACTATTCAACCATAGAGAAAGTATAAAATTAAAAGGCAATTTAGAAACACATAACAAAAAATAGAAACACACAATCTAATTCAGCGATCACACTTCAAAAATGCTACTCTCCAGAAGAGCCTGCAAAAGAATACAGAAGCATAGGTGTAATAGGTAAGGCTCACAACAGCGTGCTACAGGCAAAGAACTGGGAAGAACACGAGTGTGCATGAGCAAGAAGGCAGTAATACTAAGTGGGATGTGGACACCACACAGTAAGGCGCTGTCACCAACAATAATCCAACGGCTCGTGTACCAGTCTCTGGAAAAAGTGCAGACTACTGTACATTAAACGAAAGTGATCAAGCTGCAAAAACAGAGCGTATAGGACTTGGACTTTTTTTTTTTAAACTGGGGACATGGCTTCCACATAAGAGAATATCCACACAGCTAGGGTATCAGAGCCCAAGTGGAGTGAGGAAGATGTTCACGGTGGGTGGAGGTGCAGGACGACAGCCGCTGAGCGAGGCAGTGGGCATCTGAGCGGGAAGGTCACCAAGAGGAGCCTCGTTCCACATAGGGTGAATAATCAAGCAAGTAAACGTATTAGAGACACTGGGATCTAAGACTGTCACTGTTGGGAAACAGAGTTATCCACTTGGAAAGCAAGACACTAGAAGAAACCCTATGGTATTAGATTGGAAATGGGGGTACTAGAATAAACTCATGCTTTTCAATACAAGAAAATATTAAAAAATGAGACAACGTGCTAAAAATACACATGCGTGTATCTATGTATGTTTTGTGTATGTATGTATACACATACTCAATCGACTTTTTTGAGAGGGCCTGGGTACAGTAACACTCCAACAACCTAGCTGGTGCCTAGACCCTGTTTCTCTGAGAACCAACTGCCATAAAAGGGAAGCAGGCCTTCTTGAAGATAAAGGCAGAATCCAGGTCTGGGGCAGGGAAGGTACGTGAAGAACCCAGAATATCCTGTGGTACAAGAAAGAAAGAAACAAAAGAGAAAGAGAATAATGAGGACACATCAGAAGGACACAGACAGTAATCCCAGGACTTTGGGAGGCCAAGGCAGGTGGATCACCTGAGGGCAGGAGTTCAAGACCGGCCTGGCCAACATGGTGAAACCTTATCACTACTAAAAATACAAAAATTAGCTGGGCGTGGTGGCACACGTCTGTAGTCCCAGCTACTTGGGAGGCTGAGGCGGGAGAATCACCTGAACCCAGGAGGTGGAGGCTGCAGTGAGCCGAGAGTTCACCACTGCACTCCAGACTGGACAGAGTGAGATCCCGTCTCAAAAAAGGCCAGGCATGGCGGTTCATGCCTGTAATCCTAGCACTTTGGGAGGCAGAAGCGGGCCGACTGCCTGAGCTAAGGAGTTCGAGACCAGTCTGGGCCATGTGGTGAAACCTTGTCTCTGCTAAAAATACAGAAAATTAGCTGGGCATGGTGGCACACGCCTGTAATCCCAGCTACTCAGGAGGCTGAGGCACAAGAATCACTTGAACCCAGGAGGTGGAGTTTGCAGTCAGCCGAGATGGCACCATTGCACTCCTGCCTGGGCGACAAAGCGAGACTCGGTCATAAATAAATAAATAAATAAAATACAATAAAAATAAAAAAATAAAAAAAAGAAGGAGATGGGAGCTTGAGGGGCTCTCATGGGTCAAACCTGAGATGACGAGTATCAAATAAAATAATGGTAAAAGAATAATAATCAACCGAATTAACTAGGGAAACCATGAGCCAATACTGACATAAGTAAATTGAACTCTGATTAAAGTTGAGATAGTTGAGATAACTGAAAGTTTGATTTTATTTCAAAAGTATCTCCCTACAATATACTTAACAATTAGAAAGATTTCACAGTGGAGAAGCCTGGAAGGCAGCACCTGAATCAAGCAAGTAAAGTGCACATCACCACTAAGAGGACTAACTGAATTCTGCACCACCTGATAGGATGCAGAGAAGAACCCAGCCTCCTCCTTGTACTATTCCAGCCAGAGGCGCAAAACCTAGATCTAATCAAAAGGAAACACCAAACAAACCCACAATGAGGGACCCCACAAAATAACTGCTGGTGATCATTAAAAGTGTCAAGCTCTGGCAGAGGAACCATTCCAGTTTGAAGGAGACTAAGGAGACCTGACAATCAACTGTGATTCTGAACTAGATCCTTGTAATGGAATGCGAATGTGCGCCTGATCAGAAGGTGGCAACACATTCATGTTAATTTCCTGACTTCCATGGCTGTATTGCGGTTAAGGAGGACAGTGTCTTGTCTCTAAGTAAACATACCAAAATATCCCAGGGTGAGGAGGTCTCATGGTCCCAACTTACTCTCAGGTGGCTCGGATAAAGAGCTGTACAGTACCTGTACCTCCTCTGTAAATTCAAGATCATTTTTAAAAAAAACTTAATGGAGGATATGTACTACTTCTGTGATTAGAAAAACTAAACACCCTAGGCCGGGCGCGGTGGCTCACGCCTGTAATCCCAGCACTTTGGGGGGCCAAGGCAGGTGGATCACGAGGTCAGGAGATCGAGACCATCCTGACTAACACGGTGAAACTCCGTCTCTACTAAAAATACAAAAAATTAGCCAGGTGCAGTGGCAGGCGCCTGTAGTCCCAGCTACTCGGGAGGCTGAGGCAGGAGAATGGCATGAACCCGGGAGGCGGAGCTTACAGTGAGCGGAGATCACACCACTGCACTCTAGCCTCGGTGACAGAGCGAAACTCTGCCTCAAAAAAAAAAAAAGAAAAGAAAAGGAAAGGAAAGGAAAGGAAAGGAAAGAAAAACTAAACACCCTAAGGCCAGGCGCGATGGCTCATGCCTGTAATCCCAGTGCTTTGGGAGGCCGAGGCAGGCAGATCACAAGATCAGGAGTTCAAGACTAGCCTGACCAATATGGTGAAATTACAAAATTTCTCTACTAAAATTACAAAAATTAGCAGGGCATGGTGGCATGCATCTGTAGTACCAGCTACTCGGGAGGCTGAGGCAGGAGAATCACTTGAACCCAGGAGGTGGAAGTTGCAGTGAGCTGAGATCATGCCACTGCACTCCAGCCTGGCTGCATCTCAAAAAAAACAAGAAAAACTAAGCACCCTAATTTGGAAATAAACATCAATATAGGAGAGGGATAACACGACCATTCCAGTTCAAAGTCAAAATCCAAATTTTGGGCCGGGCGTGGTGGCTCATGCCTGTAATCCCAGCACTTTGGGAGGCCGAGGCGGGTGGATCACGAGGTCAGGAGATCGAGACCATCCTGGCTAACACGATGAAACCCTCTCTACTAAAAACACAAAAAAGTAGCCGGGCATGATGGCAGGTGCCTGTAGTCCCAGCTACTCCGGAGGCTGAGGCAGGAGAATGGCGTGAACCCAGGAGGCGGAGCTTGCAGTGAGCTGAGATCTCACCACTGCACTCCAGTCTGGGGGACAGAGAGAGACTCCGTCTCAAACAAACAAACAAAAAACAAATTTTGACTATATCTGTTTAATCACGAGTTCAACTACAAGATGAATGCACATTTCACCCAAACTTTATATACCAAAGCATAAAGATATTATTATACTAAAGATATTGTCATCATACTAAAGTCTGTCACCCAATCATTTTCTCAAACTTCGTAAGTGTTTTTTTCCTGGTTCACGTTCTTTCCCAAGAAAGTAGATTTTTAAACCACCAGAATGTGTCAAGAAAGCCACAGCAGAACCCAGATATGCACAGCAGCACATCCCAAGCAACTTCAAGGTCCACGTGGGGAACTCCCCCACTCCCGCCCTAGAAAGCTGGCGTCCCCTGGTGCTCCATCTGGGCCAGCCGCCAGCACTGCTGAGCCCCAATCGCACACTGCCCTAAAAGACAAACAAGATGCAGAACTCGGACACCAGGCAAAGGAGAGTAACCCACGACATGTAAAAGGAACCCTGCCCAACGAGAGTTAGGAATATTTAGGCAGGGTGAAAGGCAAGTGACTGCATCAATCAGCAAGGGCTTAAGGAAAATAGACACACATGCACACACACACACATTCCCACCACTTCAAGACTGGGGGCAGGTAGAGAAGACAAGCATAAGTACATACTGGAATTAAAACACTCTAAGAAGAAGAATCCTAACGCATGCCAAATAAGTTCTAAATATCCTACAACAGCCTTCAATACAACCATATGGCCAACTGAGAACAACAATCTAAATACTACACAAGGTAACCGGGCAAGATTTGACGGAAGAGAAAAGACCCTCATATCACCACCTCAGTTCTTCACAGGCCAGGTCCTCCTCTGAGACTGCAGGGCTGAGCCTGGGGACACTCGGGAGGCCTGTACACAGGCAGCCAGCAGTCTGCTGAGCTCGTTGTGCAGACGACAAAGGGAACACAGAACTTGGGTCTCAGAGGCTGGTCAGGCAGCTCCAAGCATGAGCAATTAGATCAAAATAGAAGCCTTGTATCAAAAGAAAAAAATTGTATTCTTCAAACTGAATTGATTTCGTGCACGCATACTGGCTTAAGCCAATGCTACAAGACCGCCTAATCTTCTACTTATCAGCAAATGTTTACTATAATTAAATCAGCAATATCATTTGAAACACTCAAATGAGCTAGGTATTAATAAAATATTAATTAAATTAGAAAGCATTAATAAAATTAGAAAGCACAAAAAGAGTGAAATTAAGAGTAATATACACATTGCTACAGAATAAAACACATTCGGATGACGCAGTGTATTTCATTTTGTTCACACTAGCCAGCAAATACTGGGGTGAAGAGTACACACTTGTATTCATCTAATAATATACACTCCGGAGTCAGCAAACTCCAACATAAAGAAGACAAAGCAAAGGAAAAGTGAATTTTAAGGTTCTATTCACACACACTTCAGAGTCTTCTATTTACAGGCTACAAGACACCAAGTAACACCGTTCTCAACTGTCGAATGGTTATAGCAGACAGGCAGAAAAGATCCCAAAGGGCCATCCTTTCTTCTTTTTTTATTTTTAAAGAAAAAGAGTTAAGCAGGGCAAAAAGTTTCCGATTCTAATTAATAAATCAGAAACCACACATCTTATAATATTGAAAAGGAAGTCCTAAGAGGGAGAACTGTTTCTGAGCAAGTCACTTGCTTCAAAACCTCAATTTCAAAAATGGTAAAAGAGGCCGAGGGCCAGGCACAGTGGCTCAGACCTGTAATCCCAACACTTTGGGGAGGCCAAGATGGGATGACTGCTTGAGACCAGAAGTTCCAGATCAGCTTGGGCCATATAGCAGAGTGAGACCCCCCCCACAACTCCCATCTCTACAAAAACAAATTTAATTAGCCAGGTACAGTGCCTGTAGTATGCCCCTCAGCTACTCAGGAGGCGTCCCCAGGAGTTCGAGACTGCAGTGAGCTATGATGGTGTCACTGTACTCCAGCTAGAGTGCCTGAGCAAGACCCTGTCTCAAGCAAACAAACTAGAGGCCAAGTTAGGTGGTTCACACCTGTAATCCCACCACTTTGCACTTGCGGAGGCTGAAGCAGAAGGACTGCTTGAGTCTAGGAGTTCAAGACCAGCCTGGGCAACATAGCAAAACTCCACTTCCACAAAAAAATAAAAATTAGCCAGACACCCCTATAGTTCTAGCTACCTGGCAGAAGCAGGAGGATTACTTGAGCCCAGGAGTTGGAAGCTGCAGTGAGTTGTGATCACAGCACTGCACACCAGCCTGGGTGACAGACTGAGACTCTGTTTCAAAACAACTTGGTAAAAGTGCCAAATAAACGACCCCCTTTCAAAAACTATTTCTCCCAATTTTACCCTCGTACTGTTGTTTTCTTTGCTTCCTTACCTCTATTTGTTCCAGTGGGTCTGGTCCTTTTGGGATAAGAGCCCTTCTCTCTAGTTTTCCCATTTCCCCTAAGGCTGTCTGCTGTGGCAACCTCTTTAGAAGTGCAGCTCTCTCCAGAGTCTCCACATGTAAATCTCCTAATAGGCCAGGAGCGGTTGCTATGCAGGTAGCTGCTGTCTTGGCACCCACGAGAAGACTGCTTTCTCTCCCTGAGGAATCATCCACACTCAGAGGTTCGAAGGATGACCAAGGAGCAGGTGAGCTCAGCTACTGTGTCCTCCTCTGCCCGGCCCGAGGTAAGAAAGTCTTTGCTCACAGTACCCTACCAATGCCCAGCGACTTCATCCAGCTGCCTGGGCCTAGTGCTGGACAGGTCTAACACGCAGCACAACCACTGAACTCACACTGCAAAAGTTCCCCAGAAAGGCGTTTAGAACAGCTTCTGCAGCTGAAATAACAACACACACGGACTGCACCTGGTTGAAGTTATTTCCCCACTCCAGAAGGAAACAAGTAGCACTTGGTCCAGCCAGCCAAACAAGCCGTGATAAGAAAGTCAGCCTGCACTGTGTTTAGAGGCTGACAGCAGGGCCAGGAAGAGGTGCATCCTGCTGGTGCAGGGTGCCACTCCAAGAGCCCCAGATGGTGCAGGGTCCTCTTTCACAGGACAGGGCAAGGCCAAGAACGTCACTGCTCCAACTCATTTATGCAATGCCCAGTCCACCCACACCATACTACGGACGCTGGAAGACCGGACAAAGGAATCATGCAAAGAAAGGTGACACGTTCCAGAAAACAAGCAAGAGCAGAGAGGCGGCACCTAGCCTGCTACACAAGACTGCTGTACACAAGAACACGTGGCTGCCTCAAGGACAGGAGGACCCTCAATACTGAGCTTGGTCACAGAAGGCACCTGCTCAGCATACCTGGATCCAAGCACATGGAAATTTCTGGAGAAAGCTGCTCCACAAAGTCATTCGTCGAGACCACACATTCAACAGTCATCCAAGAATACAAAAGTGACACCTAGAGACCTGGCCTTCGGACTGGAGTATTTCTACATTAAGCACATCCCTCAGAGCCTAAAAAGCTGATCGAGATTCTGGCAGCCCATTATGGTTCACCAAAAAGTCAAGAAAAGGCAAGTTCAGAACATTACCTCTTTTTTTTTTGAGACAGGGTCTCACTCTGTCACCCAGAATGGAGTGCAGTGGTGTGACTACAGCTCACTGCAGCCTCAACCTCCCAGGCACAAACGAGACTCCCACCTCAGCCTCCTGAGTAGCTGGGACCACAGAGGCATGCCACTAGGCCCAGCTAATTTTTTTCTATATTTTGTAGAGATGGGGGTCTCACTTTGTTACCCAGACTGGTCTCAAACTCCTAGACTCAAGTGACCCTCCTGCCTCGGCTTCCCAGAATGCTGAGATTACAAAGTGCATGTGTATGTATTACAAGCATAAGCCACCATGCCCGACCAGATCATTACCTTTTTAGCAATCAACACTATCTGTTCATCCCTCAAAATATGTATATGGCACCTGCCACGATCAAGTTAGTCTGCTAAGCCACAGGGATCCAAACCAAGTAAAAGCATCATCAATACATTAACAGCACATCAACGGCTTAACGCGTAACCCAGGCTTGGAAACAGTAAAATGAAGAGGGGAGTTAGTCCAAGAGGCTTGTGCATCCATCACATGAATTCAGGGAGGTGGCTGTCGGCCTTAGAGCTGGATCCTTGACAGAATGATGGAAACACTAACCCAGCAAGAGTCTAGACTAGAAGCCAATCCCTCGAAGGCAGCCGCAGACGGACTTGGTCCCAGTGCTAAGAAGCAGCATGTTACTGCAGAGACAGACCCCGAATGCATAAAGGGCTTTAGGGCTGGGACTTCAATTTGTTCACTGTTTTTCCAAAACATACTTAATGAATATGTACTTGGTGAAAAATAAATGCCGATGGAATCAATAAAGATACTCAAAATTCCAAGAAACACAGGACAACTTCACAGCGTGTATTTCAGCACAGAATACCTACCTTGCTGCAAAGGCCTGGTTGGTCCCACTCCTGAACTAGAAAGAGCTGTGTGGGAAGGACATCCCCTTTGACCCTGCGCTTTAGAGAAGCCCCATAGACACTCAAACGCTGGGTAAATCTGTCAAGATGAAATGTTTAAATGTGTGAACTTCTAAAAGTTAAGGGTAAAGATAACAAAAAGAAGAAATAATTACAGATCTTAATTTCTCTGGGCCTGTCTCCTCTCCTGTAAAAAGGAGTTGCTATTAATGCCTTTTGTGTTACCATGAGCTTATATATGGAGAAAGCTTAACCCGAGTTGGCACACAGTAAACAGGTGTTGAGTTTTTTATTACTATTATCATCTGTGAGGACACCAGCACTGTAAGTCAACACAGCCCTAACTAACTCCTACAAGTGGCTTCACTCTACCAGGCTCTACTTTTTAATTTTTGAGACGGAGTCTCGCTCTGTCTCTCCCAGGCTGGAGTGCAGTGGCTCAATCTTGGCTCACTGTACCTCCTGGGTTAAAGTTATTTGGCTGTCTCAGCCTCCCGAGTAGCTGCGACTACAGGCATGTTGCTACTACACCCAGCTAGTTTTGCATTTTTAGTCGAGATGGGGTTTCACCATGTTGGCCAGGCTGGTCTCGAACTCCTGAACTCAGGTGATCCACCCGCCTTGGCCTCCCAAAGTGCTGGGATTACAGGTGTGAACCACCGGACCTGGTCAGGCTCTACTCTTTCCAACCAAAAACACGGGGCCTGTGATGGCTATACCCTAGAGCCCTTTCAAGAACCGACCCTTTACAGCAGGGCTCCTCAGCCTCAGCGCTGCTGACATTTTGAGTCGAATACTTCGGTTGCAGGGGCTGCCCTGTGCACCAGAGGATGTAAGCATCTCTAGCCGCAACCACTAGACGATTGTAGGTCATGACAACCACAAAGGTCTCTGGACACTGCCAGATGTGCCTTGGGTAACAAAAATCACCCCGGTGATAACCACTGCTAGAAATAAATAGCGTGATGACTGGTATATAGGAAGCAAAGAATAAAAAGTTTTAATAGGTGAGGATTTTTAAATAACAAAAGGATTTTTAAAAGGGACCACAAAATCGGATGTTTTATGAGCGACTGTTGGCTCCAAGTATTATCCTTCCAAGCTTGAAAACTGAATTTCTGATAAACTGAGTTACCCAGGTCCTGAGGCATCTGTTTTTTAAAAAAAAAATGAAAATGAAAAATGAAAAACCCACTCAGAGATTTAGCTTTCTTTCTTTCTTTCTTTTTCTTTTTTCTTTTTTTTGAGACAGAGTCTTGCTATTATTGTTGCCCAGGCTAGAGTACAATGACGTGATCTCGGCTCACTGCAACCTCTGCCTCCCAGGTTCAAGCAATTCTCCTGCCTCAGCCTCTCATAGCGAGAATCACAGGCATGAGTCACCACACCCAGCTAATTTTGTATTTTTAGTAGGGACGGGGTTTCTCCATGTTGCTCAGGCTGGTCTCAAACTCCCGACCTCAGGTGATCTGCCTGCCTCGGCCTCCCAAAGTGCTGGGATTACAGGCGTGAGCCACCGTGCCCGGCCTCAGCTTTCTTATTTTTAAAAGGAAGGAGCTGAAGTCCTACAGGTCTAAAAGTACCCCGTCAGGCTAGGAGCAGTGGCTCATGCCTGTAATCACAGCAATCTGGGAGGCCGAGGCTGGTAGATCATTTGAGGTCAGGAATTCGAGACCAGCCTGGCCAACACGGCAAAACTCCGTCTCTACTAAAAATACAAAAATTAGCCAGGCATGGTGGTGCATGCCTATAGTCCCAGCTACTCAGGAGGCTGAGGCAGGAGAATTGCTCGAACCTGGGAGGCGGAAGTTGCAGTGAGCCGAGACTGTGCCACTGCACTCCAGCCTGGGTGACAGGGTGAGACTCCATCTCAATAAACTAAAAAAAAAAGAAAAGTATCTCAAGTCCCCAAGTCATAAGGCTGATAAGAACAGGTCCAGGGAGTAGCTCTGAACCTATGAAAAAAAAAAGAAAAGCCCAAAATTGAAGTGAGGTCTCCTGACTCCCATCCAGTCAAAGACACTATCCTTTCATTTCTTTTTTTTTTCTGGGGTGACGGGGGGGCAGTGCCATCCTAACCTGGATAAACATCTCAACTTTTGTTGAGTCAGGGAGAAAGAATCACTGTCGTGCCTTCTGTACCTAAGACCCTTCTGTACCTAAGACCCTTCTGTACCTAAGATGGCAAGTACTGCTGCAGGCCTCACAAGGTCCACCCCAAGAACTTCTGAGACTACAGAGGGAAAAGGCAAGCCCTAGAGTAGGTCTGAAAGATGCTTATCTGAAGGAATTCGTCAAGACTGCTCCCACCGCTTGCCGACTGCTGACTTTGGCATCAGTCGCTTCTTACCTCTTCTTGCCCCAGGAGAGACCTGCGGCCACAGCACTGGGGTCTCTCGGACACAGCTAAGTCTCCTGAGAGACTGAAATGGGACGGGTAGGGGCTACATGAATAATGGTTTAATTAACATAGGCAGTCTTAATAGATTAACACTGCAGTGGGCCTGCTGTAGGGATGGTCTACCAAGGAATCTGATTTTTTAGCTTTAAAAGTATTGTAAAATATAACTCAACAAAACAATGTAAAAACTGGTAACCCCCCATGAGGCTTCCCCAAGAAATATATTCTAAAGTGTATCTTCAAAACTGTAATTTTAATTATACTTAATTACAATTTTAATACATGATTTAAATAAAGATAGGATCTTATACCCATTCTTTCACCATTTGCTACACTTCTTTTTTTTTTTTTTTTTTTGAGACAGAGTCTCGCTCTGTCGCCCGGGCTGGAGTGCAGTGGCCGGATCTCAGCTCACTGCAAGCTCCGCCTCCCGGGTTTACGCCATTCTCCTGTCTCAGCCTCCAGTGTAGCTGGGACTACAGGCGCCCGCCACCTCGCCCGGTTAGTTTTTTGTATTTTTTAGTAGAGACGGGGTTTCACCATCTTAGCCAGGATAGTCTCGATCTCCTGACCTCGTGATCCGCCCGTCTCGGCCTCCCAAAGTGCTGGGATTACAGGCTTGAGCCACCGCACCGCGCCCGGCCTACACTTCTTTTCATTTGAAAAGACATCATGGTCATCTTTCCAAGTATCAAATACAAATGTACCTCATTTGTTAACAACTACATGTTGAGTGGAGTAAACATACCTTCCTTAATAAATCCCCTCCTAACAGGACCCTTGAACTAATTTTTTTTTCTCTCGATTATAAACAATGCTGAAAAGAACATCCTCTGCTCACTTGGGCCTGTACCTCCATAGGATAAATTGAACTGGAAATGGAATTACATGATTACAGGGAATGCATTAACAGATATCGCCAAGGTAAAACTGCCCACCTCCCAAAGAGTTTAGTTACACTCACAACACCTGATTACAGAACACCTGTCCTCTTCTCCTTTGAGGACAACTAAAATGATGAATTTTTTTTTTTTTTTTTCCAGCCTGATGTTGGGGAAATACGATTTTAATGGCAACTCTGATCATCAGTGAGACAAAAACCTTGTTGAGCTTACTAACCATTTGAATTTCTCTACTGTGAAGCTCAAACTAATCACAACCAATCCATCCACCTTTCTACCAGTGTTTCAGCAATGCTCATAAGACAAAGCAGAATCCACTTCTGGGCAGCAGAGCAGTAGGAATGAACAGAAAGAATTACAAATTTAAGTGAAACTCAAGTTGTACGCCAAAAAGAACATTCCTAAAGGGCACTCAGGCAAAAGCGATGAGAAAATACTATTAAAAAGGACATCTTTTGCCTCAATTAGTCACACAGTAGACAACATAAGCTGATGACCTGAGACACTTCGGCCTGCCAAAGTTCCATTTCATTCACAAACACTAACCTACCCTGCCTTAAGAGAAGGGCTCCCCAAAAAGTAATTGTGCTTGCAGAAAAGCGTCAAAGTGTATACTGTTTTGGGGGGTACGCAGACCTGGGTAGATGGTAGACTGAGGCTGACAAGACCAGGATAGGGAAGCAGTGAAGCAGTTGAAGGCACAAACTACAGCCAAACCACTAACTCTAGTCTTTGCCTCAGGGTCTGCCTCGAACTGTGATGACAACAATCCTTGCCTCCCACAGGTGATGGGAAAAGTGAGAAACGTCATGAATGGTGTGGCCCATGGTCACTTCGCCATGATCCACCACCAGTACTGGGTCACTCTGCTCCAGCTCTCCAAAGGCATCAAGATGCGACTGCGAGGAGCCCCGCCTCCTCCCCTGACCTGCCCATCTCCTACACCCTCCAGCCCTGACCCACACTGGTCTAGTAACTGGCATTCCACATTCCTCCAACGTGCTCAACACAGTTCTGCCCCTGTGCTTTTCACCCCCCGTCCGTTCCTCTTAGAAAGTTCTTCCCCGGATGGCTGCTCATGGCTTGTTTGCTCCCCGCAGGTTTGAATCGACTGTCGCTCAATCAGCAAGGCCTCCCCACTACGCCAAACTGCCGCTGTGTCCCCCACTCTCCTCCCCTCGATACTCCCATTTTCCTCTTTCCTTCTTGTCCACATTGGACATACTGCATATCTGCTGGTGTGCTGACTGCCTGACACCCCTCACCAAAACGTGACCTCCACGAAAGCACAGGAGAACACACCCGCTTCTTCCTTATTGTTGGCCACTTCCTAGAACAGTGTCTCTAGCATGGGCAGCTGTCAGATCAATACATTTACACTACTTCCTGAAGCACCACTAAAATGATAGTATTTTTTTTTTAAGATACAAATCACAACAACGAAGAATAGGACTAGAGATAAGAACATTAAAACACTGGAGGCTAGAAACTGGAAATAGACCTACTAGGGCTGAATCCCATATCGGCAATGGGGAAGGCCAACTAGCAATATGACTGGAAGCCGGGAGACCTGAATCAAAAACAGAGGTGGCTGATAGGTTTAAAAGGAAGATCCCTAAGATGCACCCCACAACTCTGCACAGCCACACAGAGCCAATCAGCACAGTCCCTCTCCTATCATGGCAAAATGGTATCGTTTTTCTGTCTACAAAGAGAAGTAGAATCTTTGGACTACAGACACCAGTTACAGAGGAGGGAAATAATTCTGCAAAGACGGAAGTAAGCTCTTCTATGGGTACTGCTGCGCTCCCAGGCCTCTCTCCTCAGAGCCACGTAGCCAGGCAAAGGGCTACAAGATATTTCTCTGGGGAATCTGAAGACATGCAAAGAAGCTGACAGGGGTGCTGTAAGGAAATGGCCCGGCCAGGTGCCTCTGCAGTGAAAGCCACAGTCAGCAAGCCACAGACACAGGCTCAGAGGCCCTCTGACTCACGAGCAGGCACAAGAACACCACCGCATAGCCAAGAAAAGGCTCTGACAAAAGCCAAAAACCCCAAAACAAACCAAAGCAGCCTCAATAGTGGCTTAAGGAAAATGAAAACAGGAAACAAAAAAAAAAAACCTCATTAATATCTTCAAACAGTTAAGAGAAGATACCACATTCATGAAACAAAAAATAGGTTATAAAATAGGAACAGAGGAAACAAGAAAAAGCTCTTAGAAATGAGAAAAACCTCAGTAGAAGGGCTGGAAGATAAACTTGAGAATAACTTCCAGAAAGAAAATGAAAAACCAAAGGGTACAAAACATCAATTAGACAGGAGGAATGTGGTTTTCTTTTTTGAGATATATTGTACAGCATGGTGAATATAGTAAATAATGTCGATTTCAAAAGAGTAAATTTCAAATGGCTTTCACAACAAAAAAAGTATTTGAAGTGATGAATTATGTTAACTTGATTTTATTATTTATAGTATTCATAAATCATAACATCGCTTTGTACCCCATAAATACGTACAAGTATATATTGTCAATTTACGATTTATAAGATAAAAACAAAAACAAAAATCTTAGATGGGGAAAAAAAAAGAAAAAGCTTAAGAAAATTATGAGTGTCAATCCAGAAGGTCCAAGAGTAGAAGTCTAGAAAGAGAGAGCAAATAGGAAGAAATCAAAGCAATAAATCAACAAAAATGCTCAGCATTGAAGAACAAGAGTTGCAAAGAAACAGGACCAAAGAGTAGGCAAGACGTTGGATGAAAACAGTCTCCAAGGGACATCACTGTTCTGGGAGTTCTGAATTTCGCAGAAAGAAGAGACCCTGAGACAAAGCCTTCACTCCCAGCACTTTGGGAGTCTGAGGCAGGAGACTCACTCGAGGCCAGGAGTTCAAGACCAGCCTGGACAACATAGAGAGCTCATGTCTACAAAAAGTTTTTAAACTTATCCGGGTGTGGTGGTGCATGCCTGTAGTCCCAGGTACTTGGGAGGCAGAGGCAGGAGCATCACTCAAGCCCCAGAGATTGCAGTCACAGTGAGCTATGACAGCACCACTGCACTCCAGCCTGGGCAACAGAGCAAGACGCTGTGTCTCAAAAAAACAAAAGAAATAGAAAGAAAGAAGAAAAAGAAAGAAAGAAAAGCCTTCAGGTTTCATGGAGGAAAACATGGTCACACACAAAGGCTCTAAAAATGTTATGTATCAATAGAAAGAAAAAAGAATCAGAACAGCTTAAGACTTCAATAACACTGGAAGCTTAAAGACAGCGGAGCAAAATGATGTCCAAACTCCTACTCAGGATAAGAGCAGAATGAAGCACTTTCGTACATACACATTCTCAAAACTTCATCTGCCATGCACCTCTCAGGCAACTAGTGAAGGAAAGTGAGAGAGTAAAATCAAGAGAACATAGCTTCCAGAAAAGTAAGGCTCCAACACAAGAGGGAGTGATGAGATTTACAAGAAGATTCCAGGCACAGACAAGCCTGCAGCAGATTGGAGGTGCTGGAAGAGATTTATTCAAGATAAAATGATAGGAATACTAATTTTCATCAAAAGAAATCAGATAATTTCTTGAAAGATTTAGACAATTGGTTCAGAATTTGGGGTTGAATTGTAGTGATAAAATACAGAAAACTGAGCAAGCAGCAAGCAAACAAAAACAAGTAACACTTGTAATAACCCAGGAAAACACAAAGTTATGCAGAAAAGGGAAAACAATCCTATTATACCACTTCGTCCAGCTGTAAAAGGCAGTATGTAGTCATAATATAAACAATCAATACTGAACTAACCAAATTAAGCATATATCACTTTGGGCAGCCATGGATCTGTTTGCACGGAGAAGGCAGAGGGTGAAAGAAAGCTAGGAACTTCCTACCTATGCTTAGTGTCAAGCGAAGAGACATCACATGAAACAGGGGTGGGCGGACATAAATACAGACGTCAAGCAAATATGCTCTTCAGAGTTGGAGGCAAAGATCAAGGAAATCTACTAAGGCTAAAGTAGATACTCTGCAGGGGAGGAAACACGATTGAGGAAGGACGTTGGCACTTTCTTCCTTACAAGCCTTTCTAGGATTATCTGACTCTCTAAATTACATGACGATGTAACCTTGATTTGAAATAAGATTAATACGAATGCTAGTAAAAAGTAGTAAGGGAGAGTATGTAGTCAATGCATTGTTACCAAATTAACAGCAAGTGTCAACAAGATGATTAACACAACCACATGATGTCCAGACACGTGTCAGAACAAGTGTCTGGCTCATCTTCAACGGTATTCGAGGAACTTCAGTGTGCTTGGTAAAACAATAGCCTACCAGGGATTTCACTTCTAAAATGTCTCTGACTTTAGAAATACCAAAAAATAACATGTAACCAATTTTTAAAATACATACATGAAAAGAGGTTCTTTTCATTATTTTCTTGGTTTCCAAATGTTGAACGTTGTGGTGCTTTTACAATTTAAGGGGAAAAGCATTCTGACACATTATACTGGTTGGGGTTCTCTGCTTTTCTACTTGGTGAAAAACCTTTACGTGCATTTTGGACTTTGTGTCATCATAACTTGGCAACAGGGAAAGCTGCACGGTATGCTTCTTCCAGAACTTGGTTACTGCTTACCAGAAGAGGGAAAAGCTTCGTATCACCATTTGCCTATGGGATGGATGCACAATGAACGGGCCATACCAAATAAAACTACCACTTTGTACTCCAAAAAGCATGTTCTCTGCTTAAGCCCTTCATGTAAGTTTCAGTTGGGACGCACTAATGGAGAATCCATATGACCCATGAAGGATCGTAAGTGATCCCAGTGGACCCAACGCAATCATCTCAAATTCTGTTCAGGTCAGAGTATCTCAGATAAAACTCACTGAAGGGCATCAAGTCCTTCAGTACACAGTCTGAGCCAAGCCCTCTACCATTTGCAATGGCAAGAGTATACCAAATTCTCAACCTGTTGTCCATGTATGCCGCCAACTATAAATGTCAGCCTCCTCTTTCCTAGTCTTCCTGTACACTCAACACCACCTGGAAAAACTCTTACTCGTCTTCTACCAGTTCAAGGACCACATTCTATAGGAAGACTTTCCAACAGGTAATCACAGCCTGTTTCCTATGTCCACACCTTATATATATTTCTATCACTGAACTTATCACACTATAATGTAATTACTCTTCTACAAATGAGTCTCTCACACTAGACCACAAGCTGCTTGAGGAAAAGAAAAATCTATACCCTTTTTTGTTGGTTTTTTGAGACGCAGTCTCACTTTGCCTCCCAGGCTAGAGTGCAGTGGTACAATCTCGGCTCACTGCAACCTCTGCCTCCTGGGTTCAAGAGATTCCCGTGCCTCAGCCTCTTGAGTAGCTGGGATTACAGGCGCGCGCCACCATGCCCGGCTAATTTTTGTGTTTTTAGTAGAGACGGGGTTTCACCATGTTGATCAGGCTGGTCTCGAACTCCTGACCTCAAGTGTCCACCCGCCTTGACCTCCCAAAGTGCTGGGATTACAAAGCGTGAGCCACTGTGCCCGGCCGAAAAGTCTATATCCTCTTAACCTCTGTATCTGCAGAACCCTTAACCTTACACAGCAATTTCCAGCAAATACTTTTTTGAATTGAAATGAAGAAGTGAGGCCATGAGGCTGAAGTCAGACAACTGGAAGGCCAAAACAACAAAACCTGGAAAAATAATTACTCAAGAAGAAATTCTCCCACCAGGCCACTGAGAAGTTAGCTTTGCCCACTGGAGAGGACACTGTGACAGCGATTCGATTAAGCCAAGTGGCGCTGAGGGACGGGACATAGGTCAACTACGTCTTAGAGGTACTCTCCTTACACTCAATGCACTTTTACCCCAGTGACGTTAATTTGACTCATGATAAGATGAGCTAAGTCCCTTAAACAGTGCTTGGCATCAAGCAAAACTAATGGTAGTAACAGGAAAGTTTAATCCTCATGACGAATGATTTAACGCGGTTTCAAATGCTGTCCCTGAAACTTGAGGCAGTAGGCTTCCGCCCCATTTTCTCCAAGTCTAAAACTTTCGATAGGTTGATGTTTCAGACCCAGAGATTCGGCAATTCAAACGATGGAAATAATTCTTACCCAAACACCTTTTCAACTATTTTTAAATACTATTGCCAAGTATCCTAATATCATGTGTACTTAATGAATTTAGCCTAGGGACACTTTTAGCTGTCCAAAAATCAAAATGTAAACTTAAGCACCACGTTTCATCCAGCGTTTCAGCATCCCAGATTTGCTTCCCTAAATGAACATTAAGCTTATTATGCAATGTGCCGCTACCAGGAGCCTTAGACAAAATCCTAATTGTGACTTAACCTATCTTAATAGGGTTTTAAGGAAGTAACCTGCTAAGAAAGTGACTGATTATCCTTAAGCAGACACCAAATAAATGTGAAGTCATTGCTTGAGGGCTTAGGGTATAGGGTAGCTATGAATCTGAGAACATAAAACGCAAAACTGAGGGGCAAATCGTCATGTTCCTGAAGATTACGACTCATCCACATTCCTTCAGACGTTTCATTTGACCACAAGCACTGTTTAATAAGCAAAGTCCAAGTCGACTTCTTTCGATTTTACATGGCGTCCAAACACCATGTCAAGTCTGACCCTCTCATTTTCTAAGTCGAATGGAGAGGATATGTAGCAGCTAGCCCTGAGCACCTAATCCCTTTCCAAAGGACCTACGCACAAAAATACCCTAGCAACATGCCATGGTGTCAGAGAAGCTCAGGTTCCCAACACCATGCGGGTCAGCCATGAGGAACTCAGGAAGTGCTTCCTCTAAGCGGGGGAAACCTAGGAAGGCTTCCTGAACGAGGGGTATTTGCGCCGAGCCTTGACGTGAGTCTCGGACAGTTGCAGTGCCTCCAGGCCACGCGGGAGGGAGGAAAGGACACCCCGGGCCGGGGCACAACCCGCGGGCCGGAGCCGCCCGCGCCCATCCCGCTCAGGCCGCAGCCAGGCACGGCACCCTCCCGTCCCCGAGCCACGTCGCTGCTCGTGGGCTTGCGGGGTACTCCCCAGGTCTCACCTCGGGCCCCACACCAGAAGGAGAAAGCTAGGGGCCGCGCCAGCTCCGCCCTCCCCCGCGGGGCGGCGGGCCCCAGCCCGGGCACAGGAAGGCCACGTCCCCGGGGAGGGACGCCCGACTCGATGGTCTGCGCAGGGCCCGTCGGCCCCACGTGACGTGCGCGCAGCCAATCGCGGAGAGGCCCCCCGATCATCGAGACGGCGGCGGTGGTGGGCTAGACCAGTTTCGCGCGGCCGCTCGCCGTCCCCCGCCCAGTCGTCCTCGGCGCCCCAGCTCGGTGCTGCCGCCATCTTCCTGGAGGACAGGAGCCGAGGCGAAGGCTCCCCCTCCCCGTGATCGCTCCGCACTCCCGCCACCACCTGCCCTCCCCCGACCGCCTCTCTCCTCCTCAGTAGGCACCTGTCTCCTTCTAACAAACGGCCTTCCCCCGACTCCAGTTACCCACCGCAAGGCGAAGATTCTCATTACCTGTTCCACTGTTATTAGCATAAGAAAACCGAGCTCATAAGGTAGGAACTGTGGCGAAACAGGGACAAGCCGCCATCTTGGTAAAGGAGAAGAGGCGACGCTTGACCTCCCCCCCACCCCCAGCCTCTATATGGCCAACCGCCGTGGGAGGAGCACGGCGCTTGCGCAGAGGCGGACCACGCGAACGAGTCTGGGCTTGCGCACTCGGAAGCCGGCCGCATGGGGGAGGGGAAGAAGGCCGGGCCGCGCGGAGCCAGGAAGGAGTTGGCAAAGGGGCGGGGTGACGCGGTGACGCGGTGACGCAATCCGCCTGCGCGCTGGGCGGGACGGGGTGTGAGCCGGCCGCGGGCTCTGGGCGGGTCCGCGGCGCGGTCGTTCGGCGCCTATTCTCGGGCTGTTTGGCGGGTGAGTGTCTCGCCAGTGTACCCCGCCGTGGCGGGGCCACAAGTTGCGGGCCGGCCCTCCCGAGGAGATGCGGAGGACGCCCCGCTCGTCCCATACTCTCCGGGGGTGGTCGGCCCGCCTGGGGTGCCGGCGGGGCGGGGTGGGGGAGGGGCGGCCGGCCCGGGCTCTTCGGTCCCTATCGTGGGCTTCCCTGTCCCGGGCGGTCCTAGTGCCGGTGACGGTGGCTCCGACACGGGCAGGGCCGGTCGCGGGAGTGGGGATTCCGGTGACCCCCTGGCGACCCTGCGGGAATTCCACTGCGCGGTTGTCGGTACTGGGCCTCGGGGCGTCGAGTGCCGCTGAGGTTTGGTGCTCGGAGGGAGGATACAGGTTTAGGCCCGACAAACACTCAGAGCTTGTGTGGCCATCTTGTCTTTCTAACGGTGCCATTTCCTCCCGGAGGCGTGGAGGACTGGCCAGCTCCCAAACCTCCAAGCCCATCGACTGGATGCGGCGGATAAGCGGGGAGAGAGCGACTAGGCCCTGCCTGCGGGTACCTTCGGCGAGGAGAGGCGACGAAGGGCTGCACCAGCGAGGCACGGACAGGCAGCAGGGGGTAGGGTATGGGGTTGGAGGCCGCCGAGTTTGTCCGGGGATGAGAAGCAAGCCTGTGGTCTCCATAATCTCAGTGAAGTCCCAGCTGTGACCTGGCCTTGGGGCCCAGACCACACCTGGTGGGTTTTTTACCTTTTCGGTCTGATTCTTGTCGGTACCCCCAGACCCTCTCCTCTGTCCACGCAAACACATGACCCAACTGTACTGAACTTCTTGTAGTTCAAACTTCCACACTTTTGGCCATGGCCCAAACTCTCAAATCTGGTTACCTCCCACCTTAACTGCCTTCTCCTTACCTAGTCCCTGCTTGTGGGATTCCGCCCAAATTAGATTACCTCCAGACAGGCCTAGGTGTTTGCCTGATGTTCCAGATGGTGTTTGTTCACTGGACTGTTGGGACCGTGAGGGGCAGGGCACATGTTAATATTGCCACCCATACCCATTGCCTCGGTTGTTGTCGATCACCTAGTAGATTCTCAAGTAGTTTTCGAATGACTTAAATCACAGTGCTTGGCGATATATTTAGTGTTTCAAAATAGTTTTGCCGTCATAAAGAAAAATATGATGCTGTAGGGGTCATGAAAGCTGATTCTTGATACTTCTGATTTGAGCTTCATTGTTTTCACTGATTTTTTCATAGCTCCCATTAGTGGATTCTTTGCACCACCCAGCATCCTAAGTCATAATGTGTACTGTTATGTCTAATCTTGGCATTGATCTCATTAGCTATAAAAGTTGTCCTGATTTTTTGTTCCCCAACTTCCACCTTAATCTCTCTCACCAGTGCCACAGCCCAGAATAAAGAACAAGAACGTTTTAATTAGATTAGATTTACATTCTGACTGACTTTTAAACTAGCAGTGTGACCTAGGGAAAGGGGCCAGGGTTTCCCTGTATCATTCGTAAATGGAACTCAGGGCCTCTTTTTATTCCCAATACCAGCATACAGAAACTGCTGTAAAAGAAAAAGTTGTGGGTTTTTGTTGTTGTTTTGTTTTGTTTTTGTGTGTGTGTGTGTGTGCGCGTGTGGAGGAAAGGGAACACCGAAACTCATTTGGCAGCAGAATTGAGGTGAGGCCAATTGTATCGTCTATTCTGTTAGTGGTCATACATGCCACTTATCCCTGCCCCAGTCCCTGTTAGGAGTGCTATGTGATTATGCTGAACGTGGACCTTCCCCAAACCCAAAGAATCCAGATGCTTTGAATAAGAGATCATGGACCTTCCGAGTTCTACATCGCAGGATGTTCTTCATCTTGTATCTTTTGTTTTGGGAAAAGTGGTTTTTTATATGTATTGGGATGCACGTGTTCTGTGGAAGAAATAAGCTGTGGGTCAAGATTAAAGAACTTTAAACAACTTCTGGCCTGTGGAATAAACACGATCTTATGAAATAAAATTTTCATTTGACTACATTTTTGATCCATTTTGCATCCAGTGTTTAAGTTAATCACAGTGGTCGGCAGTTTGTGTTGCTGGATCAAGGCTTTCTCACTGAAAACCCTGTGCTTCAAAGGTTCATTATTCGTCTTTCACCTTCTATTTCACATTAGTTAAAAAATTATGGCCGGGCGCGGTGGCTCAAGCCTGTAATCCCAGCACTTTGGGAGGCCGAGACGGGCGGATCACGAGGTCAGGAGATCGAGACCATCCTGGCTAACACGGTGAAACCCCGTCTCTACTAAAAATACAAAAACTAGCTGGGCGAGGTGGCGGGCGCCTGTAGTCCCAGCTACTCGGGAGGCTGAGGCAGGAGAATGGCGTAAACCCGGGAGGCGGAGCTTGCAGTGAGCTGAGATCTGGCCACTGCACTCCAGTCCGGGCGACAGAGCGAGACTCCGCCTCAAAAAAAAAAAAAAAAAAATTATTAGAGAAGACATTGTGGATCCAAGTTATGTTTCTGAAAAAAAATAGATGGCAGGAGAAACTTGGTAAAGTCAAAGCAAAGTTGAAATGTCAGTTTAAGACAAATGGTTTCTCCATTTTCCCATAAGTGTGTACAGGGTTCAGTGAGGCTGAGGGGGTTCTGTGGAGGTGTGGGGAAGGTGCTCTATGGTATTTTTATGTTGCACTGTGTGGGTTTGAAATCAGATGCATGTAATAGGTAGTAAGGCAAGTGCCTGATCTTTTCTATTCTCAGCATTGGCGTTTAATCCTTCCATGTGAACTTGAAGCTCATTTTATCCAGTTGTTTAAGAAAAAAGCCACACGGTTAGGGATTCCGGTTAGAAATGGACTAAATAGTATGCTAATTTGGGGAAAATAAAAATGATTTGATTTATGTAGGACCTGTTTTCTAGTGTGGTCCCTACTTGTTTGGATTTTTAAAAACTCTGTTGTAAATGATGTGCCCCCTTTTCTAATTCCTTGATATTCATTGCTGGTATTTGACTGACTTGAGGTCTTATATTCAACTACCTTACTAAATTAAATTATCTTATTCTAGAATTTTTTTAACCAGAATGTTTGTATTTTCTTTTTTTTTTTTTTTTTTTGAGACGGAGTCTTTCTCTCACCAGGCTGGTGCAGTGGTGTGATCTCAGCTCACTGCAAGCTCTGCCTCAGCCTCCCGAGTAGCTGGGACTAAAGGCATGCACCACCACACCTGGCTAATTTTTGTGTTTTTAGTAGAGATGGGGTTTCACCATGTTGGCCAGGATGGTCTCAATCTCTTGACCTCGTGATCTGCCCGCCTTGGCCTCCCACAGTGCTGGGATTACAGGCATAAGCCACTGCGCCCAGCCGAGTATTTGTATTTTCTGTGTATTCAGTCCAATCAGCAAAAAAGTATTTTGTTTTCATTTTCTTGTTTCATTATATTCAGTAAACTCACCAAGGTAGTATTAAATAATCATGGTGAAATTGCAGTATTTACATCTTATTTGGATCTTGATTCACATGAAAAAAAATGAGAGAATGGGGAATATGAATACTGATTGGATATTTGATTGCATTAAGGAACTAGCTATGGGTGATGGTTTGTCATTTTTAGAAGCCCTTATTTTTAGATATGCATAGTAGAATATAATTGAAATGTTGTATCTCGTATTTGCTTCATAATCAGGCAGTGGCAGTGATGATTGTGGAAATAGATGAAACATTATTGACTTTGCGTTGCTAATTGTTGAAGCTGGATAATGGACAGCACATGAGGGTTTTGTTCACTTTCTGTATAGGTCTTCATGTAACAGTTTTCATGTAAGTATTTTAAAATAATTATGGAAAGGCATTCCTGCCTAATTATCGGTTGTCATTTAAATAGATTTAATTTTCTATTGTTTAGAGAATAGCATTTGCCGTTGGTTTTCAGAAATATCCTGATTAGATTTAAGCAGTTTTCCTTTTTTTCTTTTTTTGAGACAGTCTCACTCTGTCACCCAGACTGGAATGCAGCAGCACCATCTTGGCTCACTACAGCCTTCACCTTCTGGGCTCAAGGGATCCTCCCACCTCAGTCTCCCACTTAGTTGGGACTACAGGTGCCCATCAGCACACCCAGCTAATTTTTTTGTGTTTTTTGTAGAGACAGTGTTTCACCAGGTTGCCCAGGCTGGTCTTGAACTCCTGAGTTCGAGCGCTTCTCTGCCTCAGCTTCCCAAAGTGCTGGTATTACAGGCATGGGCCACCACACTTTGCCAGCAGTTTTCTTACTTAGTGTTTTGATTACGTTTGGTAGCTAAATTTTATATGCCTCATCAGCATCTATTAATGCATGGTTTTTTTCCCCCAGTATTGTGTTGTTGGCTTAATATTGATAGATGCTTTTGATACATCCTGGAATCTAATTGCTAGCATTTATTTTATTCAGGATTTTAGCATTTATATTTGTGAGTGAGATTGACCTATGGTGTTCATTCATTCCTTTTTTCCTTTCTTATGTCTGCATCTGAGTTGGTTACTAAAACCGTGCTGTCTTCATAAAACACATGGTTTTCCCATTTTTCGGTAGAGGCTTGGAATAGTTAAATGACTTTGATCTTGTCTAAGGTTAGATGGAGTTCAACTCTAACGTCAAGTCTTGGTCCTTTTCACTGGTATGTCTTTAATCAGCTGCTCAGTGATACTTGTTTCCGGCAGATTTTCCAGTTTTTGGTTCTGTGTTGGTAATTTACGGTGCCCATTTTTTCTACATTTTCAGATTTGTGGCCATTTTGCTACATGTGATCTCCTCTGTCATTATTTCAGCTCTTTTGTATATTTGCTATTTTTTCCTTAATTGGGCTTGTGAGGAATTTGTTTTAGAAAACCAGCTTTTGAGGCCGGACATGATGGCTCCTGCCTGTAATCCCAGCACTTGGGGAAACCAGGATGGGTGGATCACCTGAGGTCAGGAGGTTTCACCTGGCCAACATGGTGAAACCCCATCTCTACTAAAAATACAAAAGTTAGCTGGGTGTGGTGGCGGACACCTATAATCCCAGCTGTTCTGGAAGCTGAAGCAGGAGAATTGCATGAATCCAGGAGGCAGAGGTTGTAGTGAGCTGAGATCGCGCCAGTGCACTCCAGCCTGGGCGACAAGAGTGAAACTCCGTCTCCAAAAAACAAAAAAAAAAAAAACAACTTTTGGATTTGTTTACTCTTTTTCCCCCCTCATAATTCATTTTTTCTCTTTATTGATTTCCTGTTTTATCTTGTAAGTTTTGCTTTTATCTTCCTTCCATTGCTTTCTAGAGATTGCTTGTGGCTTTGCTTTTGTTACTCTCCTTGATCCCGGGGATATCCAGTAATGTAACAAATTACTGGGAGTTACTTTTCATCTTTTTTCCCCCCAATTTAAGCAGATCATTATTTGAGAACATTGACTGTAGAAATGTTTTTCAAATTTTGGTTAGGCTTTTTTTTTATGGTAGATACATGACTTTAAACATTTTTTAAGGTATTGATTCAAGTTTCTCTGTGTCTGCTAAATCAGATTTATTTGTTGTGTATTACTCAATTCTTCTCTGTCCTTGCATATACTGTGTTTACTGAACCTGTCAAGTTCTCGGAGAACTTAAAGTTTCTCACTTGAATTGTGTTTTTCTTAAGTTAACTTTGTATTTTTCCTAGTCCTTGCTTTATGTGTTTATCTACAGTGATTATTTGAACATATAGGCTTATGAATATTGTATCTTCCCTATAAATTGTTGCTTTTATCATTATAGCTTGTTATCCCTGTTATTCTGCTTAGTTATTTTTACTCTGATTCCGACCTTGGGTGATAATAGTGTTGTCGCTCCTCCGTGTTTGTACTAGCCTCTGCTATTTTTTACCTTGTCCCTTTATTTTCAGCCTTTCTTTGTTCCTTTGTTTTAAGCGTATACCTTATAGCTGGACTTTTTTTTGTTTTTTTAGGCCAATCTGTCTCCTGCTTTAAGCAGATAATTTGGTTATTTCACATTTGTACTGATGACTGATGTTCTTGAATTTTGTCCCCGTTGTGCTGATTTAGGATTACTTCTGATTTTGTTTCTTCTTATTCCTTTTCTGTATTTTTGCTGGTTTGATGAAGTTGCTATTTCCTCCATATTTTTCTCGTAATTTGTTATTTTCTTTAACAATTAATTTTTTTAACTTTCATAATCAGATACTTAACTCTATATTATTTGAAAACAAGATGCCAACTCCTTCTGCCGAAACTGTCTATTACATCCGACCGTTCTCTCTCCCTTTAGGAAGTTCTACTCCACACTCACACTTGCCCTCAATTCTTAGGTTATGCTGAGGTTAAAGGCTCCTGAATCTTACTGCTACTATTCTTTGGTTAACCAAGCCAAATAACATTGGGGATGCAGGGATCTCATTTCTTCCAAGGTACTTGGGAACATTTCCAGTCAAAGGGGAAACAGAGTACACAGTATTCAGGAAGTTAAGATTTGGAGGAGCGGAATCGAGAGGCAGAGTGAGAGAAGCTTTTAAATAAGTTTCTAAGCTCCAGAGGGAATAAAATTTGACAGCAGTCATCTTTCTTGGTGGTGTTACTGAAAGTTAGCCAACAGACTCCATGCTTTCCAAAGCTTCAGGGTTTCTAAAATTTGTATACAAATTCCACATATCTCTGGCCGGGCGCGGTGGCTCACACCTGCAATCCCAGCACTATGGGAGGCCGAGGCAGGCAGATCACGAGGTCGGGAGATCAAGACCATCCTGGCTAACACGGTGAAACCCCGTGTCTACTAAAAATACAAAAAAAAAATTAGCCAGGCTTGGTGATGGGTGCCTGTAGTCCCAGCTACTCGGAAGGCTGAGGCAGGGGAATGACGTGAACCCAGGAGGCGGAGGTTGCAGTGAGCTGAGATCACCCACTGTCCTCCAGCCTGGGAGACTGTGCGAGACTCCGTCTCAAAAAGAAAAAAAAATTCCACGTATCTTTAAAACTATTGTCACATTTCTCAAACACTCAGATGCCTTCCGTCCTATTTCCTTTCCTCATAAATGTAGTTCATATTGCTGCCTGTACCCCAGTGTCAAAATCTAGTTCTCGGGTAGCTCTAGGAAACTCAGATGGGTGGCAAACATGTTCAGGTTACAGTTGCTATGTCATAGCGTCCCTTACTCCTTGAAAGGTTTCAAAGAGAGAGGGGAAATGACATAATTCCAGAGGTCAGGGAAGTGTGTATCGTGTGTATCCCATTTGTGTCCCTAGTGTCTAACATGTAATCAGTACTGAAAAAAATTGAGTATTATTGAAAATACGGAATATGTGTGTATGTTAAAATTTTTTTAAATTTTTTAATTTTTTTGTAGAGGTAGGGTTTTGCTATGGTGCCAGACTGGTGTTGAATTTCTGGCTTCAAGCAGTCCTGCCTCTGCTTCCCCGAGTGCTGGGACTACAGGCATGAATGAGCCACTGCACCCAGCCACCATCTATTTTTTTTTTTTTTTTTTTTTTGATATGGAGTCTCGCTCTGTCGCCCAGATTGGAGTGCAGTGGCATGATCTCAACTCACTGCAACCTCTGCCTCCCAGGTTCAAGCGATTCTCCTGTCTCAGCCTCCTGAGTAGCCGGGATCACAAGCACATGCCGCCACGCCTGGCTGAATCAATATGTTTAGTAGAGATGGGGTTTCACCATGTTGGCCAGGCTGGTCTCGAACTCCTGACCTCAAGTGGTCTGCCTACCTTGGCCTCCCAAAGTGCTGGAATTACAGGCGGGAGCACCACACCTGGCCTATTTTTTTTAATCGAATTTAACCTTTGTAATAATAGATGCTTGTCTTATTCCTAGGGAAATACTTGAAGTAATTGAGATGCTGTCACCTAAAAAAATCAAAAGGCTCCTGATTCAGTTAAAAGAATTCATTTAAGTACAAAGTATAAGCAGAGCTACACTAAAGAATGTGTAGTGCTCCCAGGGTGGGGTAAAATGAGGATTGTTTATATAGGCAAAATGAAGGTGCCAAACAGAATTACAACATTTTCTGTACTAAGGCCCATTTAAAGTTACAAATTTTATTGGCACTATTGATTACATTTGAAGGGATTTGTTTAACTTCCTTCTGTAAAGAAGTAACAGTCATAAGGATCTCTTATCTCCCAGTCATTTAGTCTAGGTTTGAATAAAGAATAGGGAGTCTGGTTAATGTATACATCTAAACACAAAAGTCAGAAAGAATGAAAGTAGTAATATCACATGAGCTCGCTGTCAGCGCTTAACTTTTCCCTTTGGCAAAATAAATTTGGAAGGTTCTGAAATTGTATTTTCTTTTTACATTGCCTATGTGTAAGTTTTTTTACAGGTCAGTTCATCCTGTTAAATATGTGTGTGTATACATGCATACTATCTATGTGCATTTATGTGTGTCTGTGTGTTTTTCTTTTTAACAGACAAAGCTTCACAAAAGATGTCTAAGGTAAGATCATACTTCATGTATCTACAGCATAAGGAGAAATTGCTTTATGTTTTTAGGCTGTTAGATTTGTACGATTCATTATTTTTAATACAACTGATGTATTTGATTCATTAAGACAAAGAGTTCTAATTTAGTTGTCTTTTTATTATTATTATATATATATATTTTTTTTTTTGAGACAGAGTCTCGCTCTGTCACCCAGGCTGGACTGCAGTGGCACAATCTCCGCTCACTGCAAGCTCCACCTCCCGGGTTTACGCCATTCTCCTGCCTCAGCCTCCCAAGTAGCTGGGACTACAGGCCCCCGCCACCTCGCCCGGCTAGTTTTTTGTATTATTTTTTTAGTACAGACGGAGTTTCTCCGTATTAGCCAGGATGGCCTCCATCTCGTGACCTCATGATCCGCCCGTCTCGGCTTCCCAAAGTGCTGGGATTACAGGCTTGAGCCACCAACCGGCCTCATTATTATTATTTTTTAAGACGGGAGTCTTGCTCTGTCACCAGTCTGGAGTGCAGTGGCATGATCTCAACTCACTGCAACTTCGACCTCCCACGTTCAAGTGATTCCCCTGGCTCAGCCTCCAGCCTCTGGAGTAGCTGGGACTGCAGACGCGTGCCACCATGTTGGCTAATTTTTTGTATTTTAGTAGATATGGGGTTTCGCCACGTTGGCCAGGATGGTCTTGATCTCTCGATCTCGTGATTCACCTGCCTTGGCCTCCCAAAGTGTTGGGATTACAGGCGTGAGCCACCGCGCTCGGCCTGATTGTCATCTTGAAAGCTTGGAGCTTTCTCTTTTTTTTTCAGGCTTCTACTTTTTCTTTTTTTTTCACACACATCAGTTAACAGTCCTTTTAGCCCCCTTAGTACATTCCCAGCAGACCAAATAATTTAGAATTCTAGTAATCTATTATGATGAAATTGATGGGGCTCTTAGACTTGATAAATTGGTTTAAATCAGCCCTTGCAAGTTAGTTCAGAGAGAAATTAGTTCTAAAGAACATTCTGAGAAAAGCAGAACTTGTGGTTAACGTTACAAGATTATTATTTATCTGGTTTTTTATCTTTGATTCCTATGGGTGTTCATTACTATCCAATGCAAAATCATCATATCAGTTTTTGCATTTTATACCAGTGTTAGCTTGGAACACGGATAAGCAAAAAAAAAAAAAAGTCATTATTTCACCACTCAGAAATAACCACTGTTAATATGCTACATATATTCTTTTTCACTCGTTTGTGCATTTGACCATACGTTTGCAAAATGTAGTCCTAAAGGAAATACTATTTTGTATCTTGCCTTTTTCAATTAATAAATCGATTTTTAAAATTTCTTCTCATTTTCAGTATGCCACTGTCTAGATTCTGGTTTTACTTCTGCTATTCTTGCTTTCTCACATCTCTCTCCTCTCTCTCATCAGATATTCTACCAAGAAATATTGATACCTCAGTGTAGTCAGCTGTGATCTTCTCATTCTGTCTGTTGTTTCTTGATCTTTGACACTAGATACTCAACATCCCACCTCTAATTTGCCTGCCTCACCCTCGGTGAAACTGTTCTATAGAGCTAGAATCACAGCAAGAGAGATGCCTTTTTCCTGGATACTTTTCAGAAATGCATCACACCTAATACCTGGGGAAAGCTATTCCTTAGCCAAGTTTGTTGAATGAAACCATTCATTCAAAACACTGTCAGCTGTAGCAGTACTTTGTAAGCTTAACTGATTTTCCTGGAACTCCATAGTCTCTCAAGTCGAAATTTGAAATGGCGTTAAGATGTATTAAGCATGTGTCTTCTATGTATTGTTAAATTCCTAAACAATACTGATTAATTAACACAGTGTTAATTTTCAGTCAGCATATAACTAAGGAGTTACACTAGATTAGTTTTTCTTTTTTTAATGCTCCTAATTGAATACAGCTGGTTTTCTGATAGAATTAAGACTTTCTGGAAGTGTTTGTTTATACTTTTTAAAAAATTTGTGAAAACTGATAACCTATGTTTCACGTCTGATTATATCTTAAAAGCATCTACTAAGGTGTTTGTTTGTTTTTAATCTTGTTTAGCAACAACCAACTCAGTTTATAAATCCAGAAACTCCTGGCTATGTTGGATTTGCAAATCTCCCCAATCAAGTTCACCGAAAATCAGTGAAAAAAGGTTTTGAGTTCACACTGATGGTGGTCGGTAAGAAATTAATTTATAGTCTCCAACTTACTAAATAAATATCTCCCCCTTCCAATCTCTGGAGTATAACAACATGATCTATAAAGTAAGAGGCAGAGTCAAATAACTTGGGAATTGGAACAAATATATGTATATTCATTCGAAAATTTTCCTGAGAAGCAAAATTATTTTTCTGTCCTTTCGTTATTTACATGTAGCGAAAGTTTACTCGTTGTGTCAGCTCGGCTCCAAAGTGGCCTCCAGTGATTCCTGTCTCCTGGTATTCACAACTTTTTCTTAACCCTTCCTGCATTGAATAGGGTTTTACCTGTGTAGCCAGCGGGATATTGTGGAAATGAAAGTGTGTGGCTTTCTAAGACTAGGTCATGAAAGACATTGTGGCCCCCACCTTGCCTTTTCTCAAATTACTCACTCTGGAGGAAGCCGGCTGCCATGTCAAGAGAACACTCAAGCAGCTTACAGGGAAGCCCACCAAGTAAGGAACCAACGCCTGCCGATGGCTGTGTAAGTGACCCATTTCAGAAGTATCCTCCAGGCCAGGCATGGTGGCTCACACCTGTAATCTTAGCACTTTGGGAAGTCAAGGCAGGCAGAGGATTAAGCTCAGGAGTTGAAGACCAGGCTGGGCAACATGGTGAAACCCTGTCTCTACAGAAAAGATGAAAACTAGCCAGGCATGGTGGCATGTACCTGTAACTCCTCTCACCTGAGCCCAGGAGGTTGAGGCTGCCGTAAGCTGAGATCATACCACTGCACTCAAGCCTCGAGCCTGGGTGAGAGAATGAAATCCTGTCTCAAAAAAAAAAAAAATCCAGGCATTTACAGTGTAACATTCACAATATCTAATAGAAAATTGTGTGGCATCAAAGAAGCAAAACCTGAACATAATCAGGAGAAAAATCAGGCAATAGAAACAGATCCAGAAATGACAGAGACAGTAGAATTGGCAAAGAAGAACTCTATTACTTAAAGGAAAACATGAATATAAGATAAAGATGTAACAGAGAACCAAGTGGAACTTCGAAAGACTAAGAAATTTTCATCATAAGCCTGACAGCACATGATACGCTGCAGAAGTGAAAGGACAGTAGAAGCACAGTAAGGGAAAAGCTGGAAAAAAAAGAAATGGAACGTGTCCTCAATGTCCTTTGGTACCCTGTAAACAGTCTAATATATGGATTATATTCACAGAGAAGACAGGAAAACAAACAAAAACAATCATGAAAAAATAATGCCTGGGAATTGTCCAATTTCAGCAAAGTTATAAATGCACAGATCCAAGAAGCTTGACAAATACCAGGCAAAATAAATATAAAGAAAACTAGACCAAGATGTATCATAACAAGCTACCAGAAGCTACTGATGAACCAACAAGCAGAAAATGGAATAGAGAAAAGCACACCAAAGCACGTAATAAGCAAATAGACCGTAGATAAACAGAGGTCTTTAAAAGTAGCCGGAACAGGCCTGTTATGGGGGCTCACACCTGTAATCCCAGCACTCTGGGAGGCCAAGGTGGGTGGATCACTGCAGCCCCAGAGTTCAAGAGCAACATGGTGAAACCCTGTCTTTACAAAAGATAGGAAAATTAGCTGGGCTTGCTGGGGGGGGTGCCTGTAATCGCAGCTACCTGAGAGACTCAGGTAGGAGGATCACCTCGGTCTGAGACGTCAAGCCTGTGGTGAACTGTGATTGTGCCACTGCACTCCAGCCTGGGTGACAAGAGTGAGACCCTGTCTCAAGGAAAGAAAAATAAAAAAGGTAGCCAGAACAAAGAAATTCATTACATACCAGGGGTTGAAGGTAAGAGGAGTGACCACTGAATTGTCATTAGGAATATTGTAACTGGCCGGGCGTGATGTCTCACACCTGTAATCCCAGCACTCTGGGAGGCCAAAGCAGGAGGATCACTTGAGGTCAGGAGTTCAAGACCAACCTGGCCAACACAGTGAAACCCCAGCTCTGCTAAAAATACAAAAATCTGGGCATGGTGGTGCATGCCTGTGACCCAGCTACTTGGGAGGCTGAGGCAGGAGAATCACTTGAACTCGGGAGGCAGAGGTTGCAGTGAGCTATCGCACCACAGCACTTTAGCCTGGGGACAGAGCAAGACTCCATCTCAAAAAATAAGTAGAAATTGGCTGGATGCGGTGGTGCGTGCCTGTGACCCAGCTACTTGGGAGGCTGAGGCAGGAGAATCACTTGAACTCGGGAGGCAGAGGTTGCAGTGAGCTATCGCACCACAGCACTTTAGCCTGGGGACAGAGCAAGACTCCATCTCAAAAAATAAGTAGAAATTGGCTGGATGCGGTGGCTCACGCCTGTAATCCCAGCACCTTGGGAGGCTGAGATGGGCAGATCACCTGAAGTTGGAGACCAGCCTGACGAACATGGAGAAATCCCACCTTTACTAAAAAAAAAAACACTAAATTAGCTGGGCGTGTTGGCACATGCCTGTAATGCCAGCTACTCAGGAGGCTGAGGCAGGAGAATCGCTTGAACCTGGGAGGTGGAAGTTGCAGTGAGTTGAGATCCCATCATTGCACTGCAGCCTGGGCAACAAGAGTGAAACTCCATCTCAAAACATGATGGATCAAGCCTGTAATCCCAGCACTTTGGGAGGCTAGGCGGATCACCTGAGGTGGGAAATTCGAGACCAGCATGACCAACATGGAGAAACCCTGTCTCTAGTAAAAATACAAAATTAGCCGGGCGTGGTGGCACAGGCCTGTAATCCTAGCTACTTGAGAGGCTGAGGCAGGAGAATCACTGGAACCTGGAAGGTGGAGGTTGTGGTGAGCCGAGATTGACCATTGCACTACAGCCTGGGCAACAAGATTGAAACTCCATCTCACCAAAAAAAAAAAAAGAAAAGAAAATTGAAATTAAAAATGAGAAAAGGTGTACGTGGCAGGCAGTAGAAGTAATATAAATCTTTTTTTTTTTTTTTTTTTTTGAGATGGAGTCTCGTTCTGTCACCCAGGCTGGAGTGCAGTGGCACGATCGCGGCTCACTGCAAGCTCCACCTCCCGGATTCACACCATTCTCCCGCCTCAGCCTCCCGAGTAGCTGGGATTACGGGCGCCCGCCACCACGCCCGGCTAATTTTGTTTTTGTATTTTTAGTACAGATGGGGTTTCACTGTGTTAGCCAGGATGGTCTCAATCTCCTGACTTCGTGATTCACCCACCTCGGCCTCCCAAAGTGCTGGGATTAATATAAGTCTTACACAAATTTCTTCACAAAATAGATGAGTAGGAAACACCTACCAGTCTATTTTTATTAAACCAGCTAGAAAACTACAGACTAATACATGTTAGAAATGGTTGTTTCGACCGGGCACAGTGGCTCACGCCTGTAATCCCAGCACTTTGGGAGGCCGAGGCGGGCAGATCACGAGATCAGGAGATCGAGACCATCCTGGCTAACACAGTGAAACCCCGTCTCTATTAAAAATATAAAAAATTAGCTGGGTGTGGTGGTGGTGGGCGCCTGTAGTCCCAGCTACTCGGGAGGCTGAGGCAGGAGAATGGTGTGAATGTGGGAGGTGGAGCTTGCAGTGAGCCGATCTGGTGCCACTGCACTCCAGCCTGGGCAGCAGAGCGAGACTCCGTCTCAGAAAAAAAAGAAATGCTTGTTCCTCGGTGCCATAAGGAAATAGCACTTGAACATAAATTCAATTTCCTCAACAAGGCCATTTTTACTTTGTACAGAATGGGTGCACTCGCCATCAGTTTTGTCATGAGAGTACACCGAACAAAGAGGATCATTTATAACCTAGGTCATTTATAACCTGCTGCATCTGCCTTACTGCTGTTTCCACTGCCTGGAACGGGACCTCACGTTCCTTATTTGTCCTGATTGACTAGCAACTTAGAACTTTTTAAAAGAGGCAAAGGCAGAGAGGAGAACAAAGGAAGGAGGATTGTTGAGAAAGGTAAAATCACCTTCAAATAAGGAAGAGCAGCAGGCTATGCCCTAATGCTTGGACCACCATAAGCATGCCAGGGCAAATTTAGGCTAAATTGTGGGCGCTAAGAACATAAAGTATGTTGATTTCCTCATCACAGCTAGCAGATTATTTAAGAATGTTAGCACATGTCTTTGAATAAATTTTTGCTTCTAAGAGAAGTTACTATTTATTCCTAATTAGATGAGGAGGAAAGTCTTTGAAGAAGAACCTCTACTTTTGACGTATACGTGAACTAGACATGGACATCTTAATTACATCTTACCAAGTCCAGCAATATATCTAAATAAAAAGACAATGCACTTAGTTCTGCTATGATGCAACCTGTGTGTTTCTAAAACAATCCCCATACCATCCAACATGATGAATAAACACCACAGAGCTTATCAGAGCTTATGGAGAAGATAAGTACACAATACTCAGAGCCTTCATCAGTGACACAATGGGAGAAAAGATAGGAACACAAGAGTTATACTAGTCCACATGTAAATGGCTGAAAAATAATCACTACACCATATAAGCCCTGAGGTTTGCTTTGTGCAAGTGGACATCAGGAGGGTTGCAACTTGTGCCCTTTTGTGTAGCTGTGGAAGGAGGATTTTCTAAAGTTGGAAAGTCATAACACTAGGTGTAAATTGGGTGTGGCTCATAATGGGCAGTGAAGAAAGATAGCTGATAAATATTTAGGGGTGTGTGCTGGGAATATCTCCAAGTGGTTTGATTCTGTTGGATGCAGAATTAAACACAGTTTTCTGTATTCACCTAGTTTCTCACCAATGAGATCATATATAAGCAAATAGGAAATTTGTATTATGCTGCTATTGTTCCCTAATATGTCAATCTCATTGGAACAAATTCTCATTTTCAAATTAGAACCAACTAAACAAATGGAGTTTATCTCAGGAATACATGGTGTAACATTCAAAGTCAGTGTCATTCACTGTAGTTATCAAGGAGGAAGATGATGTTAGCTGAAAAATGAATTGTAAAAATCCAGGACCCACTAAAGAAAGTAGGCTGGGTGTGGTGGCTCACACCTGTAATCCCAACACTTTGGGAGTCCAAGGCTGGCGGATCACCTGAGGTTAGGAGTTTAAGAGCAGCCCCGCCAACATGGTAAAACTTCGTCTCTTTAGTACTTTTGTAAGGTACTGAAATTAGCCGGGCATGATGGTGGGTGCCTGTAATTTCAGCTACTCTGGAGGCTGAGGCAGGAGAATCACTTGAACCCGGGAGGGGGAGGTTTCAGTGAGCCGAGGTCATGCCATTGCACTCCAGCCTGCATGGCAGAGCGAGACTCCGTTTAAAAAAAAAAAAAAAAAAATCACGAACAAGAGTATTAATGATTTACAGTACACAGTCACAAAAAATATTGTTTAGGGATAAATTTAACAAAATGTGCAAGACCTATACACTGAAAACTACAAAACACTGCTGAGAGAAGACCTAAATAAGTGTGTAAGATCTGCCACATTTGTGGATTGGAACTGTTACGCCCTTTCTCTCCCAAATTGTCCCATATTTTTTCTGAGACAGTGTTGCTCTGTTACCCAGGCTAGAGTGCAATGGTATGATTTTGGCAACCTCCACCTCCCAGGTTCAAGTGATTTTCATTCCTCAACCTCCCCAAGTAGCTGGGATTACAGGCACGCGCCACCACGCCCATCTAATTTTTGTATTTTTAGTAGAAATGGCATTTTGTCATGTTGGCCAGGCTGATCTTGAACTCCTAGCCTGAAGTGGTCCACCTGTCTCAGCTTCCTAGAGTGCAAGGATTACTACTGGTGTGAACCACAGTGTCCAGCCCCAATTTTCAGAAATAAAAATTAACAAGCTGATTCTAAAGTTTAAATGTAGAGGGCCTAGAACAGACAAAAACAGTTTAGAAAAAGAGCAAAGTTGGAGGATTACAGTCTCTGATTTCAAGACTGAACAGCAGTAATCAAGACAGTGTGGTGTAAACAAGACAGTGTGGTAAGGGTAGATACGCAGATCTATTGAGCAGAGCAGCAGCCAAGAAGTAGATCAATCAATATGATAAGTTCAATTTTTTCGTTCTGTTTTCTGAGAAAAAAGCCAAGTTGATTCAGTGGGGGCAAGATTAGTCTTTTTGCATCTGTAACAACTAGATGGTTATGTGTGAAAAAATGAACTTCAGCTCTTCACACTGTATGTCAAGATTAACCTGAAATGATAGTTGATTTAAATGTAAAGCTATAAAAATTCTACAAGAAAATGGGCAAAAAATTTTTTGACTTTGTAGTAAGCAGATTTCTTAGGACATGAAGAATAGAAATTATAAAAGTATTTGTGCATTATTAAAAGTTGGTCTTCTTCAAAAGACATCAGTAGGAAAATAAAATGGAAGGAACTGGAAGTATTCATAGCACCATATCTGACAAAGGATGTGTGTCCAGAATATGTAACAATCTTTTACACATCAGTAAGACAAATGACCCACTTACAAAGAGGGGGCAAAAGATCTGAATGGACATTTCACTAAGGAAGATAAACAAGTAGCCGGTAAACCCACGTAAAGATGTCCACATCTTTGGTCATCAGGGGACTATGCATTGAAACCACTACATGCCACCACACATCCACTAAAACGCAGGCACTCCAGGTGTCAGCAAGGATGTGAAACAACTGGAACTCAGTGAGTGTGTAAAAATGCCACAACCAGTATGGAAGCCGGTTTGGTGGTACTTTAACAGTTAAGACCCAGCAGTACCGCTTGTACGTGTTTACCCATAAGAAATGAAAACATGTCCATAACGACTTGTGTATGAATGTTCATAGCTGCTTTTCTCAAAATAGCCCCAAACTGGGGAGAGCAGAGGTATCTAGAGAGTGGGTTAACAAATTGTGGTGTAGCCATACAATGGAATATTGCTGAGCACTACAAAGAAACGAACTACTTGGCCAGGCGCGGTGGCTCAAGCCTGTAATCCCAGCACTTTGGGAGGCCGAGACGGCCGGATCACGAGGTCAGGAGATCGAGACCATCCTGGCTAACACGGTGAAACCCCCTCTCTACTAAAAAATACAAAAAACTAGCCGGGCGAGGTGGCGGGCGCCTGTAGTCCCAGCTACTCGGGAGGTTGAGGCAGGAGAATGGCATAAACCCAGGAGGCGGAGCTTGCAGTGAGCTGAGATCCGGCCACTGCACTCCAGCCCGGGCGACAGAGCGAGACTCCGTCTCAAAAAAAAAAAAAAACGAACTACTCATAGATACAACAGCATGCGTCAGTCTCAGTGCTTTGTTGAGCAAAAGCAGCCAGACACAAAACAGGCCATGTTGTGTGATGCCATTTAAAAGTTTTAGAATAAGCAAAGCTGATAGGTAGTGACAGAAAGTAGATTGGTGTTTGCCTGCAGTGGGGACTGGAGAGGGTAGACTTCACAGTTACACAAAGGAACTCTAGGGTTATGAAAATAATCTTTTATCTTGAGTGGAGTTTGGTTATCTGAGTATCTACTTTTGTCAAAACTGTACAGTTTAAATGGGTGCATTTTAGTATTTATAAATTGTGCCTCCATAAAGTGGATTTAAAAGAAAACAGGTAGGGGGTTGAGGGTGAGTAGTGAAAAGTAGAACTAGAAAGCCACAAGAACCCTCAGCTTTCAAATTGTTGTATTAATAGCTCAAGAAAAATGGTGGAAAACCCTAGCACATGTAATTGGTAAAAGAGAGACTATTGAAGAGGAAAGGCATAGTTTTTTAAATTGTGTCAAGACTTCTAAAGAAGTAGGCAGGTTCACAAAATAACAGATCAAATGCAAATGAAAGACTACAGATGTTGGGGCAACAGTCTGCAAGGGATTCTAAAATCACAAATGACTTATTCAGCGACATCAAGCAAGGAAGCCAGGTTGCAGACTGTCCATGAGACAATTTAGTGACATATTGCTGTAGATTCTAGTCAGAGTGATAAATAATTATATTTCGTTACTCTTGGCTGGGTGCAGTGGCTCATGCCTGCAATCCCAGCACTTTGGGAGGCCGAGGCGGGTGGATCACGTCAGGAGATGGAGACCATCCTGGCTAACACGGTGAAACCCCGTCTCTACTAAAAAATACAAAAAATTAGCCCAGCGTGGTGGCGGGCACCTGTAGTCCCAGCTACTTGGGAGGCTGAGGCAGGAGAATGGCGTGAACCCGGGAGGTGGAGCTTGCAGTGAGCGGAGATTGCGCCACTGCAGTCCAGCCTGGGCGACAGAGCGAGACTCTGTCTCAAAAAAAACAAAGTTACTGTCCTGGCAACATTTATATGTGATGGTGGCTTAATTATATGAAAAGCATGTTTAAGAATAAAGCCTGTTGCCAAATATGTTACCTAATAGAAATCTAACGTAAAGATGTTTGTGTCGGCCGGGCGCGGTGGCTCAAGCCTGTAATCCCAGCACTTTGGGAGGCCGAGACGGGCGGATCACGAGGTCAGGAGATCGAGACCATCCTGGCTAACACGGTGAAACCCCGTCTCTACTAAAAAGTACAGAAAAACTAGCCGGGCGAGGTGGCGGGCGCCTGTAGTCCCAGCTACTCGGGAGGCTGAGGCAGGAGAATGGCGTCAACCCGGGAGGCGGAGCTTGCAGTGAGCTGAGATCCGGCCACTGTACTCCAGCCTGGGCGACAGAGCAAGACTCCGTCTCAAAAAAAAAAAAAAAAAAAAGATGTTTGTGTCTGAGAAAGAGGAAAGCAGGTCGTTACTGTGGTCGACTTTATGGGAGGGTTGGAGGGTTGGAGCGAGCACTTGAGCACTAACAGCTGAGTGTAATTCTAGGCGCTCCATCCTGAGGGCACAGGAGTCTGGGACGGGCAGGCCAGACCTTTTTGAGACCCTGGTGAGCTCCCCGCTCCCACAGAGTCCAGCCTCACGCAGCTGTCAGGGCCGTCCTGCTCTTGCGCAGCTCTGGTGGGAGTTGTTTGAGCAAAAAAGCCGATCACTTAGATGACTGCTGTTCAGGGGCCTCCTGAGAAAGGCCCTTGATGCATAGTGTTTGAGAAAGCAGTTTCATTTTCATGTTGGTTAAAAAATTTAAAATTTGAAGAGAAATTCCCTCAGATTTGAAAGCTACTTCCTAGCATTCCTGGAATAGGCTGTTTTGGCGTTGTATTTTTTTAGCCTAAGTTTAAAAAAAAACTTCTAACTCAAGCCTAAACCTTTGGTGACAGATTTGCCTGATGGGATTTCAGAATAGTATTGTACAATGAAGCTTCACTTTCTCACCCCATATGTATGTTTCCTTCCATGGTTCCACTGTGCCTAATACTGTTTTCTTTCTAATTAGGGAAAACATGCCATATTTTAAACTCTGAATACCTCCCATTCCAGTCTCTTTTGTCACTACTATTAGAGAAAAACTATATTAATTCTGGCACTTTAAAAAATACTTTGTTACTTTTGTAACAAGTGAAACTTCTGGACCCAGTGCATTTGGCGTAGATTTGCAGGCCCAGATCTCTGTGTGTCTTGTTCTCTCATTTGCTGACACGTACGTGAAAGACGCGTGGCCAGAATGGAGATACTAAAGAAAGTGAGGCAGAGCAGAGCTGGGTGCCTGCACCGCAGTGATTCAGCCCAAGTGTAGCCTCATGTTCTGAGTTCCTTAAGCAAACCATTTGTTGATGTTACTCAAAAGCTATTCCAAGTAAAATAATCACATATACCCTTAAAATTAAGATCTATAATTTAGAAGTAGCCAGTGGGATATTCTAACTGCTTTTTAAAAAGCTGTCTCTGATGACGTTCTCAGCTGTTCCCCACAGCTGTTGCCACTCTAGTCAGAAAGGGATTTCATTGGTTTATCCTCTCCCTGCTGGGCTGCAGGGCTCCAGGGAGCAGGGACTTGGTTCCTTCTCGTTCTCTGTCGTGTCTCTGCTCTAGACCTGTGCCAGACGTGCAGAAAGGACTTAGCAATTATTGGTAAAATCTTCTTTAAATGGAGCAAAAATACAAAGGGGCACTGCACCGCAGTTTAGTAAAAGAATGACTTAATGGGATAATAGGCACTTAGTCAAATTTTTACAATCATTTTTAGGCATGTGCAACACATTGTTTTGTTCTTTTCATGTATGAAAATTGCAGTTCACTTAAAATGCAGTCCTAATTTTGTATGTCTGCACATTTCGATTCACTTTTTTGTTCTTGATTTTCCCAGAATTGTTTTTTTCTGTAAGGGGCAGGGTCTCACTCTGTTCCCAGGCTGAAGTGCAGTGGCATGATCGTAACTCCTGGGCTCAAGCACTCTTCCTGCGCTAGCCTCCCAAGTAGCTGGGATTCTAGTTACATGCCACCACACCTGGCTAAGATTTTGGAGTTTTTTACTTCGTTTGGTTTTTTTGGGAGATGGGTGTCTCACTTTTTTGCCCAGGTAGGGTCTTAAATTCTTAGCATCAAGTGATCCTCCAGCCTTGGTCTTCTAAAGTCCCGGGATTATAGGTGTGAACCACTGTGCCCAGCCAGAAATAATAATTTTTCAAAAGAGATGTGTACTCCTTCCTCAGGCTTTGCAGAACTTAACAGAGGGTGGTTTAAGGTGCCTAGGGGACAGTCCAGCACCAAGTGCTATGTAGTACCAACGTCAGAAGCGCTTCTCCATGCAAAATTAAGACTTAGAAGCAGTGGAATTTGTGCTTCCTTCAAATGTAAAATTTAATTTTTGGTGTTTTGCATCTTTTTTGAAGTTAAATTTCAAATATTCAGAATATATGGTCACAGTAGTTGAGAGATTCTCACCTCGTTGAAAGCTTATGTGGACATGTGTCGCTGAATTGGTCATGTGAACTCAGCAGAGTGAGCAGGAAAGTTGCCTGACGTATGGCAGTTGCCAGTGCTGGGAAACGGGGATGGGTTTAAAGCAGGAAGAAGACAGGGTGGCAGAAGGGGGAGGTTGCAGAGTGAGGGTTCAAGAAGTAAGCCCACCAGACCACAGGCCCTGTCCTGCTCACCCGTTCCTGCAGCTCGGGAAGCACAAGTGTTCTTGACACTACAGGATAGATACGTTCAGTTTTCTGAAAATGTGGTAAGTTTAGTGACTAGCAGAACTGATCATTGAAAACCTGCTTTGCAGTCTATTTGTCAGAAATAAAAACCAACCTCTAAAGTACATTCCTCACGTTTATGAACAGTCGTGTTTCTGATCATATGATGTTTACGGTCTGTAGGCTCATAGACCTGGATTCACTCTTGGCCCTGCTCCGGGTGGTACTCCGACCTTGGGCAAATCGGAGTTTCTTTGAGTACACTCAAAGATCACACTCCAAACATAGTAGTGCTGTAAGCACTAAACAACAGAGTGATGTTCATGAGGTGCTTATCCCAGTCCAGGCTATGTGTAAACACTTAACAGATTGAATGGTATCATATGCATAAGGTCATGACAAGGTTTTTCTTTTTATTTAAAGGTGAATCAGGTCTAGGAAAATCGACTCTCATAAACAGCCTTTTCCTAACTGATCTCTACCCAGAAAGAGTCATACCTGGAGCTGCAGGTAAAAACATTCCTATGTTACTGCACGTGTAATTCTACATGAAAGGTGCTGAAGACTGCCTGATGAATGTTTTATGTTTTCGCTCTGTGTTTTGTTTGTTCTTGTTCAACTTTGAACACAAGGAAAACACTTACGGGACAGGTGCTGCACCGAGGTCCTTGGATTTGGGCTGTAGACTTTCTTTGACACATATCCATGGATCTATCCTCTCTGAGTCTGTTTTGTCTGTAAAATGTAATAAGTAGTTTCTGCCTATATTAAACAGTTGATGGATTGAGAATGTTGTACATCAAAAATAGTGTGTGACTAGAAGATTGCTGGGATAGATGTTCTAATTCATCTACTGTTGGAAAGTTCCAGCACAGTACACCAGCATCCACAAATGCCTGTTGAATGAATTAGGCGCACACAGTGAGAACCCAGGACTGGGGCTGCTGCAAGAATATGTAGTCCTTTCAGGATATTTTTTAATTCAGTTTTTAAATGAATTCGTAAATTCCTTTCTTTTTCCCAGGAACAGAAATTACGATTTTTAATATTTGTGTTTCTAACCTTCCCCAGTAGCACAATAATCTTAGCTTTAACCTTCCCCTTTCTGACTCCTCGGGGATCATTTTTGCGTAATCCCCACGGTAACTTTGGAGAGCCTCCCTCTGCAGAGAGGTAGTGGACTCTAGTCACTTGCTGTGAGAATGCTGTTAGTGTGAGCTTTCCTTCCTCTTCGCATGCTGCTTATATTCACTGTTAAGTTTGTTTCTTTTCTAGAAAAAATTGAAAGAACTGTCCAGATTGAGGCTTCAACTGTTGAAATTGAAGAGCGAGGGGTGAAGCTACGCCTGACCGTGGTAGATACCCCTGGCTATGGTGACGCTATCAACTGCAGAGATTGGTAGGCACCCGGGTGCCCAGGGATCTGCATTTGTTTATTTAATGTACTTAAATTGATAGATAGTGTTAATGAGTGATTAAGTTTGGGATCATTATATATAATAAAACAGTTAGATAATTTAAAGTGTGTTAATGTTGACTTTTTAAATAATTTAAGGGATTTTATAGAGTAATTTTTCTCTGGTACTCTAGTACGATTTGAGATCGCAAAGCCGGTCGTCCATAGACTGCTAGTGTAAATGAAACACCTGGATTTGAGCCGTGGCTGGTGAACGAAATACTGTAGTACATCCTTTCTACGTGGAAGGAGGTGAAACCTGTTAGAGAGCGGATTGAGTCGTAGTGTCTGTAAATGACTGCTCATTGGCATCATTTTCACAAATAAGGAAATCAAGAAGTAGAAGATAGAGCAGTCTGTCACCTGTACTGGGCAAAGAATGCCACTTTCACTGTACAGACTCCCTCCTGGTTCTAATCCTGTCAACATAAAGCATCAGCTTTGCACCACTAGATGAAAAGGGGAAAGTTCTTTTGTTTTTCTCCTGCATTTAGGAATTTCTCCCTTCTTACATGTGAAAGTGCTGTGCTGTTTCCCAGCTCAGATAAACCTGTTCTTGACCCATGTTCTCTACCATCCTGTTCCTCTGCCCCTCTTCACAGTCACGTTCCTGAAAAGAATTGGCAGCCCTGGCCAGGTGCGGTGGCTCACGCCTGTAATCCCAGCACTTTGGGAGGCTGCGGGGGGGCGGGGGCGCTGGTCACAGAGTCAGGAGTTCGAGACCAGCCTGGCCAACATGGTGAAACCCTGTATCTACTAAAAATACAAAAATTAGCCGGGCGTGGTGGCGTACGCCTATAATCCCAGCTACTCGGGAGGCTGAGGCAGGAGAATCGCTTGAACCCTGGAAGCGGAGGTTGCGGTGAGCCGAGATCACGCCACTGCACTCCAACCTGGGTGACAGAGCAAGACTCAGTTTCTCTAAAAAAAGAAAAACTTGGCAGCCCTGTCAACACTGGCCCTCTCTCAGGTGCATCAAAACCTATTCCATTCAACCTTTTTTTGACTCCCAGCGCTTGGGGGCAATTATGCTTGGCATAGTTTCCAAAAACTTCCATTTGCCAAATTTAGGAGTCAGTCTTCTGTTCTCATCTTGAAAATGAATTATTCAATTGTATATATTGGGGCAGAGGCGCTTGTTTTCCCTTTGAAGTCAGGGACCGCCTGTTTTGTACCCTATGATTATTGTTAATGTTTCTATTTCTCTCAGTTTTAAGACAATTATCTCCTATATTGATGAGCAGTTTGAGAGGTACCTGCATGACGAGAGCGGCTTGAACAGGCGGCACATCATTGATAATAGGGTGCATTGTTGCTTTTACTTTATTTCACCTTTTGGACATGGGTAAGTAATTGTTTACTGTGGAGAAATGCTTTACTATATGGGTTTGTAACTTTTACCCAAACTCTGTATTTTAATATAAGAATTAAGATAATTTGAGAGAGAGAAGAGTTTTGTATGTATTTTTTTAAATAAGTGACACTTCTAAAATTAATTTTAGACTTAAGCCTTTAGATGTGGCGTTTATGAAGGCAATACACAACAAGGTGAATATTGTGCCTGTCATTGCAAAAGCTGACACTCTCACCCTGAAGGAACGGGAGCGGCTGAAGAAAAGGGTGAGTGAGGCTGGCCTCCTGCTCTCCCTCAGGGTGCGACTAGGGGGCATGGGGATGAAGAAAGGAGGGTGTTAGCACACTCAGTCTGCTCAGGTGTCGGGAGGCAGGGCAGGAGAATTTTTCCTGCATTTCAATGGTGGTTTTCAAGGAGAACCTAATAGTTATAAATTTTAATTTTTGCCTTCATGAAGGTATCAAATTTCTATTCTTTAAATTCTCCTTATATTTAAAATGCCCTCTGTATGAGTAGCAGTTGGTTACACACAGGTGCATTCCATAGGAGTTCAGTGACTCAAATACAGAAATGTGATCTCTTCATGAAGTTTGTTACTTTACCTAAATTTTTTACTGCAAATGACCTATACAAGGGTGTATCTAAGTAGACTGGTTCTCTGTTCTGTTTGGGAACATAGCAGTTGTCAGCCAGCAAACCGTCTCTCACCCCCCAGCAGCTCCTGTGGTATGCCCGTTTCAGTGCCCTCTTCTGTGTATGTTTGTAAAGCCTCTTTATTGATTCTCTGCTATATATGTTTAAATCGCTTGCTTTTCTCTGATGATATGCTCCTTAAGAAAGTCCAAATAGTTTGTATGTGCTAAACTCTAAAAATACAAATATGTAACTGAACATATTGGTATATGCATGTAATCCCAGTTGCTTGGGCAGGGTAGCGGGGTACAGCAGGGGGTTGAGGCAGGAGAATCACTTGAGCCCAGAAGTTGGAGGACTTCAGCAACATTGCAATACCCCGTCTCTTAAAAAAAAAAAAAAGCCTTTTAATAAGAGAATTTCTAAGCCGGGCGTGGTGGCTCACGCCTGTAATCCCAGCACTTTGGGAAGCTGAGGCAGGCAGATCACCAGAGATCAGGAGGTCGTGACCAGCCTGACCAACATGGCAAAACTCCACATCTCTAAAAAATTACAAAAATTAGCCAGGCGTGGTGGTGGGCGCCTGTGATCCCAGCTACTTGGGAGGTTGAAGCAAAAGAATCGCTTCAACCCAGGAGGCAGAGATTGTTTGCAGTCCAGCCTGGGTGATGGAGCAAGACTCCGTCTGAAGAAAAAAAAAAAAAGAATTTCTTTACCCACAGAAAGAACAACTGTTAAGTATATATCCTTCTAGAACATGGCTTATGTTTTTGGTTTTACAGAGTGAAATCACATAGTAATACTATTCTGCCATTTGATTTTTCTGTTTAAAAATATTTGGAAGCATCCTCATATATGTACTATATCCTGATAGTTACTGGATGCACAGCATTCCACTGTATGAATATACTCTACGTTGTCCAGTTTCCTGTTGGTGAATAATTGGCTTGCTTTTTATTTTGCTCTGGCCCCTTTTCTTCTTTGACCAAATGTACTATTTCTTTGCCCCTTGCTGTTTCTTTTTGCTAGTGATACCCTCTGTCTGGAACAATCTTCCCTCAGATACCTGTGTGGGCAACTCCGTCACTGAGCCCAGCGCTACACACAAAATTTCACATCTCCATCCCCTGCTCTGCTGGTAGCACTCCCCCCACACTGCATAAAGTATTTCTCCAGTGTATTTGTTGGCTTCTCCTGACCGCTGACCCCGGGTCCTGAGATCAGGAATCTGCTTTGTTCACTTATGTATTACCAGACTTCCGAATAATGTCTGGCACATAATAGATTTGTTGCATAATTGTTGTAATGAACATTGGTGCACATCTATCTTTTCACAATTGTGTGAGCCAAACGAATTCTTAGTAGGAAATAAAATTTAAATAACATTTAAATTTTTGAAGGATGACTAAATTTGCTCTAAAGTAAGTTCTTAACAATTTACATTTCCAAAGCATACTCTTCTCTCCACCCCCTAAAACTGTCCTGGTTATGTTGCCAGTTTTTGTAATGTGTTTCCTATCTGAGAAACTGTATCTCATTTGAATTTGCGTTTCCTTGCTTGCCGATGTGAGCGTCTGTCCTGGTGTTGATGCCATTGGTGTGTTCTCTCAGGTTGCAGGGGCTTTGGCTCTTGCTTTTTTATTGATTTAACCGATACACTTCTTATTTTTAGATGTTGACTGTCACGTTGCAGATGATTTCACCTGGTTTGACTTTTCATGTTTTCACAATTTTTCTGGTGTTTTTTTTTCCAAAGCAGTTTTTAAGCAGCATGTAGTCATGTTTGGCAGCCTGTTCCTAAATTGTCTCAAGTGCCTGCCAGTTTTTTAGGAAGTATTTGAACCTTTGAAGAACCCCTGGAAGCGTAGATGTTTTTATGCTAATAAATACTTTAGCAATTCCCACTTAGGGGAACTTTACCTTTTGTACTCTGCTACATTAAATTTCTTTGAGATAGAAATGGGGGTGGTGTCAGGGTTAGAATGCTCTAATTCTAATCTCTAATCCTGTATGCAAAACACTTAGTGCTTGATTACAACATCTGAGGTGAATCAAAATACTTCGAGCTTTTATCCCTTCCTTCTTGGGCCGCTTTAATCACTTCTCTTTCTCCAGTTTCTCCTTGATGCCTACCAGTTTGTTCATTCTGCTGTATCTGAAAGAACCTCTTGCCTCCTGCCAGCCTCTACTAGCCTCTTGCCTTCACCAGCCTTTCTTTTAGTCACTTACTGGTAGCTATTACCTGGCCTCCGCATGATCCTGTTCACTCAGGCTTCCTGTCATCCACCTGCAATTGCTCTCTCGTGGACTTGGCCAACAGTTCAGTTCTCAGATGTGGGCCCCACCCGTGGGGTTTGTGTGATTGGCAGTTCTACTCTTGAAACTTCCCTTCCTTGGCTGCTGAGCCACTGTGTTTGCTTTTCTCTCTGCTGCTTTTTACCACCTTCCTTCCTGATCCCTGGAAGTCAGTATTCCTTAATATTATTTTGATCACCTTATTTCTGTGGCTTCTGGTTTGCCTTTCCAAGTATCTTATTTCTTATTGTGAACCACATGTGCCCACAGGAGTCCTCTTTTGACCACTGAAGAACTCCTGTCCTTCCAACTTCCCTGTCTCTTTAAATGGTCCCACAATTCTTGAAATCTTCCAGACTGAGAAATGTGTACATTATTTTTTATTCATCACTTTCTGACTCCTCTCCTTACTTTTAAATAGCTTACTAAATGTTTCCGAACTCTTCTCTCCTCCAAAGTATAGGCTCCATCTTTATGAGGCCAGCATAGGGCAAAAGATGGGGTTGGCGTGGATGGATAATAGACCAGGAGAGGGGCCGTGAGATGAGGACAAGTGAACAAGTTCATGCTTCTTATTGCTCAGTTTCTCCCATTTAGGAATAAGGATTTATGTAAAGACTGAAGGTCGAGTTACAGAATCAAGGATGTAGAGAGGAGGGCCTTTTCTGGAGTTCTGAATTAGTGCAGACATTGTGCTAAGACCAAATCTCTGATCATTCAAGCCCTTTTTAGGTCACATTAAGGCTTTCCATTCTTAAAACCAGAGAGCAAATCCAGTGTACAGTTTGAGGTCGGGATATTTCCTGCTTAGGTTGCTTTTGTTCTCTGTTCCCTGGATGGCTTGGGTACTGGGGTGAGACGAAACAAAGCTGTGGCCTGCCTCGTGCCTGTTAAGAGTGCCCACGATCTAGTGGGCATTTGAGTGCTAGGGTTTTAATTGACTGACTGATGAATGAACTTGTATTTCAACGTCAGCCCAGTTCTTTCTCCCCTCAAGCCCCGTCCCCCACACTAGGCCTGCTTGATAGGTCGGACTGTGGGATTTCGCTGCTGGCTACTGGCTACCTGTTGAATGAAATACAGATCCCCAGGTCGCTAGTCTGGTGTTCATGGAACTCTCCACTTTGTAACTCCAATTTTTGTTCCCTTATCCAACTGGATGTCTTAGATTCCAACCTTTTGAATTTCTTGTTGTTCTCAAAATCCACTCCATATGTCTTCTCTGTGCCTTTGACAAGGTTTTTGTTTTGTTTTGTTTTATTTTGTTTCCATCTGGGGTACATCTTCCTTCTCTCTGCTTTTAAGACTCCTGCCTGTTCTCCAGGGTCTTCTCATGCCTGTAGCTTCTCTGTGGCAGTTGCCCTTCTTGAGGCTGATTGTGATATGATTTCCATTTTAGCTGTTGTACTGGGGCTATCGTTCGTCTTCCTACTGCTTTGTATGTACATTGAGGGTAGTGGTGCATTATTGCTAATGTTATTTTTATTCTGTACAGAGGATCCTCAAAATTCAAGTATAAATACCTTTCTAGCGGTTTTATATATATATATATTTTTTTTTTTTTTTTTTTTTTTTTATTGAGATGGAGTCTCGCTCTGTCACCTAGGCTGGAGTGCAGTGGCACCAGCTCCGCTCCCTGCAAGCTCCGCCTCCCGGGTTCATGCCATTCTCCTGCCTCAGCCTCCCCAGTAACTGGGACTACAGGCGCCCACTGCCACGCCTGGCTAATTTTGTGTATTTTTAGTAGAGACAGAGTTTCACCGTGTTAGCCAGAATGGTCTCGATCTCCTACCTTGTGATCCACCCGCCTCGGATCTTGGCCGTGGTTTTATAAATTTATTTGACAGTAACTTGCATAATCATTTTGATTATTGACATTTGGATGATTCTGATGTATTTCTTACACGATGGGTTAGAATTGGCTGTAATAACATAGGCAGTTTGCTAAAATTGATCCTGGTTTTGTCATTCTCTCAGATTCTGGATGAAATTGAAGAACATAACATCAAAATCTATCACTTACCTGACGCAGAATCAGATGAAGATGAAGATTTTAAAGAGCAGACTAGACTTCTCAAGGTAAGAACTGGCTTCAAATGCACAACATAAATAACTCCTGCTTACCGTTGTCCATGTTAAGATGAGAGCGATTGTCTGGGTATGTTGCTTTAAATATATTTTAAGGCCTCACGCAGTGGCTCATGCCTATAATCCCAGCAGCTTGAGAGGCCAAGGCAGATGGATTAGTTGAGGCCAGGAGTTCCAGACCATCCTGGCCAACATGGTGGTGAAGTCTCATCTCCATCAAAAATACAAAAATTAGGTGGGTGTGGTGGTGCACACTTGTAGTCCCAGCCACGCGCAAGGCGGAGGCAGGAGAATCACTTGAACCCAGGAGGCAGAGGTTGCAGTGAGCTGAGATCGTGCCACTGTACTCCAGCCTGGAGACAGAGCAAGAGTTTGTCTCCCAAAAAAAAATATTGTACAGCTATCACCTAAAGCTTAGAAATTTTATTGTAGATTTAGTTTTCATACAATTTGTCCCATGTGGAAAGTATCTGACAGTTCTCAAGAAAATGTTACATACCCCCAGCTTTCCAATTAAATTTTTAGTCAGTAGTAATGTGTTAAGTCTGTGCTGATGTTCTCGTGTTCCCAGTGAACTCTGGGGTTCCCTGTGTAGAGCCTGTCTACTCTGTGTGTCTCTTTCTAGGCTAGCATCCCGTTCTCTGTGGTTGGCTCCAATCAGTTGATTGAAGCCAAAGGAAAGAAGGTCAGAGGCCGCCTCTACCCCTGGGGTGTTGTGGAGGTGGAGAACCCAGAGCACAACGACTTTCTGAAGCTGAGAACCATGCTCATGTAAGACATTTGGTGTGTTCCTTCTGGCAGAATTTGGCATGAAGAATATGGATTTTAAGCGGGGTGTACACTTGACCTTCAAGGTAGTTGCAGCCAGCAGCTTCATTGCCATCCTCAGTGTTTCTCACATTGCAGAAGTGCTGTGGGGCTGTTGCAGCTTGGTGCTGAGAACCCTCACCCAGGGGCCCTCTGTGGCACTACTAAACTAGCTCTTCTGCCTGTGGCCTGTAACCTGTAGTACCTTTCCTTCCTGCTAAGATCTTATATCTTTGATGTTAAAAGGCGACTAGAACCTAAACTGGGGTCTGAGAGGTCACTGGTGCTAGTAAGGAAATGGTCAGACTGTGTAGGCCCCTGGTCTGCTGCTCCAGGCTGAGCCACACCTGGTGCCCTGCTCACCAGTCTGAGACTCATTGGATGGCCCTGGTTAGCTTTTTGTGTCTTCTATTTATTATTAATAACAATTACAGACCTGACTACAAAAATAGACGTTTTTTCCTTTAAAAATAAATTTCATGGCCAGGCATGGTGGCTTACACCTGTAATTCCAACACTTTGGGAGGCCGAGGCTGGCGGATCTCAAGGTCAGGAGTTCGAGACCAGCCTGACCGACATGGTGAAACCCCATCTCTACTAAAATTACAAAAACAAAATTAGCCGAGCATGATGGCACGTACTTGTAATCCCAGCTACTCAGGAGGCTGAGGCAGGAGAATCACTTGAACCTGGGAGGCAGAGGTCGCAGTGAGCTGAGATTGCGCCACTGCACTCCAGCCTGGGCAGTGGAGTGAGACTCCGTCTCAAAAATAATAAAAATAAATTAATTAATTAATTAATTAATTTCACATATAGTGTGGCATGCATACGTTGCTTTTACTCTTGAAAAAAAGAGGCTGAGGCCGGGTGCGGTGGCTCACACCTGTACTCCTAGCACTTTGGGAGGCCAAGGCGGGCGGATCACTTGAGGTCAGGAGTTTGAAACCAGCCTGGCCAACATGGTGAAACTGTGTCTCTACTAAAAATACAAAAAAAGTAACCAGGCGTGGTGGGTGCCTGTAGTCCCAGCTACTTGGGAGACTGAGGCAGGAGAATCTCCTGAACCTGGAGGCAGAGGTTGCAGTGAGCCGAGATTGCGCCACTGCACTCCAGACTGGGCAACAAGAGCGAGACTTCATCTCAACAAAAAGAACAGGCTGAGAGTATTGCTTAA